>NC_083338.1:135732534-136332534 GCF_019175385.1 Lycium barbarum | reverse complement strand
TCTATAATAAAAAGCTTCCTTTTAGCAAATTTCTCTTGTCTTTCTCAATTACTGTTCCCTTAGCGATCTTGAGTGTAGTAATCTAGGCTGACTTGGCATAGCAAGATCGTGAGCAAGTTGTGCAAGAACGTGAGTGAGTTGTCAAGTGCCGCACATGCACTTAGTTGAAGACTAAGAACGTGATAATAGTCAGTATATTTTCTACAAGCCTACATCTTAATTGGGGGT
Source organism: Lycium barbarum (assembly GCF_019175385.1). Classification (NCBI taxonomy): domain Eukaryota; kingdom Viridiplantae; phylum Streptophyta; class Magnoliopsida; order Solanales; family Solanaceae; genus Lycium; species Lycium barbarum. The sequence goes on along the minus strand of NC_083338.1, from coordinate 136,332,306 downwards.
TTATTAGTTATGGCGAACCGATTGTTAAGAAAATTGCTTATCTACGCCCGATATTTAAATAAATATAATTTAGTGTACACACAAATGTAGGTAAATTTTTAACGTCTTGTCTACTGCCAGAAGGAGATGGAGATAGCGTAAGTCAGTGCCAATGTTAATCATAATTTTTATTGTTGTATACATCAATTATCCTGTAATTAAAATTCATTCAATTCACTATGAGTGTCCGTTGAGCATATCCGATTTAAAGGTAGAGCCAGAATTTGAAATTTATGCATTCGATTTTAACTAAAGTTTTAAGTTGCTGAGTTCTAACTAAATAATCAGTACATATGAAATGAGGTTTTAAGAAAAATTGAGTTACGTTTAAATCAAAATTACTAGGTTCAGGCATAATGAGAAACATTTCGTCCAACTTGAGGGTCGGTAGATTACTATAATTAAAGCACCCATTGTCTATTGCCTAAAAGACATAAGGCTATAGCTGTGAGGATCTTACAATCAGCAAGTCATGCGAAAGTTTGCCCCGTTGTCATTGGAACTGGAGATGTAAACACTCTTGTCACCTGCTTGTTACTTTTTACAACTTAATCCATATAGAAACAACAAATTATGCAAACAGAAAATAATGGTAGTATATGATCTCCTGATAGAAACTTTTGTTTTTGTATGCTCTCGAAAACCGGTTTAATTTATTTATTATTTTTTCCTCTTGAATAATGCTCTTGAATACCGATATAATCATCAATCAAAAACTGTGTCAGGTAAATTAGATAAGAGGCCCACACCCCACCTCCACTCGATCGAACATTGGCAAGTGAGGGTCTAGAGACTAATCAGCTTTTTTAAAGTGGAGTCAAAATATTTATAAAAGGGAATCAAAAGTAATCACATTGGAAATTTGAATATGTGATCTTAAAAAGTTTTTGAATCCCCTTTATCACATATTAGCTTTCAAGTCATTAAACAATTTATACATAGCAAAAGCTTTTTTTAATTCTACTTATACGTACAATATAACTTTTGTAGTAAAAAGTATTTTACTGAAACCCCTTTTCTCCGAGCTAGCTCCGACTATTTGGTACATGTATTACCTTGATATATACTTATCGACACTGGGTCTATAGCAAATCCGGTAGCCTTACTATAATTAAGTGATTCAATGCATTGGCGTGATAGTGATAAAAGCTTATAGGATGTTTCTACCAAGTTGATAGATACATGATAAATATTTATATATAGAATTTATCACTCAATCATAGTTAATTTAATCCGTTCGTCCCAATTTACATGTCTCAGCTTGTCTAGACACAAAGTTTAATGAATAAAAGGAGATGTTTGAATCTTGTGATCATAAACTTGCAATGTAAAATGTTTGAATTGTTAATTTAGTAAATATAGAAAATGACACACTTTTTAGGATAAACTAAAAAGAAAATAAAGACACTCAAATTAGAACGGAAGAAATATTAAATTAACTATGACTGAGTGATAAAAGTCTTTAAAAGGAGGGAATTTTTCTCTATCGAAAAACTCTGACTGTCGAATTAAATCAATTACATGACTACAAGTAAGGATTGTGGTGCAATGAATAAGATTCATTCACCTTTAATTAGAGTTTTCAGGTTCGAGTTCTCCTGATTATGAATTTGTTTTGTTAGAGAACGATTCCCTCTTAAATGGTCATTACACGGCGCTGATCAAAATTGATAACCGGATAAAAAATAAAATAAAAATCTGATGCATGATTTGAGCCGTTTTATGGGTACAATGAACCCAATAAAGTCTGGAAAAAAAGCTTCTTATGGCTTGGAAGACGTATCAGCTGTAGAACTGTCAGAATGGGCTTGGCCCGCGAGGGCGGCCTAACCCAAGCCTTTATTTAAGTAGGTTTGGGTTAGTATTTCTTTGGCCCATATAGAAATGAGGCTCAAAAGCCCAGCGTCTCTTGGCCCGCTAGCCTCAAGGGTTGGGCTGAGGCCAGCCCTTGAGGCCATAAAAGAATAACAAATTAATTAATTTTAAAAAAATATAAGTAAATTAAACAAAAAGATAAAAAGTAATGAGAAAAAAAGAATGTACTTACTAGTAAGTAGTAAATTAGAAACTAGAGTAATACCTTTTAGTCTTAGAATTTATATTATGTTTAATTTCTTTTGAACGTGATCTGAATTAGTGATCAAAAATAATAATTTATATTTGTTCTCTTAAATGTTTTTCTTCTATGATATGAATTTAGGCAAGAATGGGTGGTAAAAGATTCTATTTAATATTGGAAAAGTATCATGTTCAAATTGTACCAAAAATCACTTAGAAAATGTTATTTTGGAAGAAAAAACTTAAAGGGCTGGCCCGTCCTAGCTCGCGGTCCGCTTAGGGCTGGGTTGGGCTGTCATTTTGCTAGCCCTTCAATTAAAAGGGTCAGCCCGTCCTAGCCCATTTAATTCTTTAGCCCTTTAGGGATGGGTTGGGTTGGGCCGGGCCAGCCCATATTGACACCTCTAATCAGCTGTATAAGTCGTGTCGCACTCAAGTTCTGTAAGTGTAGTTTGTAATATGTGGGAGGAGTCCCACATCGATAGCCAATAGCTATTGATTGGCTATAAAGAGCTAAGCCCATTTAGTCTAATAAAATGGCATATTTATAAGATATGTGCATTTATATATATTTAATTATATATCTAAATGACTTGGACTTGGGCGTGGGCCGGGTCGGATCTTTAAATAAAGATTTTATTGAACAATTTTTTTTTTGTTTATTTAAAATTTGAATTTAATATTTAAATTTTAAATTTAACAAAACGTTGTGTCTGTTCAGAAAAGGAGCGTTTCTTCAGGAATAGCCTCCTTTTAAACTTCTATAAGTACAGACTCATCGCATAAGAAGCGACACAATTTGCATGTACGATCCAAAAGCTTTGTTGTATCCTGATAGAGATTTGCTTGTAATCCCTAAAGAATATACAGGCATAAACTATTGAAAGATAGTGATCTTTCACGCCTCAAAGCCTTAATTTTTTGTTATTCTTCTCTAATTTTTCTAACAATTTTCAAGAGTTTATTTGCTATGGACAAATTATTGTCTGTTGTTGAGAATCCAAAAGAACTAATCAAACTAGATCGTTTTGATGGATCGAATTTCACTCGCTGGAAGGACAAGATGATTTTCTTACTCACTGCGCTGAAAATATTTTATGTCCTTGATCCATCGCTGCCTGCACCACCCGAACCTACCCTAGAAGATAATGATACGACCAAAGCAGAGAGGAAGAAACGAGAAGAAGATGAACTGCTCTGTCGAGGTCATATTTTGAATACTTTGACTGATCAGTTGTATGATTTGTACTCCAATCTGAAATCTCCAAGGGAAATCTGGACAACGTTGCAGACTGCATATGAAAACGAGAAGCAAGGTATCGATAAATTCCTATCCTTGCAGTATTTTGAATTTAAGATGATAGATACAAAGCCTATAATGGATCAGATTCATGAATTACAAATCTTGGTATCAAAATTAAGCGATCTTGAAGTGAAAATTCCTGATGGACTTCAAATAGGTGCAATCCTTTCGAAACTGCCTTCTTCCTGGAATAACTATAGAAAGAAAATTCTGCATTCTACTTGTTATATCCCGTATTTTGTACGTGGGATTATTCGTAAGTTAATCAAGTCAAAGAAAATAAGTTTCGTCAAGGTTCAAAATTATTTGAATGAAATACGGTCCAAGCTATAACGACCCGTATTTTTGGACTAGGAACATATGACAAAATATATTTTCTACCTATCCCAATATTTACGTTAGTATATGTGTAAACTTCTTTAAGATATTTTTGATTTATTGGTATTTTAATATATGGATCCAAGTTAAATGTAGTATTTCCGTATGTTCCACTACATATAGTAGATATGGAATACTTTAATCATTATGCATATCACATTATTTTATCACTTAGTGGTATTTCTGTATGTTCCACTACATATAGTAGATATGGAATACTTTAATCATTATGCATATCACATTATTTTATCACTTAGTGGTATTTCTGTATGTTCCACTACATATAGTAGATATGGAATACTTTAATCATTATGCATATCACATTATTTTATCACTTAGTGGGCCTAATATGACCATATGATTTTCCACTAAAGGCCAAATATGGTCTTCACAGAATAGGGTGCAAGTGATGCATTTAATTGAGTTAAATATTAGACCAAATGTACTCCACATGGATTAGATTTTGCTGGTCACGAGTAGGGCCTAGGAGGCTCATATATGTATATCACCAAATGAGTCATCTTCCACATTGTAGTTGAACACAAAACACATAAACATTTTCTAGAAGTGAAAGCACAAAAAGCCTCTTGGCCAAAGTTGCTTTTAGCCGAGCAATGAAAGCTTGATGGAGGGAAATTAATGCCTCAAAGTGTTGAAATTATTTAAGTAATTAGCAAGGTTAAGGAGCCAAGTTGATTAAGGTAAGATTTGATCTCTTTTTATACACATTTTGGAGACAATTTAAGCTTGTATAAATTTGTAGATATGTGATGAATATAAGAAGTTGTAGATGTTGGTGTTGAAATGTAAATTGAGCCATGTAGGGGGCTGTTCTAATTAGGCGTGGTAAATTAATTTTAAGTTGCATTATAGTTGTTGTTGTTGTCATGGATTATATGGTGAAGGGATGAAAAGAATTAGAATGTTAAGGTTGAAGTTGTGTTGATATGAACATGTTGTTATCCTTATGGAATTGAAGATATGATTATGTCCATATGTTGTTGTTGGTATCTCTGTGTTAACAGGAGGGCAATTGAAAATTTGGGATGGGCGATTATATAGGGGAAGTGCTGCCCGATTTTCGCTAAGCCTTTAGCTAATAGAAAATCCTAAACGAGAATATATAAGCTGAAATATAGGTTCTATAAGAAATGGGCTATAGATTTGTGAAATAGAAAATATAATTACTAACGATAACGTTAATCTTATATTAAATAGGCTAAAAGAGCGACGAGACGAATGGGTTACGAATAGCCGCTAACATGTATGTAAAGTTGTCCCTTCTTTCTTTTGGCATGTCTTAGATTTAAGTAATGAATGATATGAACTTTGGGGTAATTCCATTCCTAACCTTTGAGTGATATGTATGATTCTTAATCACTTCTTGATATTACAATTCTCAAGTGATTGAGCCTCCCTTTTTAGTTTTCTGTACGTTGGATAATAGTCGACATATACCCGTTCCTATTCTTAGGAACTCTATGATAACTAGTGACTGTACTTCTAGAAGGTGTTTCATACTATAGTGACATATGACTATGATCCTTTAAGGCTTTGTGATATACTTATGATAACGTTCAAGGGATGTTTAATATGTTCCAAGTGACATTCGAAAGATATTTGATACGACTGTTGTCTTGATTTTCAAATGGTAAATTCGTGTTGACTATTCTGTTGCGTCTTGAAAATATTTTAAAATTGCATATAGTTTCTCACTACTCTGCTCGTGCATGCCTCAATATGCCTTTCACTGAGTCCCGGGCCAGGATCTATTATCGTGCACACTTCCACTGCATTGTTCACCGAGTCCCTCACTAGAGGGCCGGGTACGGTATATATATATATATATTATGGTGTTATGCTGTGTTATGGTGTTATGTTGTGTTATGGAGTTATACTGTGTCATGTAGTTATGCTGTGTTATGGAGTTATGATGTGTTCTGGAGTATGTTGTGTTATGGCGCCAAAGACGGGATGGCGACCACGTTCACCGAGTCCCATAATGGGCCGGATATGATATATGATATTGACATGCATGATTTATGTTTAAAGGCAAGCATTTTGGTTTTCTGGTTATTGTACTCGTTTTCTGTACTTCTTATTTCAGTTATGATCCTGTTTACTGTATTTCATGCTTTACATGCTCAGTACATATTCCGTACTGACCCCCTTTCTTCGGGGGCTGCGTTTCATGCCCGCAGGTGCAGATACTCGCTTTGGTGATCCGCCCGCTTAGCATTCCCTTTCTAGCTGTCTTGGAGAGCTCCGTCGTTCCGGAGCCTAGATCTTGGTACAGACTTCCTGATATGTATATATATATATATATATATATATATATATATATATATATATATATATATATATATATATATATATATATATATATATATATATATATATGTTTTGTCCAGGGGTACGACGGGGCCCTGTTCCGTGATGTGTTACTGTTGATACTCTTAGAGGTCTGTAGACATGTATGTGGCTTGTGTTCAGATGTGGTCAGTTGTGCCTTTATGGTCATTATGGATGTTCTAGCGTTGTGGCAGCCTTGCCGGCTTGCATATATTATTGTTCTGTTGTAGCAGCCTTGCCGGCTTGCATATATCATCGTTTCGTAGTGGCAGCCTTGTCGGCTTGCGTAATATTCTGATATACAGTGGCAGCCTCGTCGGCTTGCGTATGTTATTACGTTGTGATTGATCGAGGACCTATAGTATCAGTCCGATTATGTTTGACAGGTACATATGGGTGTCCAGCTCGGGCACTAGTCATGGCCCACGGGGCTGGGTCGTGACACTACTGACAAATTGACTGTGGAACAATTTCGCACTCACCTTCAAATTGAAAGTGAGACTCGTGCTCGTGATGCGGTTGCTCAACCCTCTAGTTCCACATTTAATGCTGTTAGTCAGAATAATTCGGGAAACGAAAATAAAAATCTCAAAGTTTCCAAGAAGTCTCTTAATAAAAAAAGAAAGAATCAGAATTGTTATCATTATGGAAAGAAAGGCCATAAGATTCGAGATTGCAGGTTTAAGAAAGCAGGAATAAATTTTCATTCAGGAGATAATGGAAAATCTGGAAATTCAGAGAAGGTAAATGCAGTTGAAAGTTCTTCACAAGGGCTGGTTGCTATGATTTCTACTATACCAAGTGAAATGGTTAAAGAGTTGAACATGGCTGCTACAACCACAAAGAATCAAGACTGGTGGTTGGATTCCGGTGCAACAATTCATGTCTGTCACGACAAGAATATGTTCAAAACTTATTCAGAAGTTAAAGATTCTGAAAAGGTGTTGATGGGCAACCATGTTACAGCCGAAGTTGCAGGAAAAGGAACAGTTGAAATCAACTTCACATCTGGACAGAAGTTGACTCTTCTTAATGTGTTCCATGTTCCTGAAATAATGAAGAACTTAATTTCTGCTGGTTTACTTTCTAAGAGAGGTTTCAAGATTGTAATTGATTCTGATCATGTAATTGTGTCTAAGAGTGGTCTATTTGTAGGAAAAGGGTACCAGTGTGATGGCATGTTCAAACTAAGTGTTAATGCAATAAATTATGCTTCTGCTTATACCATTGTGTCTGATTCTTATTTATGGCATGCTAGATTAGGACATTTAAATTTTGGTTCTTTAAAATATATGTCCAAAAATGGTTATATCACTTGCAAAACTGAGCATGAAGGAAAGTGTGAAATATGTATACAAGCGAAAATGACTAAGAAACCATTTCGCAAAGTTGAAAGGTTTACATAATTATTACACTTAATGTATTCTGACTTATGTGAACTAAATGGAGAATTAACTAGAGGAGGAAAAAGATACTTCATTACTTTTATAGATGACTTTTCTATATTCACACATGTTTATCTACTTAGAACAAAAGATGAAGCGTTTGAAAAGTTTAAGGAATACAAGTCAGTTGTGGAAAATCAAAAGAGTAGAAAAATAAAAATTATTCGAAGTGATAGAGGTGGAGAATATTTTTCTTCTGATTTTAGTAAGTTTTGTGAAGAGCATGGTATAATACATCAAACAAGTGCTCCTTATACGCTACAACAAAATGGTTTGGCCGAAAGGAAAAATAGAACTTTAGTTGATATGGTTAATTCTATGTTATTAAATGCACATTTATCGCATAATTTGTGGGGTGAAGCTTTACTTACTGCTTGTTATATATTAAATAGAGTGCCTTCAAAAAGTGTGCATGTTTCACCTTATGAACTTTGGAACGGTAGAAAACCAAATATTTGTTATTTTAAAGTGTGGGGGTGTATATCATTTTATAGGGTTCTTGATCATCAAAGAACAAAGTTAGGACCTAGAGGAATGAAATGTATTTTTATTGGATATGCACAAAATTCAAAAGCATATAGATTGCTCAATCTAGAATCTAATGTTATTGTAGAATCTATTCATGTTGAATTTTTAGAAAATAGATTCATTAATGGCACCATTGATGAGCAGTTGATTGAAGAAAATCGAAGTAGTCTTGACACATAAAAGATGTCATATTCTGATATTTCAAATAAAAGGAAAAGTGACAATATTTAGTTAGAGCCTAGAAGAAGCCAAAGAACTAGGAAAGGAAAATATCTCGATCCTGATTTCATTGCTTTAGATTCTATAGTTTTTCTGGTAGGGGGAAATAGAACCAATGTATGTAATCAAATACCAATTTTGTTTAATATAGAAGAAGATCCTAGAACATTAAAAGAAGTTATGGCTTCAAGAGATGTCGCTTTTTGGAAAAAGGCAATTAATGATGAAATGGACTCAATAATGTCCAACAATACTTGGATTTTAGTTGATTTGCCTCCTGGATCTAAACCTATAGGTTGTAAATAGGTATTTAGGCGAAAATATAATACAGATGGTTCTATTCAAACCTTCAAAGCAAGACTAGTTGCAAAGGGCTTCACACAAAAAGAAGGCATTGACTATTTTGATACGTATGCTCCGGTAGCAAGAATTACTTCTATTAGAGTACTTTTATTATTAGCATCTATATATGATTTATATGTACATCAAATGGACGTTAAAACTGCTTTCCTAAATGGAAATTTAAGTGAAGAAATTTATATGAGACAACCTGAAGGATTTATTCTTCCTGGAAATGAACATAAAGTTTGTAAGCTAATAAAGTCTCTCTATGGATTGAAACAAGCTCCAAAACAATGGCATGAAAAGTTTGATAGTGTGATATTGTCAGAAGGATTTGTACATAATCAAGCCGATAAATCTATTTACTCCAAATTTACAAAAGATTATGGAGTTGTCATTTGTCTTTATGTTGATGATATGTTGATTTTTGGTACGAACATGCTTGGAATTTCTGAAACCAAGAAGTATCTAACTTCGGTTTTTAAAATGAAAGATTTGAATGAAGTAGATACTATCTTAGGTATCAAAGTCCAAAGAAATAATAAGAGAGTGACTTTATCACAAGCCCATTATATTGATAAGATACTCAACAAATTCAATCATTTGGGTATAGAGGAGTCTAAAACTCCATATGATTCAAGTATCAAGCTTACTGAAAATACTGGAAGAAGGCTCAATTAGAGTATGCAAGTGCAATTGACAGTTTGATGTACGCAATGCACTGCAGAAGGCCTGATATAGCATTTGTCGTTTGTAAACTTTCAAGATTTACGAGTAATCCAAGTAATATTCATTGGAAAGATATAATTAGAGTACTTGGATATTTAAAGAAAACCAAACATTTGGGCAATTGTTATAGTGGTTTTCCTACCGCATTAGAAGGATATTCTGATGCGAGTTGGATTACAAGTATTAATGATAATAAGGCTACTTCAGGTTGGATATTCACTTTGGGGGGTGGTGCCATTAGTTGGGCATCCAAGAAACAAACCTGTATTTCTCATTCTACGATGGAATCTGAATTTATAGCATTAACAGCTGTTGGGAAAGAAGCGGAATGGCTAAGAAACATGTTACTGGATATAAAGTTGTGGCCACAACCTATGCCAGCCATTTCCATATTTTGTGATAGTGAGACTACTATGTGCGTAGCTCACAATAAAATGTATAATGGGAAATCGAGACATATAAGCTTACGACATGCTTATATAAGAGAGTTAATCACAAATGGAACTATAGCTATTGTATATGTGAGATCAAATAAAAATTTGGTAGATCCACTTACAAATGCATTAAATAGAGATGCAGTACAACAAACTAGTGAAGGAATGAGGCTAAAACTCTTAAAATAAATGCAAGTAATGGGAACCCAACTTGTTAAATGCTTGTAATAACAGGGGCATAATGACAAACTTCAAAGTGCATACTGCTACAGGAAAGAGGGTGAATTAATTCTTAATGGAATTAGCAAATGTCTGTAGTAACAAGGACACAAAGTCTATTTCCACCTATATGAATATTGAAGTGGTGCCACTTCAATCAAGATTTAAGGAGTTGATCTTGTAAATATTCATGAATTTGGATTAGCACATGGCCATAAACATGCTAAAGCATAATACTGGATTGTTTCGCTACTTAATAATATTATGTGTGTGATACTTTTGATTCGACAAAAGGAGTTGTGGTTCAAATCTTAGGATACTAATAACTTCGTCAAATTTTAAAGTATTTACACTAATGAAAAGTTCAAATCTATGTAAGATACTTTTCGGTATGCGTAATGTTATGTGACATATTACAAACTAGTGGGGGATTGTAAGTGTAGTTTGTAATATGTGGGAGGAGTTCCACATCAATGGCCAATAGCCATTGATTGGCTATAAAGAGCTAAGCCCATTTAGTCTAATAGAATGACATATTTATAAGATATGTGCATTTATATATATTTAATTGTATATCTAAATGACTTAGACTTGGGCGCGGGCCGGGTCGGATCTTTAAATAAAGATTTTATTGAATATTTTTTTTTTTTATTTAAAATTTGAATTTAATATTTAAATTTTAAATTTAACAAAACGTTGTGTCTGTTCAGAAAAGGAGCGTTTCTTCAGGAATAGTCTCCTTCTAAACTTCTATAAGTACGGACTCATCCCATAAGAAGCGACACAATTTGCATGTACGATCCAAAAGCTTTGTTGTATCCTGATAGAGATTTGCTTGTAATCCCTAAAGAATATACAGACATAAACTCTTAAAAGATAGTGATCTTTCACGCTTCAAAGCCTTAATTTTCTGTTATTCTTCTCTCATTTTTCTAACAAGTTCCAGAGTATAACAAAAGAATTCAGTAACATTATATAACAAGGAAGATGAATGTGAAAATTATGACGCGGCGCTGCCAACTTTTTGAACTTGTCACCATGTCACTTGTTAACTATCAAGTCAAAATAATGATGACGGACTATTAACTACTAATGTTTACTCTCTAGGCAGGAAGTTGTAGTATGGGCCGGACACAAAGAACCCAATAAACAGACTTCGGTTACTGTCATAGTCCGGTCCATTGAACCCTAATAGGAAAACATTTTTTTGGGCAATTTGCAGGATTGCCCTTCGCTTCGCTGGAGGTGGTCTTTAATTTTTACCCCTCAAAAAGGTGGTCTTTAAATTCTGTCCTTCAGGCAGAATATCTGCCTGTGCCCATGTAAATTCTGCCTTAAGGCCCAAATAGGCAGAATTTGCATGGCAAATTTACAAAATTCTGCTTTGCGATTTTTTTTTTTTACTGAGCTGAGGTTCGAACCCACAACCTCAGGGTGTTAGGCGAGGGGCAATACTTAAAGATCACCAATTTAAAGGGCAAAAATTAAAGACCACCCCAAATGAAGGGCAATCCGCGCAAAAAAAAAGCATTTTTTTTTGTGGAATGCCCTTAAAAAGCATTGGTTTTTCGAACTCTCGCTCAGTCAAATATTTTAAAAAAAATTCGCAAGGGAGAAGTTTGTAGCAAAGTTAGGTCTTAAAGCAAAGGTTTGTAAACTTCCAACTAAGTAAAAAAAAAAAAAATTGCCTTAAGGCAGAGTTTTCTCTATTGCCTTATGCCTGAAGGCAAAACTCTACTTTAAGGTAGAGTTTGAAACCCTGCCTGAGGTAGAGTTTTGCATGCAAAATTCTGCCTTGCGATTTTTCTTTACATTTTTGACTGAGCGGAGATTCGAACCCGAAACCAAGAAATTTTTAGCGAAAAGTAAAAATTAAAGACCATCAATTTGAGGGGCAAAAATTAAAGACCAGTGCCTTTGAAGGCAATCGTGGAAATGACCCAATAGAAAATGCTAGATATTTTCTCATATAAATGAACCTTGGGAGGAAAAATAATAAAAAAGTAAATAAACTCCTCACTATCCTTTATAAGTTCTTTTTGTTTCCTTTTACAATTCCTTATCCATTTTCGACTTATAGTATTCTCATCAATGGTTAGTAATAGATCGATCCCTTCAAGTGTACTATCAAAATTCAAAATCACCTATATATTATTAATTTCGTGTCAATGTGTGTGTGTGTCCATTTAGTTGCCTGATGATTTTAGTGTGTTTGTGTGTATATGAATATCGTTGAGCTGCCTGGTCATGATTTTGGTGTTGTGTATTTTTTTCTATGTATGGAAAGGAAGAATAAATAGTGGAATGATGGGAAGAGCAAAAACAGAGATAAAGAGAATAGAGAACAAGACAAAGAGGGCGGTGACATATTCAAAGCGTAGGAAAGGCCTAATTAAGAAAGCTTATGAGCTAAGTGTGCTGTGTGACACTGATATTGCTCTCCTCATGTTCTCCCCTACTGGCCGACTCACTTCCTTCTCTCCTAAACGAAGGTGCTACGTAGCTTTTTAATTAGCTCATATTTTTTCTTAACACTAATATATTTTTCGTATTGCTAGCTCGTCATATAATATATACCCTATATGCTATGGTTTCTGCCTAAATTTCTTCAAGAACAAGCTAGATTAAATTAACAAAACAAATAAATTGGCCAAGTGAAAGATAAAAAAAGGAATTGTCCATTTCTTGGACCCCTATATGTATGACGTCCCTCAACATATGCCGGCGCCTACAATTGAATTATTAGCAATATCAATATTTCTTCCATTTTAACCACTTAAAATGAGCATTTTCTTCTATGTATATCACTCTTTAAAGTGTAGAGTGAGTTTGATAATTAGAAGCCTCAGATCTGATTACTCAGTCCTTTGTTCTTTTTTTCCCTCCCTTTTATTTCAGTATATAAGTCCGCTTTTACTATTTATTTTTGAAGAGTTTAAAGTTATATACGTCGTTAGAGTAGTTTTTTTACACCATCACCATTAGATTACTAGTGGTGTATGCAGAATTTTTCATAAGCTGTGTCACATTTTAAAATGAAAACAAATAAATAAAACTCTATAACATCATATTAAAAAAAGAACATATTATAAATAAAGCACAACTATATATAACTCTCCCCGATGAATTTTCATTTTTTGAAATGTATTTAAAATAAACTCACTAGAAATAATACTGAACGCGTCATTTTTCTATATGAGGAGCCAAATGATTACTAAAAATTCTTAATTCATTTGATTCCACAAATCGTCTTAATCAATTTTGTTGATGAGAAAAAAGATAGAAGAAAAAAAAATATAGCACACAACTAACTACGGAAGTAGCATCCTTCCTTAAAGCATTCAACGAACCTGGACAAGAAGATCCTTCTGTATTTGTACACACGAGGATGAGAAAATTTTGAAAAAGGACAAATGAGGCTGGTTAGTCTCGAACTCACGACATCTATCTAACCAGAAAATGAGGCGGCCAACCACTGCGCTGTTTCATTGTTTATGTCAAAGAGCGTCACTTATTCTAGTTATCCTCGTTATATTGCTTCTGCCTTCCAATTATCTATACATATTTATTAAAATTTTCCGGCGAAGCAGTGTCCCGTGGCACCCCTCAGCCTAACCTAAATCCGCCGCTGCAGACTACCTTTATTTATTATTACATGGCTGCACTTTTATTTTTAAGATTATAAATCTCAATTTTTTAAAAAAAAGGAACCTACATATCGATATCTTTTGGTGGCCTAACAATGTAAAAATATGTCTACATTTAGGGAGTATATAAATTAAACACTTGCTAAAGTAGGTGGTCGATATCTTTTTAGTTTTGACTTCGCAAAAAAATTGTAAAGACAAATTTCCGTTAGAATTAAAGAAGGTGAATAATAAAATATCTTTAATTTCTCTCTATTTTATTTAGTTACGATTCACTTATATGGGTGTTGCTGCCTAATTAAACAGAATCGAAGATGTGTTTACTCGATTTTTAAATCTCTCTGAACGCTATAGAGGGAGGTATGCACCCAAAATCTTGACTGTTATATTTACTTAGCCAACATTCTCAAATTTGCTAATATTCTTTTCCTTATTATATTATACAGATTGTTTTTGTTAAATATTAGTACTAATATTTCTGTCTTGCATGTCTAGATATATGATTACATGCATGACAATCAAGCTCTTCCTAGATGTCAACATAAAACATGTTTAACGTTGTGCATGTCTACAAACATAGAGGTCGCAATTATGCCCCCATATTATAATAATAGCTAGGTATATGGTTCACATGTGATTAATATTGGCAATTTAAGACGTCCTCAGCCAAAAAGCATTAGGTAGATTTCTTACAACTCTTCGATCGAGTAGACTAATGAGTATCTCTTTGTTTTTAATCTTTCCGAATAAATTCACCAAAAGCTATGATATATTAATAAACTTTTGCATGTCTTCCACATGGTACTTCACTCTAGTTGGTAAGGGTGGAGATCTCTGAAGTATGAGTTCATCTGAACTTAATAATTTTGACTCAGGTTGTGTTAATCAAGTAAAAATAGTTGATTTCGTTCCTAGTAAATTAAATGAGTCTGACTCCGAACTCGAATTTACAAGATAAATTCTGAATCTGTATATGCTAGCAGTTGGTCTTGGATAAGATCTGGAACTATTTCTTTTCTATTGTCCAAGAAAGTTACAGGGAGCTTACCTTATAAATTTATCGAGATACCAGCCATCTTATTCTACATTGAACCTTTTTCACGTGTTTCTTATAATCTGCATGTATTAACTAACTCCTACTTTTTCTTATCCCCTTTTTTCCATCGTCTCTTGCAGCGCTCTCCTGGATAGAGAGGTAAGATGAGAATGTTTTGTCGTGTTTCTTTTTATTGTGAATAGGAGTATGTTTTTTTGTTTCCTAGTTGTAGATATCACATTTCAATCTCAGTTGACAAGCTCCAATTTGACATGTTTTGAAGATGTTACGTTTATAAAAATAAAACAGCAACCTTAACAAATTTATACTATCATGTCTATGGCTAAAAATAAATAATGCAAAGTTAGCTTTAATTTAGTAACGATGATCAAGTCTTAGAAAAGAAAAGAGAGAGGGTCAAGTCTATCTCATTCGATATATAAATATTTCAAGAACATTAGTTTTATAAGTCCCACAGATAATTATTGAAAGAAAAGTTCTACATATATAATATTTTGAATTATCATAAAGAACATTCAGATAAACCCTTTTCCTTTTTTTTTTCCTCCAAAAAAAACTTCTTTTCAATTAATGAAGGACTACCCAGTTCTTTTTTAAGCACGGGTAGGCTATATCTTATAGCAATTGTGTAATTAAAGTGAATACTTATATTATTAATTAAACTAAGTTATAACAAGATAGGGAACGTATACAAATGCAAAGCATAATAAATGGCAAGACCGAGTAATTTGAGTAGTTTTAGATTCCGCATGTTAGATATTCTAACCTTTCATTTTCTTTAATATGTTTTTGTTATTATAAATTTCCTTTCGTTTCCTTTGTTGATGGGTAAGCTAATATATCAGAACTTTGTCTTTAAGCAGCAGGTGATGAGGAGCCAGAATCTTCTCGGGTTAGAATTGTCATTCTTCACCGCCATATCCTTTCATCCCAAGCTCTTAATATACACATAAATACACACACATTCCTAACACTTTCACTGTAATACTGTTTGATGGTTCGCAAAAATTTTGTATGTTAAGGATGATGCATGGAACCAATCCAGTTGCTGCCTCTACGAGCAGTCATATCCATCAGGTATGAACTCATAAATGCATTCTCCTTAGTCTTCAATATACCAAATTATATACAGTATCTTAAAACTATTTGAAGTCTTAACCAATTAGAACGAGAACTAATAGCTTCTAAAACATGAGGGTATTCTTTGTTAATTATTGATCTTTTCTCAGGAACTCAGGCAGGAAATTCATGCTTTACTGTAACAAATCCAAGTAGCTGAGGAAAAATTAAGGTTCTTCTACTTACATACTTTGTTGGTGTTGCAGTTCGTAAATTTAATGCCAATGTTAGTCTCGTACCGTTTCGAAATGGCTGTCTTCTTTCATGAAAATAAGGCTTTGTTATATCTTGGGAGAATATTTGCCAAAATCTTACACCATACTTCTATCATTCATTATATACTATCTTTCTGTTCTTTTAATAGAGATGCCTTAAAATCTTACCATACTTCTATCATTCATTATGTACCATCTTTATGTTCCTTAAATATAGATGCCTTAAAATCCTACCATACTTCTATCATTCATGTTAAAAGTCTTTCTATCAACTATCTTGTCAAGAAACTTGATATTTCGTTTCCTCACAAATTAATACTACTAAGGTGTTAGTATAATATATATTTCGGAGAAAAATATAAAGGAGAGCCCTCCTTCCAATTCATATGAGGGTTGACCTATTTGGGGAGTCAAACATCTTTTTCTTTGACTCAATTTCAAACATATATTTTTCGAGTATTTTATAATAAATTTACGCATTTAAAAATTACATAAAAAATACTATAAGTCTTCATAATTAATAATTCACAATATATGAAAAGAGTTGGAGCAATCGTGGTAAAAGAAAAGCCCTTTGACTCCCTAAGTAGGTCAACCCTCGTATAAATTGAGACTGAGGGAGGAGTTGTTACTGTTTTGTCTGTGGTTTTCTTTTTCTGGGATTGATTTGAAATACGTTAATATAATGCAGTATGTATGAGCCCGATCCAAGGAAGATGACATCAATGGAAGAGCTCGAAGCATGTGAGAAACAACTTGAGAGCCTCTTATATTCTGTCATTCAGAGAAAGGTTATAATTAATTAAAGGCCATATTACTCAAAAAATTATCTACAGAATTTATAGGATGCTGCATGTCCTATTATTTACTTAAGCAATATTTAAATATGATGTACCATAATATTTAATCTTTGTATATTCTTTCATGAAGATGAGCCTAAGTTCCAAAGAGGAGAGTACTGAAGCGGATTTGTTAGCTTATGACGATGATGCTCTTAATCAAGCACAATGTTTCGATTCATCTCTCATCTACGACACTACTTCCGATCGGTACAGTTTTATGTCCAATAATTCTTAAGTTTAGTAATATTGCAGATGGTTTCGTAATTTCAAATTTTAAGAGAACTCAAAAACTCGACTAAATCTAAGAATTTGATACACTAAATTAGGGGTCTCAAATGAGAGGGTTGCGTTGAAATTGGACAAGTCAAAATTGGCTTTGTTAAGACATGCTTATATGAAGGGTCATAACCTAACCCATCCAACTCTTACTAAATCTTTAATTCTTTGTTTGTTTTCTTGTAATTTGTGTAAGTACCTAATAATTTTGTTCCCTTTATTATGGCCATATTATAACATATTGAATAAAAAATTGTCTCCTTAATAATAAATAGACTAATATCTTATGGGTTAATTTGGGCAGCATATCGGTCCAATTTTAAATGGGTTCAATTGGACGGATCAAATGAGATGGGTTAGTAAAATAGCAAATTTATTAACCCGGTCAAAACTAAACGGGTTGGGTGAGTCATAATTTATGGGATAACTTTGTCACCCCTCAACTAAATGGACTTCAAATGAAAAATTAAGCATAAATTAATTTTGATCAGGAAAGTTATGGGTAACCCGAATTTAAATTTTGTTTATAGATTTGACAGTGCTAACCTAAGTTGACTTTTAGAGTTGAGACTTTATCTGTTTTATTTTTTTGGTTCCTTTCTGCAAAATTATGACAATTTTTTTTCTTGCAGGAATAACGTTCTTTCCACAGCTATAATTCCGCCACATATAAAAGAAAGCAGCTCCAGTTTGAATGATAGAAAAAGCCAAGGAAATGATAATAGCATTTCGTCATGGCCCTATATATCACCATTCAAGTGACCCTGTCTCCTAAATCTTGTTGCACTGATTTAAATTCTAAACAGCTTTAGATGTGAGTTTGAATAAATATGTGCTCATGCATGTGTACAAGTACACTATAGTAGTACTTAGTAGTCAGAAATAAAAGCACTTAGTAGTGAGAAATAAATTTATCCATATATTGGATATGGTTGTTGATGCAGATTTACTTGAATTACACTCAGTATTAAGTCTCTTGATTTTGACGTGTCAAGAGCTTATTAATTACTTGTTACCCGTACATAGATTGATGTCGAAAAGTGAACTCAAACTATTATTCTTAGCTACGTGTTGAGTTACAGACATAACAATATATAGAGTTGCTCTATCCCAGCCATGAAAGAGACCGGAAGGAGTTTGCTAAAAGGCCACTCTCAACACTTATTTAGTAAAAGGCTATAAGTCTCAAAGAATTAGCTAAAAGGCCACTTTTTATGACACCATCAAATGAAGTCTCCCAAGTTGTCAACCCTAGATCCATAGTTTTAAAAAAAATACAAAACAGTCCCCCAACCACCAACATTTAATTACCCCAATTGGAGCAGCAGAATTTTTTTTTGTTCCCCCCAAAAACTCGAAATTCGAAGCTTTTCCTTTTTTGAACTTTTCCGATCCCGTTTCCGGCCAAATTTCCGGCTTTTCATTTGAAAATCAGTCCCAAACGATGGATTTCTTCCCTACTTCAGTCATTGTAACTTAAACCTCTTAGAAATCATTGAAAAGAAGCTCGAATTATTTTCACCATTGTTGTCAAAGCTCAATTATCAGGTGCAAATTTCGTCTGCGTCTACTGGTAGTGGAGTTCGTTTTGGGTTCTAAATCCTCTCGTGGAGTCAATTCTCCATTAAAAGAGTTGTATTCCTTCTGTTTTTTTTTTGTATGGATTTGGTACTGTTCTTCGTCTAGTCATCGACCAATTATAGACCGTACCAATAGTCTATTAAATCTTTAGTATGGTGTCGATTGGAGAATATGTTATAGTAGGTAGTGATTACATGAGTGAATGGGTGGAGACCCCAAAATGTTGGAATTGAAATTCTGCGAGCAAGGTGACAGTGCCAATCGCCGTGCGTCGCAATGGTACGTATAACAATTTGGTTGAGAGCGTAAAGGAAAGCGGGGAGTTAGATTGTGAGCCCAACAACTTGCGCATTAGTTATATGATTAATGGTCTGTCCGCTAGGGGAAAAGCTCACCCTTCTTTCATAACGAATGATAGGCATGTGGTATTGTATATGCTTGATGTTGCTGCTGATAGTTGTAGACCTATTTTGAGAATAAATGTTGTTGAGAGCTCTCAAGCAGCGACAACATCAGCAGCAGCACCCCCACAGCAGCCAGTCGATGCAAATTCAATGCAAAATAAGAGCATGGGTGATCATTCAATGGATACAGATGATCATGATATTGATGTCGAAGAGTGTGATGAGCAACCTAGTGGATCACAAACCAACCATGTCTTCAATGACGAAACTGATTTTTACATCGGGCAAACATTCGATAGCAAGGAACATTTAAAATTTTTGTTGAAGAAAGCTGCAATAAAGAGGCCGTTCGGTTTTGTAACAATCAAGAGTAATATCAAATACTATAAGGTCCAATGCACATCTCCTAATTGTGGTTGGATGTTGCGGTGTAGTAAGTACGAGAGCTCAAGGTTTGCATAAGTACGTTGGGGAGCACACTTGTGGTTTTGAATATGTTAGGAGCCTTCATAAGCATGCCTCGTCCCATGCCATTGCATCAGTCTTGATGAATTACTATTTTGAAAACAAAGGGCCATCGACAAAGGAAATCCAGAGGACGGTTTTTAGGGAGTTTTATTGTAAACCGAGCTACTGGAAGTGTTAGAAGGCTGGTATAATTGCTAAGAACTGGGTTAGGGGGACACCGGAGCATGGGTATGGTTGCTTACCAGCTTACTCTTACATGGTTGACAGTCTAAATCAGGGTTTTAGAATTTGCATCAGGCTTTCGGATGACAACAGGTTTTTATATTACTTCGTGTCTTACGCAGCTTGCATTCGAGGATATAATCACATGAGAAAGGTTATTGCCGTTGATGGCACACATTTATACGGCAAGTACGAGGGTGTCTTGTTGTCTGTCATCGCACAGGATACTGAGAACCATGTCTATCTTATTGCATTTTGTGTTATGGACAAGGAGCGTGATGATTCTTGGACCTACTTCTTCCAGCAGCTCAAGTTTATAATCGCCGATGAACCAGACTTGTGGATCATCTCTGATAGACATAAGCGCATAGCCAATGGTATTTCCAGGACATATGAGCATGCTCACCATGGACTTTTCATGAAGCATCTTTCTGAAAACCTCCGAAAGAATTTCCAGTGTGGAGATTCTCTTCATGCATACTTTAATACAACAAAGGCATATGGTTACGAAGAGTTCGATGAACATTTTCAGCAATTCAAGGATAAAAACCCTGAAGCAGCTCAATATCTTGAGTTTGAGATTGGATTTGAAAAGCGGAGCAGGGCACATTTTCCAGCCAAAAGGTACGATGTTCTCACCACAAACATTGCCGAGTGACTTAACTCAATATTGAGGGATGAAAGAGAGTACCCTGTGTCTGCCATATTCACTTCTATTTCTAAGAGGTTTGCTGAAATACTCAGGCAGAGGCGCGCAGGTATCGGCAATTCGAATAATATATTTGTGCCTTCGGTTGAAATAACGTTAAGGGAAAAGATGACTGAGGGCGATTCCTTATTTGTCAGTAATATAAATGGGGATGCCGACGAGTTCACCATTATTGGCAGTGGCAGAACTGCCAAAGTCAATCTACTGAACAAAACATGTTCTTGTAGAGAGTATGAGTTGGTGAAATTACCGTGCGCTTACGCGATGGCAGCCTTGAGATTGAAGTATGAAAATGGATATGGTTCAAGCATCTACAAGTATTCTTCATCGATGTATAAAGTTCAATCTTACATCCTCGCATTTGCTGAAACTATCAATGTAGTCCCTCCCGAGTCTGAATGGGTTGTGCCCGAGGAGTATGCAAAGATGTGCATTGCTCCACTTCCTTATGAGCCCAAAATTGGAAGGAAGAGATAAAGCGTATCCCTGGCATCGCGGAATCTTTTAAGCCCAAAGGATGTGTAAATGGGAGGAGAAACAAGTGCTCACTTTGCAAGGGAAGCGGCCACAAGAGAACTTGCTGAAATAGAGAGGGTTGAACTTGATGTATTTTTCAATGTATGTCATTGTATTTTTCTTGTACTTTGCAGTTTTTAGTTCTTCAAATAAGTATTTCAGTTCAATATTAATCAACTGTATAATGGTATACAATAAACCGCAACTGTGTTCTATATATCTACTAGGTATACTACACAATTAACTTAGAAGCTAGTCTATAATAGACCATGTATAATGTCACACCCCAATCCTGATAGGGCATGATGGGCACCCGACCCTTACTTAGAATCGAGCGAACCCGCTGGTTCTCGTTATACTCATAGTCTCACTGGACTCTTAAATCATGAAATGAAATGCATAATGAAAGATTTTCAAAAACTTTCTCTTCGTCTTTCTCAAATCAAGTAAAATCTGTAATCATATGAAATCTGTACAGTAATGCATAATGACACATCGGCTTACATAGCCGCTTACGCGACTAATATACTATATACATGACTCTGTCTGCAAAAGTCTCTAACGTAAGATATGATATCAAAACCTAAGTTGGGACAGGGCCCCAACATACCCATAATGCATATGACTGAACTCATAAGGAAATATTCCGACGCGGCATCACTTCGAACAGAATGGAGTTTACCAATCCAGCTGATAGCCTGGGACATCCTATAGTCAAGCTCCTGCATAACTTTCCTGCAAAGCAATATGGGGTTGTTTTACAATATGGGGCTATGTGGCATGATACACAGCGCCCCTAGGCAAAGGGACATCAGTACGAACAATGTACCGAGTATGTAAGGCAGCGGTAATCATAAAGAATGAGATATAAGTGGTAATGAGAGTACGAGAAACAACCTGTAATATGAATAGCCCCGAAGGCAGAGAATAACAATGTAAGTAGCCCCGAAGGCAATGACTAGAAATGTAAATAGCCCTGAAGGAAAGAATCATGCATGCTTTCATGTAAAACCATTTATCAATGCATAAGTATCCATTGGCCTAGGCCTTTATCGCCATCCTATCTATATTACGTACTCGTCTTAGCGAGACTCGGTATGTATAACGTACCAGGCCTGTATCAGGACTCAGTGTGAATAGCTGACCGATCAGTGGTTGCAAATCTACGTGCCGTACCCGACCGACTATAACGCGGCTCGGTGTCTGTAACATAATGAATACATATATATAAATGTATGCATATGAGACTCATAGAATCATTATGGAACCTTTTGAATAGATGTAAGGACATAAGGATTTCAGGTGTCGTTATCAAGCAGTAATGTTCAATAAGTAAAGCTGTCGGGAACATAGACATGAAAAATATATAACAAGGTAGCATTTGGGTCAAGTCATAATTCCCCTAATGTGTCTAAGAGTGGGAGTCACTTTTGGGGTTTACATGTTTGCCGTTCGTTCGTATTGTAAGGATCATGCCAAAAGAAGAATAGGGAATAGCCTTAACATACCTTGTCCGCTTCCTAAGCTAATCCATACTTAAGTCTCGGGCTTCCCAAGATCTACAACAACGTCAGTAGATGCCAAACATTAGCTATAGGTACTTAGGAATCCAACCCTAAGCTAGCACGTCATTTATAGAAATTTGGACAACATTTCCTTTATAAATTCAACAAACCCTGAGAATTCAACTCGGCCAAATCATCAACAACAATACCAACAACCATATTAAAAACATCAACAATTAATCCCATCGATCCAGCCCCTCAACAATATAAAAATAATTTCAATAATTCAAACAATAATGCGACGAGCGGCAAGCTCGGCTTGTCAATTAAATAATAGTTTTAAACCCCATCTTCATTCCAAAATTTCTAAACAATATTAACAACAAAAACACCTCTAGGTTTGTCAATTAATTTCCAGTCACATAATTTCATAAGAACAACTTCCCAAAATAGTCCATCGAACTACAACACCAATTTATCCGATTTCCGATAAAACTTTTGTATTTCTTTCATCTAGCAATGTAGATACGACTTGGATAAATCAAATAAATCTAGGAGAGAGGATTTCTTACCTTATATGCAAAGAAATACTCTTCTTCCACCTTACTTCACTTAGAAGAAAGCCCGGATTCAACAACACGACAAAATGGAATAACGAGATCGAAATGGTGAGCGCAACTCGTAACAAAATTGAATAACCTTGCTGTCCATATTTTCCTTACGAGGACTTTTACTAATTTAAGTTGAGAAGAAGGAAAATACATATTTTCTCCATATATAGCTGAAACGTTGCTGGTTCCATGAAGAGCCCGTTTGGATTGGCTTACAGCTTAAAGCTGTTTGCAGCTTATAAGCTGAAAAAAATAAGTTGGGGTAGTCCAACTTATTTTTTTTGGCTTATAAGTTGTTTTCAGCTTATAAGCTGCTTTAGATAAACTAAGTCAAATGGGTCCAATTATTTTTTTGAGCTTATTTTAAGCATAAAATGACTTTAAGCTGACCAGTCAAACACTCAAAAAAGCTGAAAACAGCTTATAAGCCAACTAATAAGTCAATCCAAACGGGCTCGAAATCAACTCCACATATAGGGAAACCATGAAATCTAACTCCATATATAGGGAATCACGTTGCTGCCAATGAAGTTTTCAGTTTCATTTTCTTCTTCTCATCTAATCCACATAAAAGCAACTAAAGTAATCTCTCCTAATTGACCTTCCAAAACGTGAAAAATGAATTATAAGGTCCAATGTTGACACTTTATGACTTGCCATGTGTCCCTTATGCACATTAATTTGCTGTTGACTCAATAATTCCTGTAGCACCAACTCATGCCACCTATTGGCCTAATTTAGGCCTGCAATCCACCAAAAATACTTATCCATTAAGCTTTAATTAACTCCATAGTTAATTTCTTGATCTCAATTCATTTAAACATGGACCACTTTTAACACACTTTATATACTCATTATCATAATCATGAAATATGTTACTACTCTGTAGCCTCTTTTGGCACACATAAAATATTATTTCCAATCACCCTTACCACAATTTTAAATCTTAAATCATTTTAGGACCTCATCCTTTTATTCACCGATCTCTTTATTTGCACACTTGTGTATGACAAAAATGGTCCGGTGACAGCAGTTCGAACCATAGCCCGAAAGTATGAGTATAATATTGATAAAACTTATACTCTCTGATTCGCTTAACCTCTAACTTTCGCGACACTTACTTATCACTTTTTAACATAGCATAAATTC
The DNA here is from genome assembly GCF_019175385.1 of Lycium barbarum. Classification (NCBI taxonomy): domain Eukaryota; kingdom Viridiplantae; phylum Streptophyta; class Magnoliopsida; order Solanales; family Solanaceae; genus Lycium; species Lycium barbarum. Next base: position 136,307,939 of record NC_083338.1, on the reverse strand, counting down.
TTATAACCTCAAAAATAATCTTGTCCTTGAACCTATGTCGATTAACTTACGAAAAAAAAAAATTCAACGTATGAAAGTACGGGATGCAACATATATGATCTATAATCACTTTAAAAGGCCAGCGACTGCCGAAGCGCCAAACATCACGAATAAAAATTTGAAAAGTCTGTGGTTATGTCTAATCAAACCCATATTTAAACGCCACCTCCATGCCTATTTACACGCTTCGCTCATCAATTGGCCGACGGTTCACTAAACCGAGGCGATGAGTCTATAAATCGCCTGAGCCTATTTGTAAAGTTCATCTCATCACTCTTCATCAAAACCACTCCCAAAAGTTGATCAAAAATGTCGAGAAGGATAAGAAATAGAGATGCAAACCGTCACTCCCAGTACCGAGCACCACATCCTGAGGTGCTACTCCTCAGGAACGATTTTCAGAGGCTCTTTAAGGGCGTCGGCGAGGATCATGAGCGGTTTCTAAGCTGCCATCTGCAGAAACATACGCATGCTGTGTGTGCTTCTAGAGCTCGAGGGTGTTGACCCTGATGCTCTGATCAAACCCCCACCATCCCCCCCAGTTTTGTAGTTTTTTAGTTTATTTTTGTTGGGTGTTTTTTTTTTTTTTAGTAAATCCGCCTATATTAATGAAATTAACATTTGTTATGATTTTTGTGTTCTTTATATTTTCTGCTTTCTATTGATTTGATGCTGTTTGTTGAGTGGAGTAATAACCAAACAAATAGCATATCTATAATAACCACGATTTATGATCTATTATAGACCTCTATGTTGATGATCGATTATAGACCACATAAATAGAGGGGATTGTTTTGGAATGAGAAGTCTGGTGAATGGGCACAAGTGTAAAGCACGTAAAAATAATTAAAAATAAAAAATAAAAAAAATGTCAAACCCCAAACCCCAAACTCAAAAAGAAAAATAAAAAAATCTCAAACTACGTAAATCAAAGGGAGAGTGAATAGGTCTATCATAGACCAGAAGTTTACAATAGCCAAAGGGTATAGTATATTGTATATTACATAGTTGGTTTATACTCTACTGGTAGTGATATATAAACCAGGACCACTATTTTCCTAAAAGACTATAATTAAATAAAATATAAATAAAAAGACTTGATGCTATTTACACAATGTAGTAACACATTAATACATCATATGAGAGTCCCCATCCATTATACACATGATCCAAAGAGCTTTAGAACAAGTAATGGTCCTTAATCATCACATATTTGCCTAAAAAGGCTATAATTAAATTAAATTAAATTAAATAAATAAAAATACTTGATGCTATTTTAACACTATATTAACACTTGATTATTATTATTATTAGAGTCCCCAACCATTATACACATGATCCAAAGAGCTTTTAGAACAACTAATGATTGTCCTTGGAACAAGGTTGTGCATTGGGAACATTAGCTTATTATTTTCAGACTTATTGGATAGTAGTGTTATGATTACCATTAGTTGTTCTAAAAGCTCCCCCTCTTTAGATCATGTGTATAATGGATGGGGACTCTAATAATAATAATCAAGTGGTAATATGGTGTTAAAATAGCATCAAGTATTTTTATTTATTTTATTTAATTATAGCCTTTTTAGGCAAATATTTGATGATTAAGGACCATTACTTGTTCTAAAGCTCTTTGGATCATGTGTATAATGAATGGGGACTCTCATATGATGTATTAAAGTGTTACTACATTGTGTGAATAGCATCAAGTCTTTTTATTTATTCTATTTTATTTAATTATAGCCTTTTAGGAAAATAGTGGTCCTGGTTTATATATCACTACCAGTAGAGTACAGACCAACTATGTAATATACCATATACTATACCCTTTGGCTGTTGTAAACTTCTGGTCTATGATAGACCTATTCACTCTCTCTTAGATTTACGCTGTTTGGGATTTTTTTTTTCTTTTTGAGTTTGGGGTTTGACATCTTTTTTAAAATTATTTTTACGAGCTTTACACTTGGGCCTATTCACCAGGCTTCTCATTCCAAAACAGTCCCCTTTATTTATGTGGTCTATAATCGATCGTCAACATGGAGGTCTATAATAGACCATAAATCGTGGTTATTATAGATATGCTATTTGTTTGGTTATTACTCCACTCAACAATCTGCATTAAATCAACAGAAAGAAGAAAATATAAAGAACACAAAAATCATAACAAATGCTGATTTCATTAATATAGGCGGATTTAAAAAAATAAATTGGAAGAAAAAAACATTTACTAAACAGATGTCTCAAAAAGGGCCAACCAACGAAAATTTCTGATTTTATGAGACATGTGTGCTAGGTTGGATAATTCCACTGTGACAAATATTGGTCATAATGTATGTGTATGGATTATCTTTTAATTAGGGTTCTTCAAAAACAGTATCTTAATTTATGCAACAACTACTTTTGAGGTTACTTTATGTTTTTGAAAAATATTTAGATTTTAGCAAAATAAACACTTTTTATTTGAGATAAGAGTCAAAAACATATCCTAACTATCATTTTTTTTTAGTTTCACATCTAAACTATCATAAGGTTGAGAAAACTATCTAAACTATCACTATCTAGTTTGCAAAACACACCTGAACTAAATGTCTGAACTCACTCTCCAAAAGGCAAGTGAAGCTGAAATTTTCTCAAAAAAATTATCCACATGGCATAAGTAATGCTATGGTGGCACTTACATAGAAATTAAAAAATAATATTTTTTATAAAAAAAACTGTATATTTTTTTTAAAAAAACTGCATTACTTTTTTTTTTTTTAAAAAATCAGCATTCTTTTGAAAAAAAAAATGGATTTTTAAAAAAAATATGAAAAAAATAAGAATTTTTGTAAAAAAGAAAAAATATCAAAAAATTAAGAAAATCAGAAAAAAAAGATTTTAAAAATGGGAAAGTTGGTTTTAAAAAAAATGTGAAAACTAAATAATCAGTTAAAAAAATAACTTTTCCATTTATTAAACTATTTTTTTTAATTTTCTATAATTCTTGATATTTTTTTACAAAAAATATTATTTTTCATTTTGTTTTTTGAAACAAATAGTTTTTTTTTTTTTTAATTTCCATGTAGGTGACATTGTGACATTATTTGTCCACGAGGACAACAGTACTTGGCAACATTTTTATATAAAATGGAGAGGGTAGATCACATACCAAATAATTTGAGGTGTGTTTTGCAAATTAGATAGTGATAGTTTAGGTAGTTTTCTCAACCTTCTGATAGTTTAGGTATGAAACTAAAAAAAAAAAGTGATAGTTGGGGTGCGTTTTTGACTCTTTTCTCTTTTTATTTATCAATTTTAAAAATGATATTACCTGCGAACCCATGGAAAATCTTTTTTTTTTCGGGGTATCTTGGCTTGTATCTCCCTAAACAACCTCTTTCTACATTCATCCATAAAAAAAAATAAGACATATTGCTAGTACACACGTATATAACTTTTTTTACGTACAAATCTCTTGCAAAATAAAAATTGATGAAATATACACTGGCAAGATAAATTAAAAATAATTGAAAATAAATTAGAGATGAAACACATACTCCAGCACGAGAAGATAATCCAGAGGAAAGTCTTGGCATTCCACCACGTGGTAGGTTAACCTGCACCCATTATTATACTTAAAAAAAAAAGAGAAAATTCCTATCATTATTTTTAAGAAGTTTGTATTTTTTTTTTTTTTAAAACTGAAATTTTCATTTTATTATTACCGGGAGAGCAAAAGGGTATAGTTACAAGTAACCATCCTGCATAGAATGACGGACCATTCTTGTATATTTAGAGGGGTATCCTCCCAAACCTATAAGATCTCAAAAGAATATTTAGAACAAATAATGAATCTTCATCATTTGTGAGATTCACCGTTTGTTCTATAAACTTTGGCCAATGCCTACTTTCTTTTTCCTAATCCTGAAATTAGCCATACCACTCTTGTCCAGTCTATAGGCACCAATAACAGTCCTAGGTAAGTGTCGAGGGTCTTGGAAGACACCATTTAGACCTTTAACAGACCCTTCTTTGGAGAGAATATCTGCTACTGAGTTAGCGTCTCTATAGCAATGATGGGCTACTCCTTCTAACATGTTTAAACTACCTTGAATGCCTTCTATCTTGTGCTGGAATTTCCATGAAGGTTTGCTTTTCTCTGTGATCATGTCCACTATAAGCTTTGAATCCATCTCTAATATGACATTTTCCAGTCCCAAAGTAGAGCAATAATAGAGTCCAATTTGAGCAGCCTTTATTTCTGCTTCATTGTTGCTGCAATATCCAATGGACTCTGTGCAAGCCAGAATCATTCTTCCTTTATGGTCTCTGATTATCCCTCCTACTCCAGCCTTCTTCTTTTCCTTTGTAGAGCTTCCATCAATGTTGATTTTGACTTGTAGTCCTTGTGGTTTACTCCAATAAACTGGAAAGCAGCTAACTGGTACTGAGTAGTTATATGCAAGAACACATATATCTTTCCAAGCCAAGTGAAGGTTAACTGGGGTAAAGTGTTTATATAACAAGATTTTGACTTGAAAGTTCACATGGTATATAATATTATTGATAGAGTAAGATTTTTGTCCATACCTACTGGCACCCCTCCGGTTCCATAGTTCCCAGTTAATATACATAGGAAGTATGCTACATATAGTCTTGTGTAGAGCATTAGACCTTTCTGTTGCCCACCAGCTCCACATTAATTGATTCATAGAACCTCTCTGTATCTTTATAGCCATAGGATTTGAAAAGAATGTCCAAATTTTCTCAGCCGCTTCACCCTTCACGAGCACATAATCAACAGTCTCATTTTGAGGATTATTACAACAGTTGCACCTGGATGCCATCTGCTGTCCTAACCTTGCCATCATATCATCTAAAGGCAACTTTCTCTTTATAATTCTCCAGTTAAGGAAAGCAACTTTGAAAGGAATAACTTTGTGCCAGAGATTCTTAAAAACGTCATTTTTGTTTTTCTTGTCCCTGGTGATTTCTCTAACAGTAGCAGTAGACCATCATTTGTGAGGGTCCAAATACAAGAATCTAGCAAATTGTGATCAGCAATGTGGATTTTCAAAATGAGACTTTGTAAATCTGGAGGCACAGTTACCTCAAGCTTACTAATGTCCCATCCCTTATTGATGATGAACTCTTTAACAAGAGTATTTCCTGGTTTAGGTCCAGCTTCAAGGAGCTTGGATAGGGGTCCTAGACCAGTCCAGTTGTCCCACCAAAACATAGATGAGTCAGAATTTATATTCCAATACATATGTGGCTCAGCAACTTCCCTGCAGTCAAGCAACTCTTTCCAGCTTTGTGATTGACCTGAACTCCAAACTCTAGCAACAACATTAGTTATAACACAGTATTTTGACCTTAGAAAATTTGACCACAAACTTTTTTGGGTTCTAAATCTCCACCATCTTTTAATGATAAAGGAGCTTTGAATATCTTTTAGAACTTTGAAACCTAAGCCTTCTTCATCTTTTGGATAACAAAGGTTATGCCAAGCACTCCAACGGTACTTGTTTTTCCCTTCATGTTGACCCCAAAAGAAGTTTGCAAAATATTTTTCAATTTGTTTCAAAACAGTTTTAGGAGGAGATATAACAGCCAACAAATGTAAAGTTTGTGATTGAAGAACTTGCTGAATAATGATAGCTTTGTCTCCATATGACAAAAAATTACCTTGCCAACCACCAATTCTCTTAAGGATTTTAGTAGTTATATCAGCAAAGTATTGGATCTTCTTTCTGCCAGTATAAATAGGAAAACCAAGGTAAGTAAAAGGAAAATTACCTGGGTTGAAACTAGTTATTCTGGAAATTCTTCTCACAGTGCCTCTTGAGACATGAGATGCAGGAAGAAACATGCTCTTACCATTGTTAATCTTTTGCCCTGATACCTCTTCATATTTCCTCAACTTTCTTAGCAAAGCTTTGATGGAATACTTATCCCAAGAGGTAAAAAGTATAATGTCATCAGCATAAGCTAGATGACTGATTCTTGTACCATACATATTCCTGTTAAAGCCTATATATCTATCTTTCTCAAAAAGCTTGTTAAGAAGTTTAGTCAGCAAATCAGCAGTTAAGCACTTAGAATTCCTCTGAATTCTGGATGATTCATAACAGTCTTGAATCGCTTGAAAGAGTTAGGATGAATGTGAGGTCTGTATTAGATAAAGATTGGGGAATGATCTGAGACCCCGGGTTGAGGAAGTATGCTTCCATATGCCCATAATCTTGCATCCAAAGGCCCAGTTAATCTTGGAGTAGATTATATCATTTTATTGTTATTTATTACAAAAAGTGACGTGCCATCCTTTTGATCTCAAAGGTGTGAGTTGGAGAGTATCAATATTGTCTCTAAAATCTTGTGTTTCACCTGGTGTCACTGGAGAGCCAATTCAGTCCTCAAGAGACAAGATAGTGGTAAAGTCTCTAAAAAGAAGCAAAACTCCCTGGATAGGGTGCACCGGCTCAATTCATCCTATAAATTGAATTTATACTGAGCATCATTATTAGCATATACTATAGTAAAATAAGTAGTAAAAGAGGTGGCCAGGTCCTCCACATGACGGTGAATAAATTGCTCCTTGATCATAAGGATGGGCAATTGTATATGAGCTTTCCAAAAGAGCCAAACTTTGCCATTAGGGGCCATAGGATAGTTACAAATGTTCCAGCCTTGTGCTAGTTTCCTCAAAATACCTTGGTATCTATGCAATCAAAGACGTCCACTCTATGCTTTTCCAAAAAAAGGTTTCAGCTCTCTTTTCTTTATGGCTTAGTTTAGTCCCCTTATATTCTATGTGGCTATGATCGTTGGATATGATCTTAAAGGGCATAAATGGCACAAATGGCTCAAGGATGCTAAAAAGGACATTGGAGCCTCTTGTAGACCCACATAAGAGAGCATATGGTGCTTGGAAGATAACTTGGCAAGTGGATGAGGAGGGTACTACTCAAAGTGGCTAGGAGCGCAAAGCGGATAGAAGCGCAATTATGGCTAAAGCGTGCAAATCTTGGCTAAGAATCCAATTCAAGGCTAAGATTGCAAATGGAGGTCATAATTGCAAGCATTGGACAATTGGAGCATTGAAGACCCATATGGGGGCTATTTTCGCAAACAGTCACTTTAGGGCCTTTGTTGTAATGTCAAGACTATAAATAGGATAATTATGCATTTGCTCCTTTCCATTGAATTCTCATAGGATTGCTCATTTGTGGACTTCCAATTTTGAGTCTATCTTTTGAATCCAAGTAAAGAAGTTATAGAAGACATCTCAATATAATATTTCAAGAAAACAATTTAAACGACTTACCGAAAAATTGACTGGTTCACGTTATGAATATGTAAAGAAATTATGAGTTTACAAAATTAGTTACCTAAAATTTGTTGAGAAATTTGAAGACAGATTCTTATTTAGAGGCTTACTAAAACAAAATTTGGATGATTTATGCTATGAATTGGTGAAAATTTTAAGAATTTGCCAAAATTGCTTACCCAAAATTTCTCTCAAAAGTTTTAAATTAGACCAATTCTTATCTGGAACTAAAATTTACCATCAAATTTGAATATCATATGATTAATTAGTTTATCAAGCAACTCTTCTTTATTGGAAAGATATTTACAACATTGATTTAAGGGGACAAATTTAACAGTCCAAAATTAAAGTATAACTAAAGGAACGGAAAAGGGCCAAATATATTCATATTAAAGTATTTGAAATTAAGCAACGCCCTTCTTTAATAATTTAGTTCAAACCTGCTCATACCGTTTAATAGGCGGTCCAAATATGAAAGTCATCTCCAAAATGAGCTAAAATATAGGAATTACATACTAGTCCTTCCAACATAATTCATTTAAATAATGTAGATAAACTATAATATAATCTAGCAATGAAACCCTCTACAGGTGGGCGGTGGCACAACAATATCAGCCATGCAGAGTTAATCCTAAACCCTAAAACTAACAGTTCCTTGACATTATTTGGATCGACAACTATACTGATTTTGGAAAATCCTTCTTTGATATTGTTTTCAGCAGATAGTCATGAGGTAGATATAGCATATATAATTGCTTTAATTATTTAGTTTCTTTCTTTTTGTTCCCTGAAAGGGTCTTGAGATATTGCTTTTGATTTTATTTTTCTATTTTTTCTGAGGTGTGTAAATTGTTTGAGCAGAAAGTATCCCTTTTTGGAGTGCCTTATGCTTTGAGAAAAATGCGTAGGCTGAGTTAGCACACAAAAAGGGATATCTTTTTCTTAAAATAAATAAGATTACAATAAAAGAAAAGACTTACACTAAGATAAGTTACGCTAATGTTTTTCTTTACTGATCTGATAGTGATGTTACATTTTGTAGTTTTCTAACAAGGGACGAAGTTCCCACTTCTTCCTCATTTACAATTCCTTGTTAACGTTTAAAGTTTAACCTAGATGCCATAGTATATATGTATTTGAATACATTAAATATATTAAATCTTTTTCTATAGATTGGAAAAATTATATTAAGGATAGCAGAAAGTGGGGATAAAATTTAAGAAAGCAAATATCCCTCAGTCAATTGTACTATTGTGCTCGTTCCAATATCAAGTGTTCATCCTTGTATGCTAAAGGTGGGCCGAGGGGTGAAAGAAATCCAAATTAATATTAACAATCTTGACAAATTGATCATTTCATTCAAGTTTAAAGCATCTTATTAAAATTTAGTGAAAATAATACATGCTTTATTAAAAGTTTCTGTTGTTTGCAACTATTTTCAAACAATGCTTTATCAACATACCGATCGATCCAGTTAACGTTTTTTATTTGTTCTACATGTCTGCTTGAATGTTTTATGTTATCATATTGAGATAAATGAACTAGATGCATGGTCTTGCAAGAACAGCAAGACTATTACATAATTATAACAATTATAATAGAATATTAGCGAGAAACAATAAAATTAGGAGGGCTTGATTAACATATTTATATAACAAGGGTGAGAGAGTTGGTGTAATAATGAAAGATTTTCTTAAAATTTTTTTATACGGACGGTTATTCTTTAGAAAGCACTCTTCATCTCTGTATGTAGGGGCATTAAGACTTACAATTCATGAGTTTCTAAACTTAATTTGCTACTGAAATAAAATATATTATGCGAAAAGTTTACAATTTGAAAATGATTAAAGTTTCATTGCTTTCTTTCTCAATTCGCTCCTCTTCTTAAACAGTTCATTGTTACTCCATTGTTTGCATAGGTCTTCCCATATATTTGGTTTACAGAACCTGGGCTTTGTACCTCTCTTGCGAGCATCTGAAAACAAATCAGATAGTCTACGACTTGCTTTCTTCTGAAAGTTAATAAAGATTTGCCTGTCATGGTGGGGAAGCCAAGCACACTTAGTCTGCAAAGAAAATTAAATGTCTAATGTTAGGAATGAATCATGACAACTATAGTGTTTGAATTAAAATAAAAAAAATCACATATACTTTAAAGTTGTTAAAAATTCGTTGCTTGAGCGGCTTTGGAATCTCAGACCAAGTCGAGTAGGCGGCATCATAATGATCACCAATAGCCTTTGTGATTATCTTCGTAGTCTCTGGGGGATAGAAACTGCAATGCAAAAATAAAAATATTCAGAGGTTAAATTCATGAATTAACACATAAACGTAATTATAAGATGTAAAAATAGATAAATCGTACCGAAAACCATCAGGTTCTATAGTGAGCTTCCCGTAAACGTTCATCTGCCCAGGTTGTGGAGCATCCTGACCGTGTGCAGCAGACTGATGCATAGTAGCATTGTTGGGTTCAGACCTACTGTAGGAATTTTTATCGTTAATATTCGCCGCTAATTGTTAGGTACAGATAATTTCGCGATAGATTAGTGACATAGTCCTTTCTTTTTTTTTGGGCTAATTTATATCACTAGACAACGTGTCTTTGCAGTAGTGATTGTTAGATATTACAAATGAAATAGGTCAACCACCTTGGTACAAGCAGGGTCCCTTGTGACAAAGTCTTCATGTAATTTTGTGGGAGCAAATTCACTCGTGGGTTTTGGATGAGCTTGTTGTTATTTCGTTCTCCAACAAAATCTTTTCTAGTGTTCCGGTCCTTTACGACCTAATAAAAAGAATATATATTAGCTTGTAATTACATTTATAATTCAGAAAAAAATATTCATTACTCACTTTAGTGTTTAAAATAATGATAATTCATCTTCACTAATGGTAAAATTAAAGGATGAAGAAATTACCATAGAAGTTTGACCATTGACTGCCAATATGGAACCAAAGAGTTTTACATATTTTTGTCGCACAGGAGGATTAGCAGACAAAATAGCACTTGATGACGACATTGTCGTTACAAAATTTACCTGTATAATAAATTGGGGGTCACAGAAAAATTATAAAAAATTATTAACGTCATACAATTTATTTATCTTCCACTACAAATTTTGTAGCACATAGTACCACATATAATAAATATGTCTTAGTCCAATCAACTGAAGAATCTAGGGTCTAGAAGTAAGATTGATCTACGGCTACTAACACGATTGATATGGATAAACGATTTCAATTTACTATATAGGGAAGCAAATAAAAATGTATGAAACAAAATAAAGAGAATCACCCAAATTTCCTAATTTCTTTAGGTCAACTTTGAAAAGTTGGTGTTGAAAGTGACTAGCTTTAAAAAGTATTGAGCACTAAATTTTCATGCTACAGTGATATCCCAAATTTTAACCGATCTATGTCACAACAGATAGATCAAAGAAAGTAATTTAGATTTATAAATTTATACCTTATATGAAACATTTGAGGTGTTAATGCCTTTTATCCATTATAAACGTCATAAAATGGCGCGATACAAATATTTAATTTTGTATAATCTACTAAAGAATGGGGAAAAGCAATTCATACGACGAGATATATATCTAGAAAACAAAAGGAGAGGAAGTGATGTTTCAATGATAAACTTCGACAAATAATTAAAAAGGACAATAAAAAGTGCCTCTACATTTAATAAAGAGTTACAATTTACATAAAACCTTAAAGTAGAGCAAGGTCAAATACTTCAAGTAACAATCAATGCCAGCACAAACCTATATCAGGCAAAACAAAAGAAAAGAATGTTAGAAATTAAGTATATATATGAAGTTGAACATAAATAAACAAAACTATTATCAAATCCAACTGAGGATATAGGTATTAATCAGTAATTTTTATCATTGGAGAAATTTTGTATATTAAAGAGCTATATATATATAATGTTTCAAACCCTTCAGAACCCTTTTTTAATAGATCTTAGAAAGATTCAAAGGTGACTGTTCTATAAGATTGGAGGGTGAATAATACGAAGAGAATGGAGAAATCAAAGAGAATAACATTACTGAATTATATGTCAAATGAAAGACAAAAGAGAGGAAAGTACTGTTCAGTCTTGAGATATGGTGAGAAAATGGCAAACAACTATGGCTATATTTATAGGCCCAGGAAACTCTCAAATGTGAAAAATGGACCACCAAGTAGCACCCTATAATTAATTCCTTACCAAATACATTATGGCAAGGAAAAAGGAAAAACGAGATATAATCTTAATTAGATTGAGATATAATCTTAATTAGATTGAGATATTAATCTTATTTCCTTTTCAACTTCTTAATAGTTTCACAGCACTCACAAATATAAAGAAAAATAACAACAACAACAACAACAACAACAACAACCCAGTGGAATCCCACATTGTGGGGTCTGGAGAGGGTAGAATGTGCGCAGATCTTACTCTTAACAAGGTAGGATGACTGTTTCCGAAAGACCCTCGGCTCAATAAAAGCATAAAAAGATTTAAAAAAAAATCATTAAAAGAAGTCAGATAAGGTTAAGAGATTCAAAGCGATACGAAATGAAATAATGCAAGCGACACAGATAACATAGGATAATCAAAGCACGGGAAATAACAGATAATAGCAGAAATCTGAGCACAAGAACTTATATTGCGATGATGCGACTACTAATAAGAACGGAAAACGAGACTATCTACTAGCCTTCTACCCTAATTTGGGTCCTCCAAACCCCCCTATCTAAGGTCATGTCCTCGGTAAGCTGTAATTGCGCCATGTCGTGTCCAATTACTTCTCCCCAATACTTCTTCGGCCTACCCCTACCTCGTCTGAAACCATCCATGGCCAACCTCTCACACCTCCGCACCGGGGCATCTATGTCTCTCCTCTTCACATGCCCAAACCATCTCAATCTCGTTTCTCACATCGTGTCTTCCACCGAGGCCACCCCCACCTTATCCCAAATATGCTCATTCCTAATCCTGTCACTCCTGGTGTGGCCACACATCTATCTCAACATTCTCATCTCGGCAACTTTCATCTTTTGAACGTGAGAGATCTTAACTGGCCAACACTCCGTCCCATACAACATAGTCGGTTTAACCACCACTTTGTAGAACTTGCCCTTAAGTTTTGGTGGCACCTTCTTGTCACATAGCACTCCGGAAGCAAGCCTCCATTTTATCCACCCTGCCCCAATACGATATGTGACATCATCATCAATCTCCTCGCTGCCTTGCACAATAGACCCAAGATACTTGAAGCTACTTTTCTTCTGGATGGCCTGGGTACCAAGCCTCACTTCCAAGCCAGCCTTTTGAGGTGCTTCACTGAACTTACACTCCAAGTACTCTGTGTTGGTCCTACTCAGCTTAAACTCTTTAGACTCCAGAGTATGTCTCCAACCCTCTAGCTTAACGTTAACTCCGCTAACAAGTCTCGTCGATCAGGACTATGTCGTCCGCGAAAAGCATACACCATGGAACTTCACCTTGAATTTGTCGTGTCAATCCATCCATCACCAAGGCAAATAAAAACAGACTAAGAGCTGATCCTTGATGCAACCCCATCACAACTGGAAAGTGCTCCGAGTCTCCTCCTACTGTCCTTACCCTGGTTTTGGCTCCCTCATACATGTCCTTGATCACCCTAATGTACACCACAGGTACACTTTTAGCCTCCAAGCATTTCCATAGGATCTGTCTTGGGACTTTGTCATAAGCCTTTTCCAGGTCGATGAATACCATGTGTAAGTCCCTCTTTCTCTCCCTCTACTGCTCCACCAACCTTCTCACAAGATGGATGGCTTATGTAGTTGAACGTCCCGGCATGAATCCGAACTGGTTCTCTAAAATAGGCACACCTCTCCTCACCCTCATCTCCACCACCCTTTCCCACACTTTCATAGTATGGCTTAGCAGCTTGATACCTCTATAGTTGTTGCAACTCTAGATATCTCCCTTATTCTTGTATAGAGGGATCATTACACTCGCCCTCCATTCTTCAGGCATCAATGCCGTCTTAAAGACGACATTAAACAACCTAGTCCGCCACTCCAAACCTGCCGGGCCCGCGCTCTTCCAAAATTCCCCAAGAATCTCGTCAGGTCCGGTCGCTCTTCCCCTGCGCATCTTACGAACAGCACCCTTAACCTCGTCAACCTTAATACTCCTGCAATACCCAAAATTGTGACGCCTTCCTGTATGCTCTAAATCTCCCAACACAATGTCTCTGTCCCCTTCTTCATTCAAGAGTTGGTAGAAGTATGACTGCCACCTCCGTCTAATGAGAGTCTCTTCTACCAATACTTTGCCATGCTTGTCCTTGATGCACTTTACTTGATCCACATCACGTGCCTTTCTCTCCTTCGCCTTGGCTAGCCTTAACAATTTCTGGTCCCCTCCTTCCTCTTCTAGTTAAGCATACATGCGTTCAAAAGCTGCCATTTTTGCCGTCGAAACCGCCAACTTCGCCTCCTTCCTCACCGTCTTAAAATTAAAAAATAAATAGAAAAAAATAAGTTAAATAGAAAAAAAATAAAGAAAAATAAGTTAAATAGAAAAAAAATAAAATTAAAAAATGACCTTATAAATCGAAGAAAAATAATAAATATATTTGAAATAAAGTAAAGAAGTTATAGAAGACAACTCAATATAACATTTCAAATCAAGGAAAATATCTATACGCAATAGATTGAAGTTAAACGTTTAAGACTATATATCAACAGTCCCGTGGGTCATAATAGATAATGTAGTTTTAATAATGGCTAAAGCCATAGATGGACTCCTGAACTTGATCTGATTTTTCATTAGACCCCTTAACTGAAACATTGACTATTTGGACCCTCGAACATAAGATAAACTGTGCCATTTGAACACCTCGTGCCAGCTGGGCACACGTGTTTAGTACACTGCTTTAAACAGTGCGTGAGAGACCAATTTTTTTCTTTTTAAAAATTTTTAATCATTAAAAATTAATTTTAACAAAAATTCTATTTTAAAATCTATTTAAATAATTAAAAAAAAATTGAAAACCCCAACCCATCTCCGATCGCCCACTTCACCGCTGCCACTGCCGCCGCCGCTGCTTCACTTCAAAATTTATTTAAACAAATCTCTGACGAAAAACGACACCATTTTTTTTAATAATTTAAATAGATTTTGAAGCGGCAGCGATGTCGGCGGTGGGGGTGGCGGAGGCAGAAGTGGCGACGGCGAAGTGGGCTATCGGAGAGGATGGATTGGGTTTTTCAGATTTTTTTTTTAAAATTATTTAAATAGATTTTAAAATTAATTTTTTTTGTTGACATGACTTATTTTTGTTGGTTTATTTTTCCATGTCAGAACAAGTGTACTGCACGCGTGTGCCCAACTAGCACAAGGTGTTCAAATGGCACAGTTTATCTTATGTTCGAGGGTCCAGATGATCAAAGTTTTAGTTAAGGGGTCTAAATGAAAAATTAGGACAAATTCAGGGGGTCCATCTATAACTTTGGCCTTTAATAATTAATGAAGAAGGAGATGTCATCCGTATAAACTCGTGTAATCTTGAGGAAATAATTTCTGATTTTGTTACTAATAAAATTTTCTCACTTCAAATTCGAATGTTTGATTGAGTTTACCTGCGACTGACTATTATGTCATTAAAAAGTTGCAATTAGCACTAACTAACGACAATTATTGCTGAACCACGATTGAAAAAAAAAAAAAACCAGTGTAATTAATTCTTAATTATATCCTCCCCAAATTAGCATGAGACTTTTATATCATATATCACGTGGCCCAAGCTTATTATCCAAATGAGCTTATATTTCCAGATCTTACCCTAGTTTGCCCACCTTGTATATAATTTGAAAAACTTAGGGAAAAGGCAATAATTTTCTAATTTGTGATTGTGATTTTTTTTAATTCTTAGAAACTGATTGAAGGTGATATTCATGTTTTATCATCAAAGATTTAAACATTGTTTGGCGAATAAAAGTAAAAAAAATTAAACATTTCATTGTTGGAATTTTTAAAAGCTTGAAAACTCACAAAATGGATTTTGAATTGTTGAGATTTTTGGCAAATTGATGATTAGGGTTCGTTAGGGATATCATTTTGAACCTTTCACTAAAATTTAAAGTTATTAGATCAAGATTTGACACATTTCATATGGATTTTCGTGGTTGAAGTTCATTGGAGACTAAATCGGTACGTGTAATTTTGTACAACAGAGTAAAGGTGTGTATAAACACCTCTAATACACTACTATACATTTTTATACAAGACTCATACATTTTCTACGATAAGTGTATACATGCGGATCTGCATGCATGAAGCATAAAGTTTTTCCAGTGACCAATCAGTGGCGTACGCAGGATTTTTTGTAAGCAGTGTCATCATTTAAAAAAAAAAACAAGTGAATAATTGATATTAACAACATTATGTGAATAAAAATATTATTCTAAAGATTAGATTCGACGCCTCTAGTCAATCTGGTTTACTTTGTACTAACTTGACAAGGAATTTCGAATCTCGCTAGCAACATTAGCTTTTTTAGTATAAACAAAGGGTCACTTACAAAAAAGTGAAGGCGCGTGCTTGCTGAAGCTCGAACTCGGGAGGTTTAGTGCAATAGCAAGGCACCAAACCAGCGAGCCAATGAAGCTCGTTTGATAAAGAAATGTCATTTATATTATTTGTCCTATATGTTTCAGTTTTCACGTTGCATATATTCATATATTCACAAAACAATTTCGATGAAAGGGTGTCGGGTGACACCCATGGGCATAGGGTGTGTCCGCTCCTGTGACCAATAATACTTTTATGCCATTCCATTTAAATATGGAATTGCATCATTGTTTTATAAGGGTTCTGGAGTTGCACGACTCACTCCATGGCGTCGATAGTACTTTCTGGTTCCATTTCGGTTATGGAGTTGGGGTTGTATGAGTTTTGGGAGAGAGGAAGTAGAGAAGAGTTGAAAGGTGGTCGAAGATTAAGATCAAAGATTTTACGTGACTAGTTGGACAACATGAGGTAGTGGTAGTAGTTGGTTGGAGGAGATGAGGTGGTTGTTGCTCTCAACGCACACGCAAGTATACGTGATTGTATAAGTAATAAAGTGATAAGATTTGATTGTTGAACTCACATATATTTGTGATTAACCATTAACTAAATTATTCTATCCTTTTGTCTAAACAAGAAATAATATCCAAAGTCATAATTATAAACTAAATATATTTTTAAGGCTCTCTTCTCTCTCTTCTAAAATAACCTAAACCTAACCCTATTTCGATTTTGTATGGCCACCGCGGCCGGTGGCTGGTGTGCCATCAACCAATACCACAAACAACACTATGCCTCAACTTAATTATATTTCAGCACTACAACCATCTACTCCAGAGGAAGTTTCAAACCTTAAACACATAACATATTTGCATGGGAACCAATTATTGCATGGACGAAGAAGGAGCTTGAGGAATTGTAGCAACGTCAAAATTTAAAATATGTTGTTATTGCGAAATTCTCTTATGGCAGGCCAGATTTACATGAACTGAGAAAATTTATGCCTATTCAATTAGGAATCAAAGGGCGTTGTGAAATTGGTTTTCTAGAGGAACGACACCTTTTATTAAGACTATCTTTGCTGGAAAATTATGCAACCCTAAATTAAGCCCTTTTGAATTACATTATAGAGGAAGGATCTACCCTATAAGATTCCTAATATGGGATCCATGGTTTAACCCGGAGGAGGAAACCACGATCGCAGTTGCATGGATTTCATTCCCAGGACTACCTACAAATTTATTTGATAAAGAATCAATGTTCTCAATGGCATAAGCAGTAGGTACACCATTGATAATTGATAAAGCAACGACAAATCAGACAAGACCAAGCTGTTCACGGGTGAAGATAGAAGTAAATCTACTTAAAGAATTGCCAAAGAGAATTCATATCAGTTGTGTAGATGAGGAAAATGGAGAAATACAATCAAAATGGCAAAGGATCCAACACGACTATTTTCCTAAGTATTGTAATCATTATAAGCTGCAAGGGCATGATATATAAGGTTGTTGGATAGTGCATTCGGAATATAGGCCTAAGAAAGAGGAACCAAAGCAGGAGCAAAGTGAAGAACCTGAAAAATCAAAGATAAAACAGGTTAATGAGGCTAGTAAAGCTCAAACTGCTAGTAAACAAAGTGGGAAAAATGCAGAGATTAATGTTTCTCAACCTGCTAAACCAGTGGCCGCAAAGGTGAATGGAGTGCACAACTATTATGGGAGAAAATAAGGGAACAACAACAAAATGGAGTGGAATACAGTGACAAATAAAGAGAGAAGGAATAACAACATGGAAGAGGGGCAAAAAGGAAAGGGTCTAAAGGATAACAAGGAGGAGAAAAAGCAGCAAACAACAGGAGAAAATGAGGTGAACAAAGGTAACTCTTTTGATGCACTTACAAAGGTGGACGAGGAGAACTCACTGGAAATAATTAAAGAACAATGGCATCAATAAACTCTAGTGGAGTGTAGCTCATCTGCTAAATATGGAAACAAAGATAACAAAGAAAAATGCAGCAGATCAGCGAAAGAAAGCAACAATAACAAAGAATAGACACGCCAAAGCTTCATTAGTTCCAACAATCAAACAGATTCATCAAAGCTAGAGGAAGGCAAACAAAATGGTAAAAGTGGCAATCACAATCCTGTGGAAGAAGATCAGTTAAACAATGAGGTAGTGAGTAAAATAAATTAGGAGGAGATAAATAATTCTAATACAGCTGAGAAGGGACAGGAGAACGCAAAAATTATGCAACACGTGGATCTGAATAAGGTTCTTGATAAACCACCTGATGGTATCTTGAGTGAGACAATTGAAGAGGAAGATATTTTACCTGTAGACACTCAATCATCATCAGAAGTAGATAGAGGGCTCAATATGGACCAACAGATGGAGAACTTGCATCAAGGAAATTAGGTAGAAGAAGTTATAAGGGAAAACAAGAATGACAATGCTGAAAATAACAAGATTGATGCTAAGGACAGAGTGGAGGAATAACACAAGGAAATTTCTCAGTTGGTAGCAAAGGATTTTGAAAGGGTGTCCAGCAACAAACAAAATAGGTAGAAATTAGAGAAATTGACATTAGTGATGATGATGAACTAGATGAACAGAACAAAGCACAGAGCTTGCAAAAGGCTATGGTTAAAGGGGGCATATCACCAGGTCATGATGCAAATCCTAAAAATCAAAACATCAAAAAGGCAGTCAGAGATAAAAGTGTTCCTCCAGCATTGACAGGAGGAGTGCAAACAAGGAAAACTGCTTCAAAATCTAAAGTTTCCCAATGAATAGTGCACTAATTTGGAACATTAGGTCTGTTAACACTCAACAAGCTTTTGAAAGGGTGGTGATGTTACACAGACAGAAAAAGTTCAATTTTATTGCTTTAATGGAGCCATTTCAACATCATAGACACATTGAGATGTACAAATTATGGGTGGGAATGTCAACTGCATGGCATAATATGAATGAGAAAATTGGGTATTTGTAGATGATGATTATCTGGTGAAGACTCAAATG
Source organism: Lycium barbarum (assembly GCF_019175385.1). Taxonomy (NCBI): domain Eukaryota; kingdom Viridiplantae; phylum Streptophyta; class Magnoliopsida; order Solanales; family Solanaceae; genus Lycium; species Lycium barbarum. Next base: position 136,289,016 of record NC_083338.1, on the reverse strand, counting down.
GACACAGAGCAATTATTGTCTTTGAAGTTGACTAAGTTAATTGGAGGGCGGGAATTGGTAATATTTATGGTTTATGCTAGTACTGACAAAGTTACTAGAGTGACATTGTGGAATGATATCTTCATCTTTCAAACACTATAAATTCACTATCGTCAGTGGGAGGTGATTTTAATGTTCTAGTGGATGAAATAGAGAAATTTGGTGGATTAGAAGTGCCTTTTGTGGAAGTGGAAGATTTCAATCAGTGCATCGATATATGTCAACTTACAGATTTGGGGTTCAAAGGAAGCATGTACACTTGGTGGAATGGAAGTTCAAATAAGTAGTGCATATTCAAGAGGCTAGATAGATGTTTAGCTAATCAAGGGCTGCAGGACTTATACCCTAACATTGAAGTGGAGCACCTTATCAAATAAAGGTCTGATCATTCACCTTTACTGATTACTTGTAAGGAAGATAGTAGGATAATCAAGAATTCGTTCAGATTCTTGAATTTCTAGGTAGAATATCCTACCTTTCTTGATGTGGTGAAGGATAACTGGACAGGTTTTCATAGTTCAGATCTTTTTTACATTTTTCATAGTAAATTGAAGAAGCTAAGTAAGGCATTATCTAAATGGAGTAGAGATACTTATGGTAACATTTTCAGGCAGATTGATACTCTAGAAGAGGTAGTCAAAGTTCATGAACAGGAATTTGAAGAAAGTCCTTCTGGGGTCAATAGAGAAAGATTACTAAAGGTGCAAGCAGAGCTGATTAAATTCTATGCTGTAGAGGAGCAGTTTTGGTAACAGAAACTGGAATGCAATGGTTCATGGATGGAGATAGAAATACGAAGTTTTTCCATGCTCATGTGCAAGGCAAAAAAAAGAAGTTGCAATTAAATAGAATTCAGAATCAGAATGTAGTCTGGCTAGAAAGAGAAGAAGATATTGTGGTGGAAGTTGTGAATTTCTTTCAACATCAATTTACAGCAGAAGTAGAGGCTACTGAGTTTGATCTGTTAGATAAGATTCCCAAACTTATCTCAACAGAACAAAATAGTGACATGGTTGAGTTTCCTGAAGAAAGTGAAATAAAACAAGTAATATTTGGGTTGAATGCTAATAGTGCAGATGGTCCTGATGGTTATACAAGGAAATTCTTTCAGGCAACATGGGATATTATATATCAGGATGTCATCACCATGGTGCATGATTTCTTTTGTGGATATGAACTCCCAAGGTACATCACTTGCACTAAATTGGTGATATTGCCTAAGAAGAAAGAGGTGGTTACTTGTTCTGATTTGAGGCCTATCAGTTTGAGTAATTTCATCAGTAAGGTGTTTTCCAGGATTATCCATAAGAGATTAGTGAAACTACTACCAAACATAATTTCTCCTCAGCAAACTGGTTTTGTCAAGGGTAGAAGTATTGTGGAAAATATTTTGCTGGTGCAACAAATAGTTCATGATATTAGAATAAGGGGTAAACCTGCCAATACATTTATTAAATTGGATATGGCAAAGGCTTATGACAGGGTATCTTGGCTTCTCTTAACAAAATTGCTTAGACAAATGGGTTTTGGAGAAAGATTAATTGACATGGTTTACAGAATTATATCCAATAATTGGTATTCAGTCTTGATAAATGGGCAGGCCAAAGGTTTTCTCAAATCTTCTAGAGGTGTAAAGCAAGGTGATCCTTTATCACCTACTTGATTCATCTTAGCTGCTGAGGGCTTGACAAGGGCATAGAATAGGTTACATTACAAAGAAGGATATGTGGGGTATGTATGCCTAAATGGAGTCCATACATCAACCATCTAGCATACGCAGATGACACCATCATTTTTACATCTGCCCATCTTGATACTTTGAAGATGGTGATGGAAACTTTATCTGAATATAAGAAGAATAGTGGCCAAAAGATTAATAAGGTGAAGAGTGTTGTATATTTACATCACTCTGTATCGTAAACAGTATCCAATAGTGTGATGGTGGAGACAAATATTCCCAGAAAAGAATTTCCTTTTATTTATCTAGGAGTTCTTATCTACTATGGAAGAAGGAGGATTTGTCACTTTAAGGAGATCATTGACAAGATTCGGAAGAGGTTAAGTTTATGGACTGGCAAACTCCTTTCAATAGGAGGAAGGACTAATCTCATTAAGCATGTCCTTCAGAACATGCCCCTCCATTTACTTTCTGCTTGTGATCCACCCTCTAGAGTGTTTGCTCAGATTCACAGACTACATGCCAAATTTTTCTGGAGCAATTTAGTGGGGAACTCTAGTAAACACTGGTCCACTTGGACCAGTCTTTGTTATCCTAAGGAAGAGGGAGGAATGGGTTTTAGATGTATGCAGGATATGTCCAGGGCCCTCTTTGCCAAACTTTGGTAGAATTTTAGAACAAAACAATCATTGTGGAGGTGTAACACCTCGTAAACTGGAACTAGGTGTGAATGTGTAAAAATCTAGTATTAAGATGATATTTTATCTATATGAAACCATTCTTGATGAATTCGGGTGGAAGATGGTCGTTTTGAAGTCAAACCAACTAGTGAAGTTCTTAAGGGCTCTTAAATTCGCCTAAGTTTAGGTAGGTCTGTATTCTGGGCGATTTTCATGAAAGTGTGTTGAGAATTTGGAAAAATATTCCTTGATGAAATTTGTATATCTTTGAAATAACTTTCCAACGGTAGGTCGCCTAGCCCAAAAAAAGCTTCGTACAAAGAGTTATGCCTATTTTACCGAACACTATGCAGAACCGACACCTGCCGATTGTGAGGGCGCGTGCGGGCCCGTGCGATGGCCCCGCGCCGCACGCCGATCGCACAAAAACCCCTTCTCTGACTAATGATCTGATTATGGTCGTGCTCTGCATGTGCGTCGTGCGACCATCGCATAACAGGGTCGGTTTCGGGTCAAAAAGTCGGTTTACGCGTTTTAAGTTATATCTAAGGTTTGGGGTTTATTTCCACAGCACCCCATTCACGAAAAATTACCCTAAAGTCAATAAGAACAAGTCCCAAGCCTCAAGAACCATACAAAGTAAGTGTTAGCATGATTCTAGGTTGAATTCAAGTTCCTAATCCCTTCCTAACATGATTTTATGACCAAAACCTAGGGTTTGCAACATAATTCTTCCCAAAGTGATTCAAGCTAGGGTTTGGGTGTTCTTCATTAGAAAAGTAATTTGTTAAACCTTGTTTAACAAATTAAGTTATGTCTCACTTTTAAAAACCTTGTTATGAATATATGTCTTTTTCTTGAAAGTTCTTTATGGAGTAAAAAGTGTGAACTTCTCATACAAAACCCTAATGTATGTCTCTTTTAAAATCATTGTTGACTATAAAGGTGATTTGTATGTCTCCCTTTTAAAAACCTTATTATGGATATATGTCTTTTTCTCAAAAGTAATTTATTGAATAAAAAGGGTGAACTTCTCATACAAAACCCTAATATATGCCTCTTTAAAAATAAAATCCTTTTTGAATATAAAGGTAATTTACATGTATCTTTTTCAAACTCCCTTGAAAGATTGATTCTTTATAAAAGCATGTTTTGAATGATATGATGAATTGGTTTTACACTCTTGAAATTTATTACATGTTTTGATTAATAGTTAATGTGCGTGAGGGGACAAGCCCACATTAAACCTTGATTGTATTATCCTCTGTATACGTATATGAAATCATAATCATTTTCTTTTATAAGAGATGATCAGTGATGATGGTTAATTGTTGGTATTGATGATTTTACAAAGGAACTATGACAAAGGAATCTTGTTTAAAGAAGTGGAAACGTTTTCAGGATTATCTATGAAACTATAGATTTTCATAATGGCATAATGAACCTTAATGGTAAATGGTGATGTGACTACCTTGAGATGAATTCTAATTTGGCTTTTGTGCTATGAAATCTGTTGATGTGATTTTGCCTAGCCATTCGGGAGGATGTGTGGTCACCGAGGATTTCATATTCCGGTGTATATATGCCTAGCCATTCGGGAGGATGAGTGGTCACCGAGGATTTCATATTCCGATGTATATATGCCTAGATACTCGGGAGGAAGGGTAGTCACTATGGATCCTAGCGTGGTAATTGCCTAGCCATTCGGGAGGAGGAGTGGCCACTACCGGGTTTGCCACCCGGGGTGTGATTCAAGCCTAGATATTAGGGGGGAAGGATAGCCACCGCTGGGTTCGCTACCTGGGGTGTGATGTATGCCTAGCTATTCGGGAGGAAGGATAGCCACCACGTACTACATAGTTCGGTGTGATTTATGCCTAGCTATTCGGGAGAAAGGATAGCCACCGTGTACTACATAGTATGGTGTGATTTATGTCTAGCTATTCGGGAGGAAGGATAGCCACCGAGAATTATATGTTCCGGTGTGGTGCGCTATGCGCGATATGATTGATTCTTGGGCCTGTATTGGCATGTGTGACATTCTTATTCTCTTATGAAATTGTTGATGACTATCATCATTGATTAGAAAGGCATAGTTGAAAGTTATAAATTGACAAAAGGCTTTGTAATCGATTTTGATAATTCTTATTGAGATACATATGTTGAATACCGTTTTTATATCGATTAATGGCTTTGTAAACTGTTTAACAAATGATATTAAGAGTCATAAAGTGGAATGACTGTTTTTATACCATCTTTTTAGAAATGATTTCTTTATGTATTGTTATATTTTATTTTTATAATACTTGTTGTCCCCGAGGCACTCACTGAGTACGAAAGTACTCAGGCATACCATTGTTGTTTTTTATGGTACGTTAGGTAACGGAGAAGAGCAGGTTCGTGATACTCTCGACGCTTAGGAGAACTTGCTGCTGCTGCTGTTGATTTGGTGAGCCCACATCCTTATTCGTGGGACACTTCCTGTTTCATTTATTATTCTAGATTTCTGGGCTGCGTCCCGAAGTTAGATTATGGTTGTGTCTCTTAGAAGCTCCCTAGATAGTTGTCATAATTGTGGGTAGATTGTCAAAGTCTCGTATGACTTAATGGGTGTTTGCCACGTTTATGACTAATTACTTATAAAGACTTTCGTTGATTTAATTAATTCGTTACATTTACTTTATAAACTATTGGAGGCGAATGTTGAACCTGGCGGGTTCAAGTGTCATTATTGTATCGTTTAGGTTCTTCCGATGTTGTTCATGACGTCGGATGCCGGTCACGTCTAGGGTGGGTTTTGGGGCGTGACAGGAGGACTTACATGAGCAATAAATATTTGAAGAAAGTCAATATTATGTCAGCACAGTGGAAAGGAGGCCCCTATGTATGGAAAAAGATGCTACAAGTCAGAGGTGATATTGATCAGGAAATTTGGTGGAACCTTAAACAAGGAAATTCGCATTTCTCGCTAGACAAATGGTCTGGATTGGGAGCTTTATAGCATAGAGTACCATGTGATTTTACAGTGGTACTGGTTAAGAAAGTTCAAGAAGGGGGAAGATGGAAGGAAGAGAAACTAAGAGAGATTCTACCTACAGTGCTGGCTAATCAAATAGTTCTACATGTGCAACCACCTACTGGTGGGGAAGGGTTGGATAAACCATACTAGAAACTTGAATCTAGAGATATTTTCTCAGTAAATTCTGCTTTTCAATTGTTGAGACAAAAGAAATAATCTACAAAGTTATATGAATATATGTGGGTGAACAAGATACCTTTCAAGATGTGTTCCTTTATTTGGAGATTGTGGCAATCCAAATTGCCTCTAGATGACATTGAGAAAAAATGGGGCTTTCAATTTGCATCTAGATATAGTTGTTGTCTAATACAATAGGAGGAAACTATTTCTCATGTTTTCCTAAGGTTAGCAGTGGGTTAGGAGATCTGGAATTTTTTTTTGTGTGAACCTGTTGGCATTAATATCGCAGGACTTCAGTTGACTCAGGTTATCATAGCTTGGTGGGAAGCTTTGGTCAACAACCACATTAAGATGATCTACCAAGCTATACCAATTGTTATTGTTTGGGAACTTTGGAAAAGGAGGAACACTATACTTCATGGAGGCAAGCTATCATTGGATAGTCTGAAATATAAGATTATGCATTCTCTTATTCTATTCATGAAGGCAAGAAGGAAAATTTCAAGTATGCTCCATATAGTTGGGTGGATGTTTTGAAGGCACTTCATTCTTATTCTCCTAAAATGAAGATTATTCAGGTATGTTGGAGACCTCCATATATAGGCTGGTTTAAATACAATACTAATGGGGCATCAAGAGGAAACCCTGGTAGAAGCTCTTGGTGTTATTGTCTGAGAAATGAAAATGGAGATCTGGTTTTTGTTTAATCTAAGGAGATGAAAGAAGGCAATTATACTAACACAGAGGCAGAAGCTGAAGCCATTTTACAGGCCTTGAGACACATGGAAAGAACGCAAATCCCTCAAATGATCATAGAAATTGATTCTATGTTGATGAAAAATGTAATGGAAAAGAGGTGGCACTGTCCTTCGCAAATCATCAACAGAGTAGAAGAGATTTGGAGGATCATGAGTGAAAGAACAATTCTAATTTCTCATGTGCATAGAGAGGGGAATAAGCTTGCAGATTTCTTAGCAAATTTGGCATTGGACAAGGGAGATTTCATTGCTAATGGCTTTCAGGAGATGGAAATTTGGGGTAGGAAGCTTATTAACAGTGACAAGAGCAAGTTACCTTATTTGAGAATTAGGAATGGCAGAATATGAAAGTTTTTATGTAATAGAAAGCAGAGCAGAAGGGGATAACAAGGAAGAGAAATACCAAGTATCACCATTCTCAAGTTCTGTGGAAGGAGAGAATGGAGATACAATTTTACTTTAACATGTTTGTTTCATGTGCAGGTTTCCTACTCATAGTGTATACAATTTTGGTGGAGGAACAAGTTAATAACATATGCTACACTACGAAAAAGGCAAATCATACATGGCAGGCAAGGGAGAACAAATTGGAGAACATCAACACACAAATATGGAATGCAGAGGACAGTCAATAAAGTCATAAAAGTAACACACAACAGCAGAACCACAGTGAGATGGAAGCAATAGTAAAAGGGCAAATGGGGAATAAGTAAAATACACTCACAGGAGATTCATAAATTCCATGGAAATAGCAGCAGGAAAACACAAAGATTCAAGTCACAAACTACATTGAAGATGCAGAACCTTGGATCGAACACAACAACACCAAAATCGCAAAAATGGAAATGGAAATGGAGGAAAGCAAAGCATAAATCCAGCAACAAATGTGGGTATAACACAAAAGCAAGTTCAGATCAGCTGAATAGATGGATATGGAAGCCTCTGCGGTGCCGATCTCGACATCAACAACCCGCTCCGACCACTGTCGCTTCCTAATCTATCTTAGCTCAGACATATACGTTTTTGTTGTTTAGTTAATAATTTTAATAAAATAGCCCTAGGTGATGAAAAGCCTAGTGGCCTTTAGTTTTGAAAAAAAAAAAAACTAAATATAATAAAATAAAACATATAATGAACTGTAACCAAGAAAGAGCAGATTTTTATGCTAACAATGAGAAGAAATCGATCTAGGGCATGAGTTATCTAACAATCACGTTGTATTCTTCAGTTGATTCAACTTCTTAATTTTTCTGGGTTACTATTTGACATGTAAATATTAACTTATGAGTATCTTTCGAATTACTCAAAAGTCTATTCAACACATTTAAATCTCTGTATTAAATTAAGTGAGGCTAAAGAATATATTTCTATCCTCAATAGCAAAATGATTCTCAGATTCACGAACAAGCTCTATTTACTCTTATTATACTATCAATGTCCTTTTTCAAGTCTAATTGACGAGCCACAACTTGCATTCTTTTGGTGATCAAGCAACCAAATAATTAAACACAAGAGATAATAAATACTCAATGATTATGAACTAACTAATTGAAATCAATATTTGAATAACAGCCATCATGAATGAATCATAACCCTCGAGTACTGATGATTTTCAGACGATGGGTTGCTGAGAGAGAGATGAAAGCCAACTATAATTTGAAAATAGGAAGAACAATTTCTTTATATCGGGTGAATTAGAAGGAATATACAGTGTACTTGGTTGAGCGGACTGTGTGGCGGTTGGAATCTCATTAATTTTTTTTTTTTAAAAAAAAAGGTTTACAATTCATTAAGCAATTAATTATGAAGTGCAAAATTTCCCTCGACTTAAACGAGTAAAGGTATTGGGTCTTGGAGAAACTTCATGGGTGGTGGAGGAGGAATTAGTACAAGATATATAATCCATTACAATTTGAACAGTAAAAATAACCTTAAAAGGATATCACATGTTTTGTTGTTGATCTTTTATGTCTTTCTTAACATAATATTTGATTTAGAAATTTAATTTTGGCTTTCTTGGTATTACTCTATAGCTCTGAAATAAAAAAATTAATTAATTTGGTACAACACAATCTCTATATTTGAAATTTATAGACTATGATTTGCCGAAATAATATTATAAAGCTATAGACACTCCGTTTATACTTTTCCATGACTTTTTTAAAAAACAAAAAAATGAGAATATCATCCAATTTTTTTTAGTATTGAAGGGAAAATGTTTCGTTTTTCCTTTACAAGTTAGGGTAAAGAAGACGAAAAGAGAAGGGGGTGGGGGGGGGGGGGGGCACTTGATAATAACTCCTCTTTGTTCTTTTGGAGAATTTTTTTTTTTTTTTAGAAACGATGTAACTATTGATAGACTTTCATTTTTATTTAAAATTTCTTAGATGGATTTTCTTGAAGGCATGATAAGATACAAAATGAAAATTGAAAAATAAAACGGGATTTTAATTTTTGTAAAAGAATTAAAGGGTTGAAAATAAAACCTTGAATATTTCTTTTAAATTTCAAAAATCATGATTAAGCCTTCGATTTTTAAGTTTCTCTAACAACGGTGAAGGTAATTAGGGCTCGGATGGAGTTCTCAATAAGATAATTCAAACAATTTAAATGGATTAGCGAAAAATTCAATGGTTTATGTTATGAATGAATATCTAAAGAAATTATGAGTTTATAAAATTAATTACCTAACATTTCTTGAGAAGCTTCAAGTTAAAAAGATTCTTATTTACTGGCTTACTAAAACAAAATTGAATGGTTTATGTTATGAATTGATGAAAATTTAAGAATATGCCAAAATTGCTTACCTAAAATTTCTTGAGAAGTTTCAAGTTAAACAAATTCTTATTTTGTGGCTTACCAAAACCAAATTGGAAATGTTTATGTTATGAATTGGTCAAAAATTAAAGAATTTGCCAAAATTGCTTACGTAAAACTCTTGAGAAGTTTCAAATTAAACAGATTCTTATTTTATGGCTTACTAAAACAAAAATTTGAATGGTTTTTGTTATGAATTGGTGAAAAAATTAAAAATTTGCCAAAATTACTTACCTAAAATTTCTCTAAGAATTATTCAAATTAGACCGTTTCTTATCTGGAACTAAAACTTACCATAAAATATGAATATCATATGATTAATTAGTTTATCAAGCAACTCTTCTATACTGGAAAAATATTTAAGCCATAAATTTAAGGGACAAATTTTAACCACTTCAAAATTAAAGTTTAACTAAAGACAAAAAAAAGGTCAAAATGGTGTGTAATAATGCAGGGGCCCCCAAATGGGGTTTCATATTATATTGTATTTAGGACTGACCAGGAGACTGCAAACTAAGGAGAGGATTGCTTGTTGGGCTAACATTGAAGATGCATTATGTCCTTTGTGTTATGTTGATGTAGAGGACATTGATCATATGCTATTCAAGTGTCAATACTCAGGCCAGATCTGACACAAGTTATTACAGTGGCAAGGTGTTAGTAGAGGAGTGATGGAGTGGCAAAATGAAGTAGATTGAGCTGTTATCAATGTCAGAGGAAGGAATCATAGGCTGAAGTTTACAGAATGACTCTAGCATGCTGTGCATATCATATTTGGCAGGAGAGAAATGGAGAGCTTTCAAGACGCAAAGCACGTACCCAGAGCATCTCACTAGGCAAATTGATCAGGAGGTTCATTGCAAAGCACAAGTGACGAAGAAGTTAGTTGCGCAGTTACACCTTAATTTCTATCCTTGGTTTTGTTTAAGTGATATCATAGATGCTCGTCCAAACTTGCACGATTTTGATTTGAACTTGTACAGTTTCACTTTGATAATACAATTCGACATACCAAAAAAATAGGTCAAAACATATCATTATTAAAGTATTTGAAATTGAGCAAACATGCTCGTCTTTAATATTTTAGTTCAATTATACCTTTAGCATTCAATAATTGATCTAAATATGTAAATCTTTTCCAAAATGAGCTACAATATAGGAATTACATTGTCCTTCTAACATAAATCACAAGTAATGTAGTTAAACTATCATATAATATATCAAAGAAACTCGTTATAGGTGGCGCAACAATGTCATCCTTGCAAAGTTAAATCCAAAACCCTAAACCCTAGAACTAATTTCATTTTTTTTCTTTTCTGGTAAGTAACAATTTTATTATTTACCAAGTAATATTTACAAAGCTCAAGTCAAAAGCTGGCAGGTCTGGACATAAGTCCCAGCCTTGCACAAACTCAGGAAACAACTGTTCTTCTACGGACTACTACCTCAAAAGTATACTAAACATCGGGATAGCAGTTCAGCTGCTGCAACATGCGGCCCAACCTAGGCCATTTAGTTCATCTACAATGCACTTCTCCGATAATGAGTTTAATCGTGAGAACAATTCTTTTATTACCTTGAAAGATCCTATTATACCTCTCTTGTCAGATATAGTAGATGCTCCCAGCTGTACCATTCTATATATTTCAGCAGTCATATTTCTTCCTCTACAATGTGTCACTGCCCATAGCATTTCTTGTTGTCATTTCAATTAGCCTGTCGTGGAATCCCTTGCCAAAGGAGTAACTTAGCCCAGATTTGCAACAAAAATGGACAAGTAAAGAACAAATGTCCACAACTATATGTGAGCAGAGTTCTTCTGTTACCTTGAAAGATCTTCTTATTCCTCTCTTGGTAGATATAATAGATGCTCCCGACCGGTACCATTCTATATATTTCAGCAGTCATATTTCTTCCTCTACAATGTGCTGCCCATAGCATTTCTTGTTGTCATTCAGTATCCTGTTGTGAAATCCCTTGCCAAAGGAGTAACTTAGCCCAGATTTGTGACGAAAATGGACAAGCAAAGTGTTAGGTGTGGAATTGGCCAAACAAGTCAATTCTTTTGTTCACATAGTCGTGATGTAAGCGCTTACCTCATAATAGTCGTGATGTAAGCGCTTACCTCATCATAGGAAATTCATTCCTATAAATAGGTAGCTTATGGTTCATTTGTAAGATATCATCAAGATCATTTGCTAAACACATCCCAAAGAGAAAAAATCTAAGAGAAATACTCTTAGTGAAAGGCCTAAGTAAGAAAAGGTCTTTGAGAGAATTTTCTGTGGTAAAATTCTTGAGTGTAATTGCGATTGGGGTTGTGAGGTTGAGTGTTGTAAACACTTGTAATATTTCTTCTTTAATAAGATCTGCAGCAGCAACGTGGACGTAGCTCTCACATTGAGGGTGAACCACTATAAATCTGTGTGTGCTATTTATTCTTCGCTTACATCACGGCGTAAGTAGGTTCTGTCTAAGGAGGTTGGTATTTAAGTGGTCCAGCTGTGACCCTCCAATCTTTCCTGGGAACCTGCTTACAAAGGTAGGATTTGGGATTCAAATCCTAACAACTGGTATCAAAGCAACAGGTTGTGTTGTGATTTAGAAACGATGAGAGGCGAAGATGGTACGACGCACGGCATCGGTAAATTCGATGGTACAGACTTTGCGTTATGGAGAATGCAAATTGAAGATTATTTATATGGAAGAAAGCTTCATGAACCTCTGAGTCCGAAACCAGAGGAGATGAAGCAAGCAGATTGGAATCTCCTCGACAAACAAGTTTTGGGAGTCATTCGGCTGACGCTGTCGAAGAACGTTGCTCACAACGTGGCAAAGGAGAAGACCACCGCAGATATGATGAAGGTATTGTCTGACATGTATGAGAAACCTTCGGTAAATAATAAGGTATTTCTCATGAAGAAACTATTTCATCTAAAGATGATGGAAAATGCTCATGTTGCTGCACACATAAATGAATTCAATACCATTGTAAATCAATTGTCATCGGTAAAAATTGATTTCGATGATGAAGTACAAGCTCTAATTTCGTTGGCATCCCTACCAAATAGTTGGGAGCCAATGAGAGCAGCGGTTAGTAATTTTGTCGGCAGTGACAAACTAAAGTTCAACGATGGTAGGGATCGTATCCTTGCTGAGGAAGTGCGCAGGATAGATTCTGGAGAGGCATCGACGAGTTCTGCTTTTAATGTTGAAAACAGAAGCAGAAATTATGACAGAAACTACAACCGAAATAGGGGCAGATCGAAGTCAAGGAATGGCAGGGGTCAATCCAGACCAGGATGAACACTTGAGTGTTGGAACTGTGGAAAACCAGGTCACTTCAAGAAGAACTGCAGGGCGCCAAAGAAGGAGGACAACAAGGGGACTGGAATCAACGCCGCTACGGAAGACATTGGCGATGCATTGCTGCTATCGGTTGACAGCCCGATAGACTCTTGGGTGCTTGACTCAGGAGCGTCCTTTCATACCACCCCACATCATGATATAATGACAAACTATGTGTCTGGGAATCTCGGCAAAGTTTATTTAGCCGATGGAGAGCCGCTAGACGTTGTTGGCACAGGAGACATTACTTTGAAGATGTCAAATGGATCCTCGTGGAAGATTACAAAAGTTAGACATGTTCCAAAGCTGATGCGAAACCTGATTTCAGTACGATAGCTTGATGATGAGGGATATGATCTCAACTTTGGTAATGGGTCTTGGAAGGTGGCGAAAGGTGCTATGGTAGTTGGCCGAGGAAAGAAGATTGACACTCTCTACATGACGGATAGCTGTCGTGATAATGTTGCTGTGGTTGACAACACAAAGAAGACAGATTTGTGGCATCGTCGGCTTGGGCATATCAGCCAGAAAGGGATGAAGCTGTTGGTGACAAATGGCTTAATTCCGAAGCTGAAGACGGTGGACCTTCATACGTGTGAGAGCTGCATTCTCGGAAAACAAAAGCGAGTAAGCTTCTCAAATGCAGGCAGAGAGTTGAAGGTCGAGAAGCTGGAATTGGTGCACACAGACGTGTGGGGACCTACCACTGTACCCTCCCTTGGAGGATCACACTACTACGTGACCTTCATTGATGATTCAACCAGGAAGGTATGGGTTTATTTTATGAAAAATAAATCTGATGTGTTTAGTGTATTCAAAAGATGGAAAGCCATGGTCGAGAATGAAACAAACCTCAAGTTGAAGTGTTTGAGGTCCGACAACGGCGGAGAATACACTGATGGTGATTTCAAACGGTACTGTGCCGATAATGGGATCAAGATGATGAAGACTATTCCTGGAACGCCGCAACAGAATGGAGTAGCCGAAAAAATGAACCGAACGTTGAACGAGCGTGCTCGGAGTATGAGAATACACTCTGGACTGCCCAAGACATTCTGGGCAGATGCAGTCAATACCGCGGCCTTCTTAATTAACCGAGGACCGTCAGTTCCCTTGGATTTCAGAATTCCAGAAGAAGTCTGGAGTGGCAAGAAGGTAAATCTTTCATTTCTGAAAGTGTTCGGTTGCTTATCATATGTTCATAATGATGATACGGCTAGAAGCAAGCTTGATCCAAAATCAAAGAAGTGTTACTTTATTGGCTATGGTGACACCGAGCTTGGGTACCGATTTTGGGATGAACAAAATCGGAAGATCATCCGAAGCAGGAATGTTGTCTTTAACGAAGAGGTACTGTACAAAGACAAGCTGCAAAAGAATTCAGAATGTCAGGACAAGGAATCGGAAATAGTCGATTTGAGGGACTTTCCGGCACCTGAGCCGCAGCCAGGTACAACCAAGGCAGAGGGACAAACAATCCGAGAATGTGCTGATGAAAGTGCTGATTCTGAAACAAATGAACAGACGCCAATCACAGAGCTGCGTAGATCATCCAAGATCAGGAAGCCGCTTCACAGGTACTCTCCATCCCTCAACTACATTCTACTCACTGATAGAGGGGAGCCGGAATGTTATGAAGAAGCAATGCAAGTCGATGAATCGACTAAGTGGGAGCTGGCAATGAAGGATGAAATGGATTCACTATCGGAAAATCATACATGGGAATTATCCGAGTTGCCAAAGGATAAAAAGGCATTGCAAAACAAATGGGTTTATCGGATAAAGGAAGAACCCAATGGAAGCAAGCGTTATAAAGCAAGGCTGGTTGCAAAGGGATTTCAACAGAAAGAAGGCATTGACTATACGGAGATCTTCTCTCCCGTAGTCAAGATGGTGACTATCAGAACTGTTCTTGGGCTGGTAGCAAAGGAAAATCAACATCTGCAACAGATGGACGTGAAAACTGCATTTCTTCACGGTGATCTAGACGAGGAAATCTACATGCGACAGCCGGAGGGATTCAAAATCAAAGGAAAGGAGAATCTGGTGTGCAAACTTCAAAAGAGTCCGTACGGACTAAAACAGGCTCCAAGACAGTGGTATTTAAAGTTTGACAGCTTTATGAAGAAAGCTGATTTTTCAAGTTGCGAGGCAGATCACTGCTATTACTTCAAAAAATTTGAAGACTCGTACATGATACTGCTACTCTATGTCGACGACATCCTAATCGTAGGAGCAAACCTACAGGAGATTGATCAGTTGAAAAAAGGGTTATCGGAAGAGTTTGCAATGAAAGATTTGGGAGCTGCAAAGCAAATCCTTGGGATGAGAATCGACCGAAGCAAGGAGGGCATCAAACTCTCACAAGAAGAATATGTGAGGAAAGTTATCAAAAGGTTTAACATGCATGATGCCAAGCCAGTCAGCACTCCCTTGGCTGGACACTTTCGGTTGTCAAAGGATCAGTCGCCGACAACCGAGGATGAGAAGAAGCAGATGGACAAGATACCTTATGCATCTGCAATCGGTAGTCTTATGTATGCAATGATATGTACAAGGACAGACATTGCACATGCAGTGGGAGTTGTCAGCCGATTTATGAGCAATCCGGGAAAGCAACACTGGGAGGCTGTGAAGTGGATATTCAGATATCTGAAAGGCAGCTCGAGTTCAGCTCTGTATTTCCGAAAATCAAAAACAGGATTGCAAGGGTATGTTGATGCTGACAACGGTGGTGATATTGATAGCAGAAAGAGCACATCCGGGTATGTTTACACCTTCGGAGGTACTGCAATCTCTTGGGTTTCCAAGTTGCAAAAGATAGTAGCTCTCTCTAGTTGTGAGGCTGAGTACGTTGCTGTGACGGAGGCCACAAAGGAAATGATGTGGCTACAATCTTTTCTGCGGGAATTGGATCAGGACCACGAGGGAAGTGTGCTATATTGTGATAGCCAAAGCGCCATTCATTTGGCAAAGAACCCGGTTTACCATGCTCGAACGAAGCACATACAACTCCAGTACCATTTCATTAGATCAGCTTTGGAAGATGGAGCGCTGGTGCTTGAGAAGATCGCAGGGAGTCAGAATCCAGCAGACATGCTGACAAAGGCAGTGACGATAGACAAACTGAAGCTATGCTCAACTTCAGTTGGCCTGCACGAAGTATGAAAGTAGGAAAGAGCTGCTGCATCGATCAAAGTGTGAAGACAAATTAAAATTAGTCTTCAAATGGGAGATTTGTTAGGTGTGGAATTGGCCAAACAAGTCAATTCTTTTGTTCACATAGTCGTGATGTAAGCGCTTACCTCATAATAGTCGTGATGTAAGCGCTTACCTCATCATAGGAAATTCATTCCTATAAATAGGTAGCTTATGGTTCATTTGTAAGATTGTTCAAGATCATTTGTTAAACACATCCCAAAGAGAAAAAATCTAAGAGAAATACTCTTAGTGAAAGGCCTAAGTAAGAAAAGGTCTTTGAGAGAATTTTCTGTGGTAAAATTCTTGAGTGTAATTGGGATTGGGGTTGTGAGGTTGAGTGTTGTAAACACTTGTAATATTTCTTCTTTAATAAGATCTGCAGCAGCAACGTGGACGTAGCTCTCACATTGAGGGTGAATCACTATAAATCTGTGTGTGCTATTTATTCTTCGCTTACATCACGGCGTAAGTAGGTTCTGTCTAAGGAGGTTGGTATTTAAGTGGTCCAGCTGTGACCCTCCAATCTTTCCTGGGAACCTGCTTACAAAGGTCGGATTTGGGATTCAAATCCTAACACAAAGAACAAATGTCCACTACTTTCTTCATGACTTCACATAATGAACACTGAGTATCTTCATTAGTGCCCCATTTGCCTAATCGATCCTTAGTAAGCATTATGCCACATACGGCCAAGTAAAGGATGAAAATCCACCCAGGTGCTCCTACATTATTGCAAACTAGTTTTCGCCGTGGTACGTACTCTTTGGAACTCACCCCTCAACTGCGAATAAACTTTCTTGCTTCCTCCTTTCTCCTCCTTGCTTTAAGTGACAATTTCTGTTAAGTGGTATACATCAAGAAATGTGTGTGTGTGCGCGCGCCTATATATATATATGGGTTGTAGGTTAGCACCCTACCCACTTTTTGATTCACGATTATGCCCTTAATATTTAATTCCATCATACTAAATTTAGGGACTGTTTTGTCCTTCAACAAAATCTCACCATTTCTATGTAAAATGAAACCAATTTTTCAGATCGTAAAAACGAGCAGCCATGGTTTCTACAATCCGGAGGAAAAAGAGACCAAACATTCATGGTCTTGTAGTATTTTAAGGTCTTTTTTCTTGTTCCAAAACTGATTAGTATTAACGGAGCTGAGAATTAGTGTTTTAACAATTTTTCAATTTTGAAAGTTTTACAAATTTGGGAGTGTCTACAGCGGTCCGCCACCAGAAATGAGTTGCACCACCGGGGCTGGCATCCCTATCTCCCACTTTTGTCATTTCAGACTTGTATCACTGTTATACCCCATTTTAACCAGGGTCAAAAAGGTTTACAATATTTCGGTAATTCGGAGTTGATTAAAGTTAAGGAGTCGCCACCTAATTATTTATGGTGAATTAGGACACCTAAAATTAATGAAGTAATTGTCTAAAGTTACTCCGCTTTAAAGTCTACGAAACTTAAAGAGTTTAGGTAAGAGTTCAATTAATCTAAAGGGAAAGTATTAAATATCATTTAAGATCCATTAAAAACGATTAACTGGCCGGACTTAGAGTCAAATTAAAAGGCTAAGGTTTCGATAAATTAGGGTTCCGTGAAAAAAAAGTTAGCACGTAAAGACATGCATACCAGTTAAGAACTTAATTTATGAAGTAAACTTAAAAGTATTTGATAAGTTTGGTAAAGTCTCCATTTTGTATTTAAAGGGAAAGGTCCAAAAGTGACATGAAAAATGACTAAACCCATTTGCTAAATGTACTGAACTTTTTGAAATATTTGTATCTGAAAATTCGGATTTAAAGTGTGGTCATAGAGTTTGCTAAAATCGGTTAAAAATCTTGGACTTAAAGGTATCGTATTAACTGTATGACAATTCTAAGTCCTATTAGTGGTAACCAAAATTGAAGATGTTAGCCATATTAACAATCAAGTGAAGTAATTAAATAGTAATAACATAACGAAACAATAGCCATGATTGAGTTCCGTAGAAGAATAATAATCCTTCATAACTTGTTGTTCGAATAATGCAAGACCAGGAAGAATAACGATGAGCGGACTCGGTGTGATAGCGGCGTCGCTCATCGTTGAGTCTCAAAGTGGGACTCTTCGGCTCCGGAGTTCATGCAAAAAAACAGAAAAGAGACAAAATAATTAGAGGAGAAATCTGATTTGGGGTAACATATGAAGATGGAAACTAAAAATCACATGGTATTAGTTTTTTCAACTTCAATGCACAAGAAGTCACGATATTTATATAGCACAGGGATAAAAGCACGTTATCAGATAAAGTAATTGGAAAATCCAAAGTCGATTCCTTAAATGTTTACACTACATCAAAACAAACACATTTTTTCTTTTGGACAATTTTGGAAGCATTTTGTTGCTAAAAGAGAAGATTTCACCTACATATGACATATATCTCATGAAAATGGGTAAAATAAAATGTAAACAAAAAAAGACTGTGAACAAAGCACAGTTCACTACTGCTATGTGAATAATAAATAACTTCCTTAATGCATGAAAACTGAACAGAGTACATTTTAATCTTCTTATAACTTGACTTAGCCTATTTAACATAAAGAGATACATAGCAACGACCTCAGTTGAAACCAAAACATTTTAGCGCGTATGAACTTTATCTAACTAGGATAGAATGCTATCAAATAAACTTCGCTATACGAAACTACAAAAGCGGTGACATTAGCATGATTCTTTACTATAGGATTTCTACAAACAGATTCATTTACAACTGAAAACAGAGCCTAACACACGGTTTTTTTCTACACAAATGCAGTGTTTTAAACGAAAGGGAAAGTCAGAAGAGAAAGGATTTACCTATTGTGGGTGCAGTGAAATAGAACGTCGGGGCTCGACTCTACTCTCTCGTTATGAACAAATTCGAAACTCGACACAAATGAGTTCCAAAATCTCTATTGCGGCTAAAGTCCGCCGAAACAGAATGGAAATTTAAACAAATCTAAGATTTAGAGTAGTAGTGGAAAGATGAAAATGTTGAGTGTGGTAAAGTTTCCAGGTGGTTCAAAAACGTCCCCCCTCGGCGGAGGATTTAAGGTGGTATTTATAGGTGGAAGAAGAGTGCTAGTGTTAGTGATTTAGGCGGGACTTGAAGCTAAGGTTTTGAATTTCAAAACGTCCATTGAAGACGGTCCAAAATGTGGCAGAAAGAGTCGTTTTCGAGTGTAGCAGAGGGGTAACACGGGTTGAAGTTGAACCTCTGCTCTTTTACTCTCTCTGTATAGAAAAATCAGATTTCAAATATTTTTTTGGCCTCTTGTGTTAGCCTTTTCGAGACTTGCACGAAAATGGGAAGGTCAAACCTCTACCATGGCTGTGGAAGCTTGGACTTTTGTGGAGAATTGGAAAAATAATATACAGGCGTGTGTAGCTGCTGTTTTTGTTAGAAACTAGGTTACAAAACAAGTTGAAGCACTTATGGGTTGGGTCGTTTTTTAATGGGCTAGCAGATACATGAATTGGGGTTCTTTATTGGATAGAATAGGGCTACGTTTTGGTTAGGCTTGATTGTTTGGGCCATTTGTTTGGGCTAAACTTTTAGGCTTTTTCCCTATTCTCCTAAGTAATTTTTACTCGACATAGCTTACTATGTTACATATTTATGGAACATAACTATACTTTTTAATAATTAAGTTTAGTAGCTATAATATTATATTTTTACAACTTATAGCTACCCACTTTTCTACCAACCACTCCCCACACCCCTATTTTTTAGCTGCACACTTTCTCTCTCTCTCCCCCCCCCCCCCCTTTTTCCTAAATATACACGTTTCTAACTCCCCATCTCCCCTAATTTCGTGATTTTCAAATCAGTTTCTGATTTCTTTCACTTCCTTTTTTTACTCTGTTTAACTGCTCATTAATTTCAACCTTTTACCCCCAAAATTCAACTGTATTTCCTAAAATATGTAAGATTCTCTGTTATTTTTGCGTGTTAAACGACGAATATATATTTGAATTCATCTGTTGAAATATCGAATTCAAGTTGAGTTCATAATCGAGGTAACAATGTTTTCACTGCAACTTTTTTATTTTTTTTATTTTTATGAAATTTTGAAAAATATAGTCAAAATATATGAAAAATATACCTGAAATATAGTCAACAGAAACCAGAATAAGTAATATTGAACATATTAATTAAAATATAATTAAAAAATATAACCAAAATATAGTCATAATTGAAGTAGCAACGTTTTCACTGCAACTTTTTTTTTTTCTGAAATTTTCTAAATATAGGCAAAATATATGAAAAATATATCTTAAATATAGTCAACAGAAACCAGAATAAGTAATATTGAACATAATAATCAAAATACAATTAAAAATATAGCCAAAATATATATGAAAAACAACTAAAAATTTGAGAAAAATAAAAAAAGTTGCAATTACACGGTGAAACGTGTAATTCAGTTGATGAACAAATCAAGCTTTGCATGATTTATGGAACATTAAAAAGAGATTTTTTTTAGTTATATTTTGGGAAAAAAATATGAAGAGAGTTATTGAATTCAAATTTTATGTGAATGATTAGATGTTGAATGAGATATGTGATTAGATATGGAAGAGAATGAGATTTGCGTGATTTATGGAACATTAAAAACAGATTTCTGTTTAGTTTTGAAAAAGATTTTTTCCCCTTAAATAGAGGCATTATTTGCTCAACTGTTCCGTGTATTTAGTCTATATTTTGGCTATATTTATGCGACGCGTCCAGGACCTAAATATAGGAAAAACCAGCTACGAATTGTAAATAATGAACTTGTAGTTATAGCTTGTTAGAAGCAGCTAAAAGGTAGCTATTTGTGAAAATTTTACTTCTCCTAATTCATTCCATGTGCTTCTTTATATTATAAAATACTAGGATAATAAATTTAATAACTAGAGTAAATGGGATATAATTTTGGTATTATAATCTGACTAGTAATAGTAATAAAAATGTTGTCTGAGTTTAATTTTTTTTTTTAATTAGCAAGTGTTAAATTAGTAATAATGTGAGATCAATAGTAAAAATGATTATAGATGCAATAATAAAATAGTAAAATTAGCAATAGTGAATTATAATAAGTATTTAGTTTATTAATAAACTTAGAAGCTCGAGGAGGTGGACTGGAAGAGGAAGGGTCAAAATTGAGTGTCAACAATCAGATCTAAATCCACAATAGAGAGAACTGAAATTTCGTTAAGAACAAAAATTCCCAAAATGCAAATAAAAGGTACTTTTTTCCCCTCTAAAATGGGAATAGATTGAAGAAGGGGATGACAATTTTTCCAAAAGGAGATCGACTCTAGGGCTGGAGAGTGATGAGAATTGCCAGAACTTTTTTGTAGAGAGATTGGAGATGGAGAGGGGAAAAAATTGAGAATTGGAATTATTTTGATGAAATGACCAAAAAGTCCTATTTTTAATGTGCTGGCAAAATAAAATAAGGCCATTATGGTGAATCAAAAAGTGGGTAGGGTGCTAACCTACAACTTTCACGTTGTATGTTAGCAAAATCCTATATATATATGTAATTTTATAACAATAACATACCAGTATAAATTCATAAGTTGGGTTTGGGTAGGATAGAGTATATGAAGATCTTACCCCTGTTTCATATAGAGATAAAGAGGTTGTCTCCATATACCCTCGGCTCAAGTAAAGCATTTTGCAATAGTTTGAAAAAGTGAATACGGAAACAATGAAAGTTAATCAACGAAATAATGCGATAGGGAAAGCAAAACATATATAGTTTGGAAAAAGAACACTAACAACGAAATTATGCCGATAATTGAAGCACAAGAAACACAAGTGCTAATGAAAATAGAAGAACAAGAACTACGGAAAAGTACTGCTAATAGCCTAATACTACTAGTAAGAAGACACTGTAATTCTATAAATGTTTGTCAATAATTAATGAAGAACTTTTCTCCGATACGAGTTGAAAGATTGGTATATTACCACTTTTAAATACGGGAAAAGAGCACTTTTGGTCTTGATATTAGTCTAAGCACATTCTTGATTACATGTTTGGTCCCTCTCCTAATGAATTAATTCATAAAAATCTATCGTTTATTCACGTGAAAATTAATGATAAACAATGGTAAATTTTTGCGAAAAGGTGATTTCAAAGGAGAGCTGAATTTGTTGCCTGTTGGCCCTTCGACTACTCTCACGTGATTCACTAGCTAGCTAACAATTGGTTCAATTTTTTTTTTTTTTTTTTTTGGCAAAACCAATTAGCGAAAGAACAAAAAATGCAGAATTTAATTAATTAAAAAGTTAAGTGTACTTACTGAGAATATGTTGCAAACAAGAGACAGTTGTACCTTTAAGCAACACAAAACTTTTTCTGTGTCCTATTTGCCTGATAGACAACAACAATTCCACCGTTCTGCCTTGTTTGTATTGCATCGTAAATCATGAATTGACAATGATTCTTTGATTTTGGAAAGACAAAGGGTACAAGAACTGCTAATTCCTGACAAAAATTCCTAGATTAAACAACTTAAGATTTTAATAAGGTTCACACTAGTGACTCGTGATATTCTAACGTACGCAAAGAAACATGCAATTTCAAATTAATTTCCTTTCACATGAGGAAGGTAATGAATTTCAAGATTAGAATTGTCGTGCTATAAAAAGTTTTCGAGAACACATAGGTTATTCATCATAATAATTTGGTGATACTTACTTTTTTAAATCCATTTTGAAAAACATACATGCATAGTGGAATTCATCTAACATATATCATCTAACTAATTCGGTATTAAGTATATATTTTCTCGTGAATTTATTGATAGCACGACATTTTATATACATGCATTATGACCCTCCTCCTTAGCTATGAGAATCGCAATACGAAGGCTCATATATAGTGATTACACATCTACATGACGTTGTAATTTGTTTTGGTTTTTGTCGGTTTGCTCCTATATGTTATTTTTCTTCCTTCTTCTCACATATCAAGAGAAATTCGTTGTGTTACGACAACTATTTTCTTGAAATAAAACTCAATAGATATTTGATACATTACTCTCAATTGTATTTATACAATTAACATAAATATATATCATAAACATTCAACAATTGATAGTGCTAAGATCACTCATTTTGGTATTCAAGCAGGCATCTACAGCGTCCCCAACGGTGAGGAAAATCCACCCTTTTCCAAGTTTATCTAGAAATTTTGCTGCCTTCAACTTGTTGATCACTTTCCACCTTGGGTTTGCTATAGCTAACTGCGCAAAAGAAAAAAAACACATTAGAAAAATGTTACGTATAAATTATTTGACATTGTTTGATTAGATACAAAGTTTAAAAAAGAAGAAATTTCTTTTTAAATCGTGTGGTCTAAACAAGGCATAGACATTGTATTCTATAAATAAAGTTAAGTTATTTGTAAATAAGTATGATATCATTTTTTAGACTGACTAAAAAAAAAAATATACCACATAATTTGGGTCAGAGAGAGTAATATAATAATATATAAATTTTTTATTGACGTTTCTATTTCATATTATTAGAGAGAGATGAGAGACTGACTTGTATTCCCTGCGATACCAATTCTCTATGCAATTCCTCCAATGCAACGATTCCTGATGTATCGACGCTCATTACATCTGCAAACAATGTGATCAATGTAGTATTAGAGTCTAGAGAGGTGAGATTTTGCTACTTTTAACGGAAATTTGCACACTTGGAGGTGCAGTTTCTCTGTTTTTTATTTATATACGATAGCTGATGTATTTTTTCGAAGTGCAATTTCTATTATGTTTGGTCTTCTTTTGATGTCTTGTATAGTTCCTAGTAGATACTTAACGGAGGGATTGGGCTCCTCTCCATTTTCCCCAAGTTCTACATTAGATTAGAGACACATGACATGAATTAGAATTAATAGCTAAGATTTAATTGACTAAAGCAAGACTCTCTAACCATGGTTTATATAATTAATAACTTATCCATAAATATATTAAAATATTTTTCTCTCTCTTCCTGTTTTAATATTCCATTTTTTTCAATTATGACAACTCTTTAATGGTGATATTTTCCGGAATATATTTATCGGAATATAGACAACTCTTTCAGAAATATACAATTACCAATTGAATAATGGGGTCTATATTTTGTGAATTAGTAAGCATTATAATTGAAAAAAATGGAAAATATCACCAATTGAATAATGGGGTCTATTTCTGCATAGGGAAAAAAATTAAGTGGGAAAAATAATCGGGTAACGGAGAAAAGATATTTTACTGCTTAGGAAAAGTAAAATAGGAAGAGAGAGAAAATAATTTTAATATATTTATGAATAATTTATTAATTATGTAAAATTCATGGTTAGAACCTAGCTTTAATCAATTAAATCTTAGTCATTAATTATAACCCATGCCATGTGTCTCTAATCCAAAGTAGAACTTGGGGAAAATGGAGAGAAGAGAAACGGAGAGGAGCCCAATCCTTGGCATATGAGAAGAGGTTAATTCGATAAGTACAAGCTATCTTTTGTAATTTTAGAAAAAGAAAAAAAAATTGTAAATACAAGAATTATTGAGAGATGAGGAACAAGAAAACCAGTATAGTGGATAGTGTGCAAGGAAACAAGCTTACTTGACATATCTAACACTAAAACACGAATCTTTTCCTTGGTGTGCTCTTCACTTCCATTTGTCACTGTGCTCAATATCCTTAAATGGGGGAAAAAATTACAAGCAATTATTTAATAAATTTCAGAATTATTCAATTCTAATTTTCATTTTCCTAAGCAAAATTTAAAAGTTGTACCTTCCTCTTATGAAATTAGCATTTGCAAAGCAGAGTGAAGCATTGTTCACTCTAATTACCAAGATTCCTGGAGTTTCAGTGGCCACAGGAAATTGAGTAATGTCACAGAATGTATCTGTCCCAGGAAGTCTGCCTTGGAGTTGTACACTTGGTCTGATGGTACCAAGTATTATTTTACCAAATGAGATGCCAACCTGTAATAACCCATTAATTAATAACGAGTGATACTCAAGCATGTTTCCTAGCAATAAATGGAATGATGATAATCATGAAACTAGGTTACAACTCTTAACAAAAACAAAAATGTTCAGTGACTTGTGATCATAGGTGAGAATAGATACACCGTACATGGTGGTAAATTAGTCTTGTTCTGTGTAAGCTGACCTGAATACTAACCTTATCTAAAAAAAGGTTAATAAGTGGACTTTGTTTGATATTTAAATTTGAGATAGCAAGATTTTTATTTCTGACATACATATTGTGGAATCAGATGTGCTCAATTGAATTATACCTCATCCATAAAGCACATAGGCAAAGTTGTAGTCTAGTGGGCAAATGGTTACTAAAAGTTAAAAAGAACGTGACGGATCACCAAGGGTGGACATGAGTTTTGTATTTTTGGAGCCAAGGAAAGAGCATCACCTACCTACTGTCCATATACCGTTCACTAAAAGAATCCAACTCCAATTATATAACTATGGAACCCACAACTGACTTACAGGATTATCTGTCTTAATTATTTTGTATTTCTAGTCAACATAAAATCTCCAACCTTTTTGTTTTTAAATAATATTCATATAATTAGCCAACAAGCTGGGACTAAAAGAATGGCGGGACAACAAACATCCATCTCGTTCTTTTTTCGGTTCCATCGAAGGCTATTGAAGTGACTAATTCCTTCAAACTAGGAGGCATTAAAAATAAAGAAATTGCGAAGTTATCATATCATTTCTATCTAGTCCGATAGGCTTTTGTTAAGAAAGAATCTCTTCAGGAAGGTTGGCTAGAGATTTCTCATAGATGCACTAACCCTGCTGAGTTAGATATATGTATGTATGTATGTATTAGGGAAAGATTTAGTTACCGCTATTAGAAGACCAATTTCCACAGAGCCAAAGAGTACTCCAAAGAAGGCAGCAATGCAAATAATGAAGTCTGTCTTATCCACTTTCCAAATATGACATGCTTCACTAATGTCAATTAATCCTGGAAGAGCTGATATGATAATTGAAGCCAGTATTGCCAATGGAGTATAGTACAATAGCTTTGTTAACAACTCCAGAGATATGAGAACTGTGATTGCCATAACTATGTTTGACACCACTGTTTCACATCCTGCACTGAAATTTACTGCTGTTCTTGAAAATGAACCTGTAACAATCATATAGTAAAAAGTCATCAGCAATGTTTTACTGACCGAGAGTATATATGTTGAAGTGTGTGACTATCTCATCTAAAAACATTTATTTACTTAATTATATTTTCAACAGTATACATCTAAAATATTTGTCTAATTGAAAGTTTACCAGTTGCTGTGTAGCAAGAAGTTACAGATCCCACAAGGTTCATACATCCCATGGCTACCATTTCTTTGTTTCCATCAAGATGATAGCCTTTGATTGAAGCGAAAGATCGACCAACAGCGATGGCCTCCTGGGGAAAGTTTATAACGTCCGTGAATAAGGATCTTTTATGAGAATCATAAAATGGAATTGACAGAACAAAGAGTAGAGAAATACAGTAAGAGCGACGATAGCACAAATCAGCCCAATTTTCGCGAGTTCTCCAACGTGTGGATTATTGAATTGTAATTGGTGAAGTGAACTTGGATTGAGACCCCCTTTGAAGTGTTTTACAATCTTGACTCCATGTTGATCAGCTTTTGTTAGATAAACTATCAAAGTGGATAGTACAACCGATATAAGAGGAGCAATTGCTGGCAGCCAGAACATTTTCTTATTCCTTTTCCCCTGTATTTTTTCAAGTTTCAAACAGATGAATAAAATGCTGGAAACAATTACCATATGCCTCAGAGAAAAAGATTATGAAGCAAAAACAAGTTACTTACAATGAACCTGGTAATTAGGATGAAGATGAGGAAGGAGCAGCCAAGTACAAAATTCAGTGGAAACCACTGAAAAGTGCAAAGATTTTTTTTTTAGTAAGATGAAAAAGCAAAAGATAAAAGAAAGGACAGAATATTTGCAAATAAGAAAATGCTCACTGGTTCATTATGGAGTGATTTGAAAACAGCTTCTAATACAGACACCACATCAGTCTTGGTAGTAAAATGGTTAATCCCAAACAGACCCTTTAACTGTTGGAGGCCTATTACAATGGCTGCACCTCCCATAAATCCAACAATGGCAGCATGTGATAGAAAATCCACAAGAAACCCCAACCTGATAAGTACTGAAAATTAACAAACATTTTCCAGGAAAAGCAAAGCTATAATTAACAATTCTTGAAAAAATCTTTTAAAAAAACCACCTGAATAGTCCAAAAGCTGCCTGAAATGCACCAGTGAAGAATGTGGCAGTGAAAACAAGATTCCTGTAAGCAATATGATCAACTGCGGGGTCTACAATTTTGGGAACCATTGCAGAAAGCAGTAATGATACAACAGCAACAGGGCCAATGGCAATCTCCCGTGAACTTCCCATCACAGCATATATCAATGGTGGTACAACACTGGTGTCTAAAACAAATAAAAGGAAAAAAATCATAAACTATATCAACAAGAAACATAAAAATGAACCAAAGCTATATAACTAGTAGTTGGAACTTACATAAGCCATATTGAGGATCGAGTTTCGCGAGATTAGCATATCCAATACTCTGCAAGAAGAATCACTATGTTTCAATAACATGTTACATAAGCCATATTCAGGAACAGAACTAATGTATACAAATACAATCATTTTAATTACCTGAGGTATGCAGAGACTGGCAAGAGTTAAGCCAGCCATAATGTCATGCTTAAACTTTGTACCTTTATAATTTCTACCCCAGCTAAGAATTGGAAATAAGCCTTTGAAGAATGAAAAGAAAGCTCCATTTCTTGATTGTTTTGTGGTCTTTCCATGAGGCAACGCAGTTTTTTTAATTGTGTTAATGAGTTCATGGCAAAGACTTGGTGGGTTAGGAGAAGTTAGTAGCCATTGAGTTCTCTGGTTCCTTGCAGTATCATTAGCTGCATCAAGCTGTTGTAGCTCAATGCTGAAGCTCTCATTATTGGCTACTGATCCCATTGAAGTGTTTGGGTTAACTCTGGAGCTAAGCTGAACTCCTCTTGTCTCATAATCCAGGTGATGTATAAATACTATTCTCTCGAGAAAATGACAAAAATGGTCCCTTATGTTTGATTGTAGATTTTAAATAGTCCCTTAAATATGCACTTAATAGTTTTGATCTTATTGTGACCAGGGGCGGAGCTAGGTTGGACCGAGGGGAATCCGGATCCCGTTCGGTGAAAAATTACACTAGATATACAAGGTTAAAATTATTTTATATATATATATATATATATATATATATATATATATATACTAGTTATGTGAGGCCCTTGCTAAGCCCGGGCCCAAACTCAAGATATAAAAGTAGATATTTTAATTAAAGAAATATAATTTGTGTTAGTACAAGTGTACAACAACCATATACCCATTGTAGTCCCACAAGTGGTTAATTACATTAGTAATAATTAAATTTCATATAAGTATATTTTCAATATATGAAAGCAAAACTTTCATTCCACTCCTTTAATATTTTAACTTCCATTTTGATGAAATTATTTACTTCAAATCAAATGTGGAGCCAGAATTTGACATTTATAAGTTATGTATCCCAATATTCTGAAGTTATTTAGTTCTAAATAAATAATCTATACATAGTTAATAAACTTTTAAGACAAATACATAATTTAATTTGTGCAGCTGATGGAGTTGCTCCTCCCTTAATTAGGGATTAGGGATTCGAACATGGATATGGAAAAAATCTTTGGAGGGAGCGCTTCCCCTGAATAGGCGCGATACAGTGCGAATTATCTGGATTAATTGGGCTCAAATGCGGATATCCAGCACCAAACAGAAAACCAAAGAACATGAAAAATGAGGTAGGAGGTTCGATAGCTTTTGAAAAGTAGACCTTAAAAAACAAAAAAAATTAACTTAAATAAATAAGATTAGGACCTAAAAGTAATTAATTAAAAAGTTTTTAAAAAATTTGAAAATTCTTATGAGGACTACAGAAGTCCCTAAGTTTGCTCTTATATATAGTAGTAATATATATAATAGTGTTGAACCCTTTTAGCTTTTTCGAGTGTTTACTTCTTTATATATTTTAACCCTTTAGTAAAAACATTGGCTCCGCCATTGATTGAGAACCTACCGTCAAGACAATGTTTGTCATTTTCTCCTACTCACTCAGTCCCTCTCTCCCAATTTATGTCTTGCACTCTTCTTTTTATTCTGTCTCTAAAGAATAATAAGGAGTATGTCTTTTTATATTTTTAAATAATTTGATTTTAAACTTCTCCTTAATGAGATGATTCAAATATCTATAACTAATTTTATATCACAATTTTTTTTAAAAAAAAAAATCTTTTTAAAATTTGGTATGCAGTCAAAATGCGTCAAGGCAAACGCACCCATTGTCTCTGTTTGTGTATGTTATTGAAAATTAATAAAACCACTCATATAAAAGAGATGAGCACCCATGAATTAAAACCTGGGCTGGGTGTTTTAGTTTAGAGATTGCACTAGTAGGCACTTGGATTTGCTTAGTCGTCGGGGGATCAAAACTGTTTTACAGCATTTGTTCTTTTTCTGTTGTTGGATTCTTTTCAATTTTCTGGTTCCCATTATTTCTTCCATATTTCTTGTAAATTTTTCCCTTTCTTTTTCTTTTACTAGTTTTGACAAGCAAGTACTATATAATATGAGTAACAGAAAATGTAAATTAAAAAGTACAAAGTTAAAATTGATGAACATTCATGCAATTTGAATGACTTCTTTTTTAAGCAACCTGCAAAATTGAATAACTAAATTTAGTAAGGTAGGTAAAATGTATAATGAGTTACATGTTGATGTTATGAGGTGCAAACAAAGATGTCAAATCCTAAAATAATTTATCAAAAAAATGAAAGATGCAAATTGATATGAGAGCTACACATGTAAATCAATTAATACTATTACAGTCAGTAAAAGTTTAAATATTGATACATGCATGAAAGTTCAAAGAAATTAACTTCGAAATTGATAATACTCTGATTCTCAGCAAAGCAAATCAAAGGAATCATCAAGTAAAGTACTATCTAATTCTGAAAAAGCCTTTGTTAGAGCGAATTACTGGGGAAAAAAACAAATGAATAAAATTCACGCAGAGAATACACTATGAAATAACTTTCTGGCACAACAATCTTAAAAAACATACCTCAGAAATTAGAAGATAAAATATCTCACTGAATACAAACTTACGTGTATCTAGTCCATCATAAGATGAGGTATTCTGGATATTACGTGCAGAGCTTCTTCATTCAGCCGTTCTTCATTGGCCTTCCTCACTCTCTTTTCCTGCAAAACAACTTTTTAAAAAACTAAGAAACTAAAATGCAAGGTAAATTAACTTAAAAGCTTTATATCGAAATTGGAAATTAGTTTGCCACAACGTAACACGTTAAACAAAAATTACCAAAAGAACAAAAAATACTAGAAAATTTTGCATTTCCAACAGCCTTTGGTTGAACCAACTGTTAATTTTCTTTTGGCACTCTACGTATTACCAGACTTTTCTGTGGTCCTAATACAATGTATTCTTGTATTCTAAAGGATTATTTACCAAATAATAGTAAATACTTAGCCAAGTCAAATATTTACACTAATCCGATGAAAGTAAATTTTTACCGTAACTAATAGTATAAAATATCTTCTAGCAAAAAATAGCATAAACATGAATATATAATTTCATGAATAATTACAAAAGAAAGAAGATGAACTTACTTGAGCAGCAGCTTTTCCGATTGATAATCAAAGTTTACTTATATAATTAAATATTTGATCAAAACTTAATCAAGTGTCTAATGGTTTTCTTGTACGGAAAAGATAACTCAACAACAATTAATGTCTACCTATTCGGTTTCTTGGGCAGATGATATTATTTAAGTAACATGAGAAACGGTTTTTTAATCATAATTGTTATACTAATTACTTTGACTCCCACGTTTGTATTTACCAATTTAACTTTTTATTTTTTGTTACAACAATTAATGTGTACCTATTGGTTTTCTTGGGCAGATGATATAATTTATTATTATGAGAAACGGTTTTTTATTATAATTGTTATACTAATTACTTTGACGGAATTCCACGTTTGTATTCACTAATTTAACTTTTTAATTTTTTGTTATCTTCATTAGAATCTATTTACCGTTTTGTACTTAAGTGTTGATAAATATTGTTTAATTGTAAGGATAAAAATGTCCTCAAATTTTATATGAACATTTTGGTAATTCAACTTTATACTTAGGGCCTTTCCACTTTTAGTATAATATATAATAATATAATATGATGATGATTTGCTTTTCTTTCTTTCCTTTATCCGGTATTACTTAAGAATCTTGCAAATGTTAAGAACTGAAGACTGATGAAGTCTTTTATTGTCGAAAGGTAAGTAGTACTACTCTATATTTCTCTTGTATTGATAATATTTATATACTGTTCGTTTTAAATTTATTTTCTTAAGTTCCAAGTAATGATACACTTATATTATGTGGCGACCTAAGTTAAGGTAGTAAAGCATCCATTACTCTAAAATTTTGGATCCATCACTATACATCCCATAAATAGAATAGATGGAGTAATAATATATTAGTAGTTCTTTTCGACAATAACATGTCCCACATGGATTGCAGAAAGATTCTCAAGGGTGTCTGTAATTTTATCTCCTCAATTTCTGAGTTTGACGCCCAAATTTTTTTTCACATATGTCAAGTCAAATATTTTTCTTCTAGAGATAACGAATGATAAGTCAATTTTCTAACCCACCTTTCATTAGGGAGTAGTAATTCTTTTATGGACTTCTAGGAACGCTTGAGTCTTACTTTCTTTGCTGTAATCCACTATTCAGTCTCTGGAGCTTACTACTCCCTCCGTTTCAATCTATGCGATATAATTTGACTAGGCATAAGGTTTACGAAAAAAATGAAGGCTTTTAAAATTTATAGTCTAAAACAAGTCATACATATTTGTGTGAAAAGGAAAAGTTTTAAGTTAAATTATTTTTAAATATAGAAATGTATCGTTCTTTTTGAGACAGACTAAAAAAGAAATCGTATTACATAAATTGGGACAGGTGGAGTATTGATTTTGCTTCGGGCCGAACAACTCCTAAAAATGTTGAGCCACTTCGGTCTTTCTTAAAAACACGCAAAGGAAAAACATAAAAAGGGGGAACAAACAAAACCTCTTTATGTCCATGGTGACTCTACTCAGGGTGGAGGGGTGGAAGTACGCTGAAAATCACACTATATATAAAGAGTTAAATTTGTTTTTATGTATATGATGAACCTCCTAGTGAAAAAATCCTATCTTTGCCGCTTAGCTTACTCTATCTTTCATTCATTTAGTCCATTGAACAAACTTTGTTTTAACACACTTTAGCTTTTCGAATCTTAGTAGGCGTTTGGCCATGAAAACCAAATATTTTTCACTGTATTTGGAATTTTTAAGTTGGAGTTGAAGATGAAGTTGTGTTTGGTTATAGTTTTTACAAAGAATATTTAATTGTTTGAATGTATTGAAAGCGAAAAATGGTTTTTAGGTGTTTTTCAAATACAACTTCAAGTTGTATTTTGAATTTGCATGACTAAACGTTGATTTCCAAATAAAGTGAAAAAGTTTTCCCGAAAAAAGTGAAAAATTTCATGGTCAAACAAGTCCTTATATTCCATCTTGGTACTGAGTCGCTTTTGTTAGGGAGCATTTTGCCCCCAATGTAGAATTTTTAACGCGAATCCAAAAATAATCCGGTCCTAATACGGATACCGGAAACCAGAAGGAAAAAAAAATTATATTCCTAATACTCCAAAGGGAAGCAGCCACCTGGGTCCTAGAGATTCAGTGAACCCAAACCAATGGTGGCCTACTCCTCACCTTTCTATGAACCTGAGACGCTAAATCGGCCGCCGTCTTCATATTCCCTACGGCAATTA
Source organism: Lycium barbarum (assembly GCF_019175385.1). Classification (NCBI taxonomy): domain Eukaryota; kingdom Viridiplantae; phylum Streptophyta; class Magnoliopsida; order Solanales; family Solanaceae; genus Lycium; species Lycium barbarum. The sequence goes on along the minus strand of NC_083338.1, from coordinate 136,256,285 downwards.
AAAATGAGGAAAAACTACGTGATTTAGCAATATTTTTATTTTATTATCATTTTATAGTAGATTTTTATTGTATGTAAGTATATATGTGCGACGGCTAGTCAGAAGCGGACTTGCACTCTCACCCTTCGGAAAAAATTATGTATATGTCTATATATCTTGAGAAATTTGTATATATTTAATTGTGCACTCTAACAAACGAAAGTGTCTTTGGGTCACGTTGGTTGCAACTACTGCTTCCATTACATGTCACCCTGGATTGAACCCAAATGTCACTTTTAATTATTTTTTTGAGCCAATTTTTAGGAAAACAATAAGCGTTAAATGAGCTCGCCCAGATTCGAACCTACACTGTCATCACATGTTGAACAGCCTTTGCCACTGAGCTATCTCTTTCATTTGCTTCACTGTGTTAAATTTTATTTATTACACATATTTGACCAATATACTTGTATTTTCGCCATTACTACGCTATTAGTGAACGATCCGACACAGTATTATCCTTCAATCGTCATTAAAATTTTTGTTGGCGTTTATGTTAAGATAATAGTGCCCCCGACGTCTTAAAATCCTGGGTCCGCCTCTGCGGCTGCCGACTAGTATATAGGTATGTATGTATGATTATATGTATATACGGCGGCTAGTGTATGTTTGTTTGCATGCATGGATATGTATGGTTGTATGGATATGATCACTATTGTATGTGTGTATGTATAATATGTTTTGAGAAAATTGTTGCTATGTTTTGAAAATTCAATAATATTATATGAATGCATGGCCACTAGTGTATGTGTGTATGTATGATATGATATGTTTTGGAAATAAACTGTTGAGATGTTATAAAAACTCAATAATGTCACTATAATTTATTATGGGCATAAATAGTGCTATAAATGAAATTTCCACAAATAATAGGCCAGACAAAATTTAATGGACCAGGTCCAAGAATATTCTAGCTTGACGAAAACATCCCCACGTTGAGTGATGGGAGACCTTTTTGTCCCGGATATTTAAGTGCTGTTTGTTCCAAATTTTGGAAAAAAAAAAAGGAAGGGGGGGGGGGGGTTGGTGGTGTGGAGGAAGAAAGACTTTGCAAACTCATTTTTTTGAGTGTTGCAAAAGTCGTTTATTTTATTATGTTTTCAAGAACATTAATTATTATTTTCCTTGGAAATGTCTAAACTCAATATTTGTGATCTTGCGAAAGCTAAAAGCTCCTCATTACCTCAAGATTCAAGATTTGAAAAACAAAAATGTTAGTACAAAAAAATAAGTAATTTGCGGAGGTTGAAAATTGTAATTCGCGAGAGTTTTAACCTCTACTATTTGCTAAAGGAGGCTAAAACCTCCGCGAATTACAACTTTCAACCTCCGCAAATTATTATTTTTTGTAGTGTGTCCATAAAAACAAGGTGCCTACTTTGCAAACTCATTTTTTTGAGTTTTGCAAAAGCCGTTTATTTTATTATGTTTTTTCAAGAACATTAATTATTATTTTCCTTGGAAATGTCTAAACTCAATATTTGTGATCTTGCGAAAGCTAAAAGCTCCTCATTACCTCAAGATTCAAGATTTGAAAAACAAAGTTCTGAAAATGTCAGTACAAAAAACTGGGTAATTTGCGGAGGTTGAAAATTGCAATTCGCGGGAGTTTTAACCTCTACTATTTGCTAAAGGAGGCTAAAACCTTCGCGAATTACAACTTTTAACCTCCGCAAATTATCCTTTTTTTGTAGTGTGTCCATAAAAACAAGGTACCTACTTTAGCAGAAAAAGCATCAATTTAAGCGGTTTTTATGAGAACCAAATTAAAAGAATTTTTTCATAACTCACTATAGGAGAATTTGTAACTAATGCCACCTTAGTGTTTTGAACAGTCAAAAAGAGGGAGCTATTATTATAAGATGAAGATAAGGTTTTTAGTATTAGAATTCCAAATAGGCAAATATATCTACTTCATTCATAATACACGTGTACCTGTAGCGACTGGTTTCCGCAAATTAGGTTACACATGAGCTTCACGGCAAAATATGTTTTTTCTAATTGTTTAGCCAAACACGTCAACTTTTTAGATAAGCGACAATTTTCTTATTAAAATAAAAAATAAAAAATAAAAAATAAATAAATAAAAAAGCAGCTTTGGCTTTCCACGGCGAAACAAGCTATATTAGCAACTTAGCCCTTTCAACTTTTAGTCTAAATTACCAAGTTTCAACTCCAACCGTTGATATATATTTATACATGTAGCGCAAGATAATCTTGTTTTGAATGTTTTTTTTTTCCCCAACGAGGGTAGTCTTAAAAACTTCGATCACAAAATAAAGAGGGAGTGATACGGAAATGTATATGTGACACGTATATAAACGTGAGCTAATTCGCTTTGTCATATGTAGTGGTAGTGGGCTTACGTATAACATTGTACAATTGAAGAATGGTGCTACTATTGTATTGGTTATTTGGTCCCCTATTCAATTATTGTCATGATAGGATTAAACCAAATAACTCTTTCATTTTATAAATTCTTTCAATCAGTAATATTTCTGGTTATATTTGCCTGCGTTTTCTGTGCCTGTGCTTTTCGTTTACTCAGAAATGGATCGCGATGACTGATCACTTTACATAGTGCTCTTATAAAGCCATCGATATTAGATTCTCTCTATGATGGCATGTTAACGACCCATAGTATTGCTTCTGCCGTCCTCCATGTGCAGGCCTTATATTTTGTGGCCCCTATAAAACTAATTGAAAGCTGCATTTTTGGAATGTCAAAATACTTGTGAAACGTGGTTCACAAAGAAGGACTAATAAGACTTCTAGGCTTGCAAATTTCTGAAGAATGAATGTATGCAATCTCTTAGACGAAGTCCATATTGGACTGGGAGAAGAAAGTAAAAAGTTTTATAAGGAGGCTTTTAACTAGAGATACAAAATTAGGAGTGAAAATACCCGATTTAGCGTAATAATCTATTTTTTAAAATTTTACACAAAATATACAATTTGGTAAAAAAAAACATATAATTGACATACAAAAAACATACAATTATGTTGTATGTATTTTGTGTTTCTTGCGTACGTCACTAAATGTCCATTGATACACTAGACATACAAATAACATACACCCGACATATAAAATACATACAACTTATTCTTCCATTTCGAGTTTCAATATGAAATTTAAACCAAAATCTAACTCTAATCCTCACCAAACTGCCTCAAAATTAACATATAAATTCTAAGGGCCTGTTTGGAAAGCCACCCAGGTAATTGAAATTGGGTGTAATTAAGTGTAATTACATAGTTTGACCAAGTAATTATTTGGTTAGGTGGGAATCGAGTGTAATTGAGAGGGTGTAATTACACTCTCCAATTCTCCGGGGTGGGGGGAGGGGGGGGGGGGGGAGTGGGGAGTTGAGAATTTGGTGTAATTACACCTAGTAATTACGGGGTTACTTTTAGTTTCTTTCTTTTTTTTGTTTTCATTTAATTTCTTTTCTTTTTAATTTATTTTAATTTCTTTTTTATTTTTAATTATTATTATTTTTAAAATATTTTTTTCTTTTTATAGGAGTATAATTTATCTTTTATTTCCTTTCTTCTGATTCCCAACCTTTACTTCTTGTGGTTTCATGTAATGGCTAGTATTTTATTCATGTAGCATAACTGTGTTATTATTCTAACTTTTGAAACTACAGCTCTTAATATTAGGAAGAATAAGTCTCATTAACAAACTTGACATATAATAAGTAATGTTATTAAAGTAGAATTTCACATTATATTGCATGTTGTTTATTTTTTCACTTACAATTGATAGATTTTTTTGTTTGTCAAACATTTGAATAATGTTATGGCATTATATTTATAAATTATTATTTTTTGTCAAACATCCGATCCATGATGTTCTCACAAAAAAGTATGCTTTTAATTTTATAATTAATTAAAATACTATTAATTTAAAAGATGTATATTAGTTATTTTTTACAATATTAGTTACAAATATATGATTTATTAATTAATATATTTTCAAGAGACAATGTGTTGTTAAATACCTAATTTAATATCATTTATAAATGCACATATTTTTCAAATATTAACTGTTAATTTTTTATAATAAAATTTAACTAATTGTGCAATTACACTTGTGCAATCAAACAGTACACTGTAATTATGTTATGACAAACAAACATATCGTTGTAATTACAACCCTAACAATTACACCAATTCCAATTACCAGGTGTCTTTCCAAACAGACCCTAAAAGATATTCCAATAATTTGCAACAACAATCAATCTAAACAAATAACAATTTGACAAAACCCAATTTTCAAATTCAAAGCTTTGAAGCTTTTTAATTACTGTTGATGCAGCTTTCGTGGAGTTAACAGTTTTGGGGGAGAGAGAGAGAAATAGAGAGAGAAAATAAGGAAGATTAGAGCCTAAAATGGGGAAAGATTGGAGCTTAGTGCTTACTTTCTTTATTAATTTGCTATAATTGGTAAGTGTGGTTATCTTTTGTAAATAAGTGCAAGTGTCATAACTAGTTGAAATTAGCACTTAAAAATAGTTTAAACGTGTAAAATTTTCTTTTATAATGTATAATACGAGTTCGCATTCTTGATAATAGCGTAATCAAGAGACAAATCCGTAAGGCATATTGAACCTAAGCGGACATTACATGTGACGGGCTTGGCACGTAAAAATACTTCTGTTCGGATAAGTCCAACATGGTCAAAATGTGCGGTGTTACCGCAGCATAATCTCCTAACAAATGTAATGCACTACAGAGTGGTCCGTTTCTCAACCATTGCATGATGTTGTCGCATCAGGAGTCTCTTTCATGGTATTTGGAATGTTTCTTGAAAATGTTTGACTTATTGTTTTCTAAAATCGGAACTTTTCTTGAAAATATTCTAAAAAGAATTCGAAAATGCTTTGGAGAATAAATGTGTTTGAGCTGGACGTTTTTCTGAAATAATGCTACTAAAGTTGCATTTTAAATAAGGTTTAAATAATGCATTTATTGGATGAAAGTTGCACATTTGTTCCCTCAGTGTGACATCTGACTGACTATTTCACTTTCAAATAATCACAATATATGTATTTGTAGTCTCTTCTAATTAGAGTAAGCATGTAAATAAAACTATACTTGTCCTCTAAATATGGGCTACGTACGTCTACAAGTACCAATTGATCAGAATAACATGTTGATGGTTGCATGATTTTGCATTCATAAAGAGGTCAAAAACACATATTTTGAACAATTATTACTTCCTTCGCCTTATTTTATGTAAGTATTTAAATGGGACACTGGGGTATAATAAATGAGGAATTTCAGTAATGTACAATTTAGCACACAAAATTATATTTGCTTAATCATATTTTTAAATTACAAACCTATGACCCAACAAATTATGGCGCAGCTTGTATATACAGCATTATACAACAATGTACAACTTTATACAACAATATACAATTTTATATACCTACTGTAGACAATGTATAAACCTTATATAAAAATGTATAATAACGTATAAGAGTTGTTTATACACACTTCTACAGTGTTATGCAATGTTATACAGTGTTTATACAGTGTTATACAATGTTTATACCGTGTTAAAAGTGTAACATAATGTATGTGTTTTATACACACTTTACCCTTAAAAAAACACCAATATTAGAAAGAGATTTGGAAGGAAAAATAGCATCTTGGAGTTTGATATGGAGGGGAAGGGGGTGGCTATCTCGGGTAATTATTTTAAAAAAAAAAATGGGATGAAGGCTACAAAATGTAAAAGAAAAAACGATGGCCATTTCTGATAAATACTTTACCCAAAATGCCATGGAGTGCTATTTTTCCTATAATAAATTTCTACCTCCAAATAAAATGAGCTACGTGGAAATCCGAAAGGCTACAAAAGAGGAAGATCCAAACTCAAATTGTGCTAGGTTTTTTAAATAATCAACTAAACGTCAGCTAGCTAGGAATTGACTGGTTTTAGTCCAATCATCAAGCAGCTAATCAAAATCCGCATAGAACTCAACCATAATGCCCATTCCTCTGTCATATCTTCTTAGTCTTTTTTTTCTTCTTTGGGTTAATAAATTTGTGGGGTCTAGCAATTAAAAGACATCGGCCTAATAATTTGTAATTCCAACTATTGATGCTACTCTTTGGGAGTCATGCTTAGCATGGCAATATGATTATTCAGAAAAATAAGCCAATGTCATATACTATACACTCGTTTAGGCATTTGTTTTCTAACTTTCTGTCCTAATTAAGGGTAACATGTTATATCATCATTGCCACTTCTCTCTTTTTTAGATTCAATTCAATAAAAAATTGTCTAAACATTTTTTTATATATTTTAAGGGAAAATTTCAGTGAGATAGGATTGGAAGGAGGAAGTCGATTTGATTTACTATGCAGATTATACAAGACTTATTAAAATGTGGTTATTATTTCAGGCATTTGCTGGATTAGTGAAGATTGATGTAAAAAGAAAATGTGACGGGTGTATTGGAATGGAGGATTAAGGATACTTTTTAACAGAAAGTTCATAAACAAATACTTTGCAAAACAAAGGTGATGTAGGGCATTAACCCAACCTCAGTAACATAAGATAGAGGAAAATTAATTCAGTTGGGCGCAAATGTCATAAGTTCATAAATTTGTTGCTGTGAAATTACTTATATACATTTTAGTGTTAGGGTTTTTGCTCTGATTTTCTTATCAAATTTGAGTTTTATTTTTCTCTTGAAGGAAAGTTAGAGTATTACAATAATTGCTTTGATTATTCCTGAAAGGAAAATATAATTCTCTTCCGTATTTGGTTATTCCTTGTCTTGGTGAAAAGTTTTGAACATCTATAAATTGAAGACATCCTTCCACAACTAACATGTAGAAAAGTATCCACAATGTAGTCCTTTAGAGAGTTTTCCTTATTAAGGCCGGGAGATTTATTCTCTCAATAGTTTTAGAATATTTTTTTATATTAGTATAATCATGTGTAGGTCAATTGACCAAACTCATATCATATAATAAAGTCCTTTTTTATAGTTTTCTTTGTCGTCTGATTTATCGTGTTCAAGGTTTGCAAATATTAGCTTCCGCATGACACCCTGATTATTTCAACCCCAACAAATGGTATTCGAGCTGATGGTTCAACGGGTTGAAGACAAGTTCATGGCAGTCAGTTCAAATCCAACTGATTTCGCGATAATGAAGATTTTGTCAAAGTACTACATGTGGAGATGAATTTGAATCATTTTTTCAACATGCCTGCTACTGCACCTTTAAAAATAAAGCAAAATATTTTAAAATCAATTTTTAACCATAGTATTTTTAACCTTATTTTAACCATGGCAAGTAGCAGTGATGAAGATTATGTGAAGAAGGAGATGAAAATTATTTTGTCAAGAAAATTCAGGCCAAAAGGGGAGATTTGTTAGGGTTTTTATCATGATTTTCTTATCAAATTTGAGTTTTACTTTTATCTCGAAGGAAAGTTAAAGTATTACAATTCTCTTCCGTATTTGGTTATTCCTTGTCTTGGGGAAAAAGTTTTGAACATCTATAAATTGAAGACATCCTTCCACAACTAACATATAGAAAAGTATCCACAATGTAGTCCTTTAGAGAGTTTTGCTTAAGCGGAGATTTATTCTCTCAATAGTTTTAGAATATTTTTTTATATTAGTATCATCATGTGTAGGTCAATTGACCGAACTCACATCATATAATAAAGTCTTTTTTTATAATTTTTTTGTCATCTGATTTATCGTGTTTAAGGTTTGCAAATATTTGCTTCTGTATGACATCCTGATTATTCAACCCCAACATTTAGTCATCAATCAAACAATCCTAATTAAAAATTGGTCGCTAACATCATCCATTAATGCTTTTCTTAATCATCTTGTACTCATCTTGAGAATGTACCTAATGTAAGCTTTAAGTTGCCCATTGTGCTAACCTAACATAATTAGCGAGAGCTAGTAAGTAATGAATCATTTTCTTAAGGTTGAATATGACCCTACTAAATCACCATTTTTCCATTGAAAAATGTTCGGTGGCTATTTCCACAGATATTTTGATTGAATCAGTGAGAAAAGAAAATATATATAGTAGTAGTGTTTCCATGCACACCGAAAAAATAGGAAGTTTTCCAACGTTTTAATGGAAACTTATTTCCCATCATGCGTTTTCCTAATAAGCTACTTCGATTGGAATGAGGTGGGAAAATCATATTTTGTAACATACATTTCCCACTTATTTGAGTTGGAAACGGCTCTGCTTCTAGTTGTGTAACCTACACTAGATGCAGTCACCCTCAAGGAGTCAATTTTATTATTTCAGTATATCCACTAAAGTCAAAATAATATAATATTTCTTATCTTCTTCGTAGAATTAAAATCAATATCAAATCGAAGAGAAATTAATTACGTGATCAATTTGAGTTGCATATCTATTGCAGATGTCCCACTAGCATTCTCGATTGAAGGATATATGGTTGTCTAGTTATTGAGATGGTTCCAAGTGCTCAAACGTTTGTGCACAGTAGCAGGTAATATGTTTTGAAGAAGTCATTATTTTTATTTCCTTCTTTTTCATTGTAGTGTGACTATGATACTATTGATAGATTTCGATGCCATAAGAGTTATTCATAGTTTTCTATTCTAAATCGAAAAGAAAAAGCCAAATTTATCTAAATACTAAACATAAAAAACGGGAGATAAATGCAGGGAATTCAATCATGAATCCGTCACTCAATACTTAGCTTGCATGGGAGTTTTTTTATTTTATTTTTTAAATAAGATTTCCCAGGATGAATCCTGGTAGAGCTGTATATGATTATTGAAAGCAATAACTAGGGGAGGGACTAGACCTTACCCCTAATATACAACAGCTGATTGTAAGCAACCAACACAAAAAGGAGAATGCAAATCATAGATCTTATGCATTCTCTAAGATCAGACATATACATCTAGCTAACAAAAAAATTTGGCTTTGTCATATCTTAATCTCACACTGGGCAGCTGTCTTTTGTCCAAACTGAACAGCCCAAAAGCTCCTCTAGTCTTGAATAGTAGGAGGCTCATCCAAAGTAGTAACAAGCTTTGCAAAATAGTCTGCCACTCTATTAGCTTCCCTATAACAGCGGTTAATGCTCACTTCCTTGCCTTCAATCAGTGTCAAGGTACCCTCAATAATAGGTTTCAGCTTGATGCTGCTGACATTTTCTTTCAAAAGCAAATTTGTTACAAGCATTGAGTCCAGCTCTAGAATGCATTTAATTTGTTGATATTTCTATCTTTTATCCATTGTCTAGCTATAAGGATCCGCTTGGTCGTTATGCGTGTTTGACCATTCTACCCTTGTTAGTACTTCCCTGAGGTTAGAAATGAGCGGACCTAAATAATTTGGTTGTATTGTATGTTGTGTTTTGTGACTTATAAGTGACTCTGTGATGTGGCTTTAACTTGGTTTGTTGTTGGCTTGTATTCATAGGGCCTTAGAATGATTTTGAGAGACTAAGTATAAAAAGTTGTGAAATTCCGTGCTCACTGGTCAAAAAGGCCTCGCTGCAACGATGATTCTTCGTTGCAGCAAGAAAGGGGTTCGCTGCAACGAAGGGTGGGATTTTCCCAGGGTTTGTTGCAGCGACCACGGTTTCGCTGTAACGAACTCGTTGCAGTGAAACCGTGGCCGCTGCAACGAAGACTACTTAAGTTTAATGCCGAGTTTAAGTAGTTATTTCGTGCCCACATTTCTCGTAAAACCAAAACAGTTCCTAAGAGCATAGAGGCGACTTTCTAAGGCTAGGGCACTATTCTCCATCAAATGTAAGCCTTAATCACTAACCTTCTTCGCTTAATGTTCATATTAGATTCTTGTTTCAATCAAAAGACCCTTAATGGAAATTGAAGGGTAGAACACAAATACCAAGAAAACTCTAGAATATTAATGGGTTATTGTTTATTATTTTTTAATGTTGTTTAATCACCTAAGAGTAGAGATTATCACTTCATATCATGAGAACTGGATATTCAATGATAGAAATTGTTTGTTCAGACCTAGGATTCCAATAAAAATGGGAACTTTGGCTAAAACCAGATTTGTAGGGTTAAATTGATTATAGAACCTATAAATTGAGTTAATACTTCATTACTTACTTAGCATTATGATTTCTAGACTTTTAACGTTCTAAGGCATTGCGAAAGGGGAAGGCTGTTGCAAAGTGATTCTATTGCTCAAATCCACTTTGAGGTAGGTTACGGTTTACTTTAGTTAGACTTTAATTAGTGAAACGTATATATTGTGTAGAATTGACGGGAGTAAGCTTGATTAGGTCTTCGGACAAGATGTATGGTTGGATATTACCTAGGTTGGTATAACTTCTGATTATGTGGGCTTGTCGCCATTACTTTATGTATTGAATAGGTGGTGTATTTTTGTGATATGGGAAGGAAGGAGATAATATGTATACTCATGTTGTTGGTTGTGGCTTGTGGCCCTGTTATGGTGATTAGGTTTGTTACTTTAATTGTTGCGTTGTGATACGCCTTGCACTCGTCTCTCTCTGGTTATGACATTTATCATCGGAGAAAGGAATGTAATGAGACTAGGTCTTAGTCATGTTGTATAATTGTGATGATATCATACATGGCATTCATTCTCATTTCACATATACATTGATATCGAATTATGACTTGGTGTTGATGATGATACATGACAAAATGGAGCACTTGGTGTCGTACGATTTAGTTATGAGGCGTACTTGCTATATTTGGGAGTAAAGGGTGTTATAGACTCTTTATGACGATTGAGATGGGTTGTATGATTCATTCCATAGTTGAGTCGATGTATCTAAATCTTGATATGACTTATGGCATTAGGACTTCTTGTACCCTCATTGTTATTTTAGTGCATTGATTTACTATATTTACACCCATTTCTGCATTCAAACATTCATACATTATGGAAATGGTTTGGAATTGTTGAAAGGAAGGTATTCATATATACCATTCACTGATTGATTGAGATAACTGTATAATTAGACCATGGTTAAGCAGAGTTAGTGGTGAGTCTTGATATGATTTATGTTACTATGACTGTACTTCATTATTTCTGGCTTTGATATGTGTTCTTGAGTTATTCATTGTGATTCAATTATGAGGCATTGTTGATGAGATTTTGATATGGAACATATACATCTATTGAGGCACATTTGACAGGAGGTGAAGATGTGGCCTAGCTGTGAGCTCGTGGTCCAAGGTTCATTCCGGAACCAGTGGTACATGGACACCATGGGTCCCCTACAGGTCATGACTATTTGGGGAAACATTACCATTTATTTAACATGTGTGTACAGTTTTGGAGTATTTGGCCAGTGCATTGCATTGTACATTATTACATTTTATTTTGCATCATTACAGGGCTTCTTATTTTTGATTTGGTATATTTTGTTGTACCTTTGTTGTGGCATGGATCCGATTATGGACTGGACCGAAATTGTGGACTAGTGACTCTGCCTAGTTCCAAGACTTAGATTTGTGATTATAGACTTGAGATTATTGCGGCTTGTCAGACTGGTGGTTTAGAAGCTTCACCTTAGGTTGTGATTCGGTTATGTGATATGTTGTGACCTTGATTTGGGTATTATGTGCCGATCTGCTTATCTTGATTGATTTTATGCTTATATCCGTGAACTAATCTTAGTCGTCCTGTGATGCTTACTCAGTACGTGTTGTTTGTACTGATGCTACTCTTGATGTACTCTTCTTTTGAGTGTAGTGTCTGTTGCTAGTTCCAGTTCCTATCATCGAGAGTGATCCGAGTCTACTTGATCGAGATTCCAGGGTGAGCTTTGGCTAAATCTGCAACCCGAAAACTCTTCCTTTGCATTTGGCTGTCTACTTTGTATTCTTGAGACAATATTGATATTTTTTAGAATTCTATTTTCTTATCAGACTTGTATCTTCTTGGTAGTAGCTCTTGTACTAGTCCAGACCAGATTTTGGGGTTGTTGTTACTTCCACACTTATTATCAATGTGATTTGAATCCGTTAACTAAATCATTGCTTATTTCCGCATCATTTTTATAAATGAATAAAATGAGTTGGGAATGGCTCGCCTACCTGGGGGGGGGACATGTTATACCCCACGTTTTTAGAGCATAAGCGTGACACGTGCTTCCTCAAAAAATTGACAATCATGTTGTTGCTACATAATTTAAACTCACGTCGATAGTATTATATCCCGTATTTTTTGTATGTCGGATTATTCGTAAGCCGAGGTGGGGTCCACACGTCAAGTTTTTTTTTTTTTAGGGACATGTGACAAGTTATATGAATCACATATGTGAAGTTAAACACAACTCAAGAAGGACCCTTGAGCCAAATCAAAGTGGAAGCCCTCCAAACAAATAATTTTAAGTTACGTTTTTGGGTGATCTGATTCGGGAGGCCATAACCCCATCGGTATTTGGGGATTTGGGAGAACTCCCAGAATTAAAGTTTTAGATAATTTAATTAGCTTTCCAACCATAGGTCGTGGGTCCATAGGCGACGTCGGGATAATGAGATACGGACGTTTTAAGGCAGAAAGGTCAGTGGGCTAGGCCCAATCCGGGCCCAACCGGGTTAGGCCCATGACCCATGCCTATTTAAGTGAAATTTCAGCCCTTTGTCCTCATTTTTCAAACCAATAACACCAGAAAATTCTGGAAAGAGAGAGAGAAGAGCCTTGGAGAGAAGAAAAACCAATTTTGACCAAAATCTGAGCCCCGAATCCCGAAGCCCATGAAGAGAAAAGTGTTGTACGCTGCGTTGTCTTCAATTTGAGCTAAAAATCAACCAAGGAGAAGAGTGATAACGTGGTGGCTGCATGCTTAAGGTATGAATAAGGTTCCTTTTCATTATTAACGAGTTTATTTAGAGTTTTAACGGATTAGAACGGAGGGAATAGCCTGATAAATTCGTTTGTTGGTGCTGTGAATTATGGAACGAGATTTGAAGAAAACTTTGGATGAAAATAAATGTATTTAACTTGTGAAATATGGAGGATGTGGTTATTGATGTTGTTAGTGTTAATTTCAGCTTCTATATGGAAATAAAATTATTAAATAGTTATATCGCAAATTTGGTTGGTTGAGAAATTTAGAAAACAGTGCGCGGGCTGTTTTATGGCATACGTCGGTATTGGAAATGATGTTAATACTATTGGTATTGTTGTTGATGTTGTTGGTTGTTGAATTGGAATCTCGGTCTAGGCATATAAACAGGGGAAATGCTGCCCGAATTTCGGCAGAATTTAAAAGGGTTTTAATTAAAGTTTCGAGACGAACGTACGACGATGATCCTAATGATATTATGAATGATTCCATATGTAGAGTACGAGGCTATGAATAATTCTTAAGCGAGTTGCAAGACGGGAAGTAAGTTGAAAGTCGAGAATCATCTTCCAGGTATATAAGGCTTACCCTTTCTTTCTTTGGCATGTCCTAGAGCTAAGTAAGGTATGACCCCCATTTCGGGGTAACTCCACTCTTTAATTCCGAGATTGTTTACGATTCTTATTCACTTCTTGACATGAGTATACTTAGTATAGTCAAGCTTATTGTATGATTTAATATCAAGCAAAACATAAAGGGTTCTTGCTCCTAAAAGAGTTCTATAAGGATTAATGTCCCTAACTTTCATAGGCGGTCTCGGATTGCTTTGAAATGTTTGTAAAGGTTTTTGTAAGGAATAATGTCCATAACTTTCTTATACTAACTCGGATTGACTCGAAACGTGGTTGTGATCTTTCAAGCGTCGATTAGTGTACTTACCTATCGAGTCTTAAAAAAATTGTTTTTATGCATGTGGTTTCTCACTACTCTGCTCGTACACGCCTTAATATGTCCTTCATCGAGTCCCGGGCCGGGTATGTTATCGTGCGCACTCCACTGCATTTTTCACCGAGTCCCTCACTAGAGGGCCGGGTACGGTATATATATATATATGATGACATGATGAGATGATGATATGTTATGGCGGCCAAGAGGGCATATGATGACTTCATTCACCGAGTCCCTCACTAGAGGGCCGGGTACGGTATATATATATATATATATATATATATATATATATTATATATATATATGCATGCATGATGATATGATAGTATGATGACATGATTTTATCCACCGAGTCCCTCACTAGAGGGCCGGGTACGGTATATATATATATATGCATGATGATATGATAATATGCTGACATGATGACATGACTTTGTCCACCGAGTCCCATAATGGGCCGCGTACGGTATATGATAATGGCATGCATGATTTTCATTTTAAAAGGCATATGTATTGATGTTTTAAAGTCATACTTGTTTCTAGTAAATCTCCATTTTGGTTATGATCCTCTTTACGGTATTTCATGCTTTACATGCTCAGTACATATTCCGTACTGACCCCCTTTCTTCGGGGGCTGCGTTTCATGCCACGCAGGTACATACAGATGAGTAGAAGACATTGCTAGAGGTTGTTCCAGCGGGATTGGCGAGCTCCATTTCTTTCCGAAGTGTTGCCGAGTCAGAGTGTACATGTTATGATTTTCCTGATTGATGTTAGAGACTTTGCAGACAGGGTCATGTATATAGAAAGTCAGTCTCGTAAGTGACTCTGTAAGCCGACGTACCATTATGCATTATGTTACAAATTCCATGTGATTACAGATTTTACTTGATTTGATTACCACGAAAAGAATGGTTTTGATCAGTTTTCATTATGCATTTCATTTCGTAACATGAGAGTCCAGTGGGGTTATGTACGTAGCGGGAACTAAGGGGGTTCTCTCGGCTCTGAATATGGGGTCGAGTGCCCATCATGCCCTACCAAGGTTAGGGTGTGACAGGACAGTGTAGGTGTCATCGCCGACTTAGTAAAAATGGGTCGTGACAACTTGGTTACTTTGCAGCCATAGCCTCTGCCACGTTATGGCTACTATATTGTATTTGGACAGCAAATGCAAATAGAAGATCACCACTTTCGTCCCTAGCCACACCTCCAATACCTGCTTTCCCAGACTACTCCATGAAAGTTCCATCAGTATTTATTTTGGTCCATCCTTCTTGAGGCAATGTCCACTTTACCATTTTACTGATGGTTCTTGGTCCGAATTGCTCAATTTCTGTGCATATATAAGGCCATTGCAAATCCATCTTGCAGCATGGGAATGCTTTGTCCATTGCAACTTTCATGTTCCAGAGTACTTCTTGCTCCATTCTTCTTGTGTACATATTGGTTTGACTCCCATATCTATATTTACACCTTGCCGTCCACATTTCCCAACAAATAAAGATTGGAATCACTTGAATAACCATCTTGTGGATTGCATTTTTGTTCTGAGTTTGTCTTCATTCTTGAAGAAAGGTTTTTCCTGGCTTTCTTTGGTATCCGATACCCAAAGGATGCCCAAAGAAAGATTACAATCTCTGAGCTATTTCACCTTCAAAGAAAAAGTGTTGAATTGTTTTTAGAGTTGATACTGCACAAAATAGGCAGTCAGTAGGCATATTATCTACAAACCTGCACACAGAGTTGTTAGCAAAAGGCAGTCTATTTTTAATCATTCTCCAAGAAAAAAAGGAAATTTTAAAAGGAATGTTTTTATGCCAAATTCTGCTGATCAGATGGATTGTGGTTTTTGATGTCATTCCAAGCTTCTTTGTTTGCAAAGATTCTATCTGAAGTAGTCTTCCAAATAAGGTAATCATCCTTGTTAGGATCTCCTATGTTGATACTGAGAATAAGCTGACAAATCTAGTTGGGCAAGATGTTGAGTAGGCTTTCAATATCCCAAGTTTGATCCCCTATAAACTCCTTCACTTGAGTTTTTGTTGTGTGCATATAGTCTGGACAATATTTGACAATATTACCAAGGCCTGTCCAATTGTCCCATCAAAAACTACTACCACCACTCTGAATATTCCGGATCATATTAGGCTCTACTTTGGTTCTGCTCTTGGTTAAAGTCTTCCAAATATGAGAATTTTCATATACCCATTTTTTACTCACTGGGTGGGCTCTAATACAGTATTTGGATTTTATGATTTTTTCCCATAAAGAATCTTGACTTCTAAATCTCTATCATTTCTTTAAATTCAGAGTTTCACAAATATCATTCATTTTTCTAACCCCTGTCCCCCCTCCTCCTTAGGTGAGCATAGATTTTCCCAAGACCTCCAGTGGTAATTATTTTTACCATTTGAGGAGCCCCAAAAGAATCTCACTAAGTGTTTTTCCATCTGATCGATAATACCTTTTGGTGGAGTGAGAGCAGTAAGGGTATAGACAGGTAAAGACTGCAATACATGTTTTATGAGAACAATTTACCCCCAATTGATAACATATTTATTTGCCATCCTTTGAGCCTTTTGATGATCTTGGAAAGAAGCTTTTCAAAATATTCCCTTTTTTTTTCCTTCCCAAGTAAATTGGGCATCTCAAGTATTCAAAGGGAAATTGTTTATCCATGAATCCAGTAGCATCCCTGATTTTATTGACCCTAGAAGGACCAGTTCCAGGGGCTATCAGAAAAAAAACACTTGTTGTTGTTCATTTTTTGTCCAGAGCTCTTTTCTTACCAATGAATTTGTTTCATAATCATTTTTATTGACTTTGTGTTACCACTTGTGAAGATAACAATGTCATCTCCATAAGATTAATGATTAATTAGTGGCCCTGTGTTTGTCATGGAAAAAGGTAAAAAATTCTCATTTTGATTAAAATTATTAAGCAATCTAGCCAAAACTTCAGCACCAATAATAAAAAGAGAGGGTGAAAGAGGATCTTCCTGTTTAAGTCCTTGAGATGAGGTGAAGAAGCCATTTCTTGTACCATTAATGATAATAGACTACCGTACATTGGATATTACTCCCATCATCATGTTGGTTACCTCTTCAGAGAACCCAAACTTGTGAAGAACAGCTATTAAGAAAGGTCATGACATTCTATCATAGGTTTTAGCCATGGCTAACTTGAGAACCACATTGCCACATTTATTCTTGCATTTGATATTCTGGACAATTTCTTGAGCCAATTGAATGTTCTCTGTCATAAGCCTCCCTTTTAGAAAACCACTTTGGTTTTCATAAATCATAAGAGGAAGCAAAGGATTAAGCCTTCTAGAAATAATCTTGGTGACAATTTTGCTAGAAAAGTTACTGAGGCTGATTGGCCTGGATTCAGCAAAATTAGAAGGGCATTCTACTTTTGGGATTAATACTAGAAGAGTGTGTGCAAAGAATTTAGTCAGTTTTCCTCCAAGAAAGTAAAACTGTACAAATTCTACCACATCCTTCTTGATTATATCC
Organism: Lycium barbarum; assembly: GCF_019175385.1. Classification (NCBI taxonomy): domain Eukaryota; kingdom Viridiplantae; phylum Streptophyta; class Magnoliopsida; order Solanales; family Solanaceae; genus Lycium; species Lycium barbarum. The sequence goes on along the minus strand of NC_083338.1, from coordinate 136,238,933 downwards.
CAGCAGCATTGGTAGAATTTTCCTGAGTATCCATCAGGACCAGCAGCATTGTATGTGCTCATGTTAAAAACATCCTCTTTGAACTCATCTTCTTGAGGGCAATTGATCATAAAATTGTTATCTTCTTCACTTATGCATCTGGGAATGCAATCAAGAATACTAGGGTCCAGAGTGGTCTGTTTGAGGTTGAATAATTGTTGAAAGTGTTTGAGAGCCACTTTAGCAATCTTTCATCTCCAAAAACCCATCTTCCCCTATTATTCATAATTCTATTCAGACTAAGCTTTCTTCTTTTGTCCCTTATCACGGAATGAAAATACTTAGTGTTGTTGTGTCCCACCTTAAACCACCTCACTTGAGATTTCTGCTTTAAATATAGTGCTGATATTCAACTTCCATGTGTTAGTATATACTTCATGGACACATAAGTCAACTAGCAACAATAAGAGTACAGCCAAATCTCTCTATAACAGCATCGTTGAGTCCGAACTTTTTTTGTTGTTATAGAGAATTGTTGTTACACACCTATAACAACATTTGTCATTTCAATAATAGTTGGCTGTTATAGAAAAAAATGCATAAAATCTATTTTTATTTTATTTTTTAATGTTGTAAAAAGATAACAAATTATTTAAATTTTAAACCCCAAATATATGAATGCTTCCTTAACTAAATATTAAATAACGTTAATACAATTTCAATAAATCCATAATCGAATGTATAAAGTTTTAAGCTGTAAGGTGCACATTTTAAATCTGCAGTACTTGAAAATTAAATTCTTTCAAGATTGATGGGAGATATTTTATTGTAGCTTGTTTCGTAGATCCAATCTCTTAGTGGTGATATAACACTTACGAAGATTTGCGTCTAACCTTTCAGAAAATAGGTACCCAATTGTTTTCCCTTGAAAGGAATCTAAGAGTTGGACTATTGAATCTTCTAACCAGTCCAAGTAACAATAGGTTGAGATTGTTCGTCAGCACTTTTATTGTTGTCTTCGATCGGTTCCATATTCTCTTGTTCTTCCACTCTAATGACATGGGAAATAATCTCTTCATCAATAAAAGCTTCAATGATAGGAAGTATTGCATCAAACTCCACAGATGCATTCATATGTAATATTATGTCATAAATATAGTATATTAAGGAATCAAATTAAATATTTGATCAAAACCTATACTACTTATTATATAGATATTCTATTTTTATAAAGATGGTTAATAATTACATTACCAAAAAAATGCAGATAGTTGTTATATGAGGGGTGATTTTACAAAGAGTGTAATGTTATAAAGTTGGTTTGTTGATGTTATAGGTAGAATGTTATTATAAAATATGACATAAAAAATCGGTTCCGAAAAATCTTAGCTGTTATAAAAAGGTGTTGTTATACGCGAATGCCTTTATAAAGAGGTCTGACTGTATACTGCTACTCTCCAAATCTCCATCATTTGATATAAAAACTTATACATTTCCGTTTATTTTTGCATCAATATTATGTGTATTAGCCCTTTTATCGGCCAATTTTAGCCCATTCCAAAATTACACTTTATCTCATCCACTAAGGTGTAGGATTTCGAAACTAAGAATATTGTTGGGCTGCGTATGGAGATGATGGACTTTATACTTGTAAGGGACGAAATAATTGCACAGTTTATCCTTCAAATGGGTTGGTATTTAGATTTTGCCCGGACAATTTGCACGATCATCCTTATTCGGAACAAAAATTAAAGACCAATGCCTTTGAAGGAAAATCCCAGTCAAAAAAATGATTTTGCCCTTCAAATGGGATGAACTTTAATTTTTGCCTTCAAAATCAAACTTATGCCTAGCGAGGCATAATTTCTTTAAAGGGAACTTTCATAAATACAAGATATACAAGAGTCAATTATATAATCTACAAATAATTTAGTTATTACAAATTGTGCAACTTAAAGCTAAAACCAATGAGATTATTGCTATGAATAAAAATCTAAAAATAAGGAGATTCCCTATATTAGTGATAACATAATTAAATGCATATAAAACACAATAAGTGCTTACCTAAACAAGCTCCAGCACAATCTACTAGCAAGCTAATTCATGAATTTTAACCACAAAAAAAAAAAAAAAAAAAAAAACTAATTCATGAACAAGTATATTAGTGTAGTATCTGTTATATATATTATTCTATCTATATATTGTTATACCCCATTTTAACCGGAGTCAAAATGGTTTACAACATCCCGGTAATTCCGAGGTTAATTAAAGTTAAGGAGTCGCCACCTAATTATTTGTGGTGAATTAGGGCACCTAAGGTTAATTAAAGTTATTTTCTAAAGTCAACTCTATTTTAAAGTCTACGAAACCAAAAGATCTAGGTAAGGGTTCAATTAATCTAAAGGGAAGGTATTAAGCAACCTTTAGAATCCATTAACAATGGTTAACCGACCGGACTTATGTTAATTATTTAAGGTTATATGTCAAGTATAAAATAAACATGTACACGTGCTAAATACCAAATTGACATTTTATTGTGAAAATTCATTTTAGTAAAACCAGATAGTACTGAAAAGACTTTATAAACTCAAAATCTTCTTTTCCGTTAAAACAAATATAGCATCGGATTTATGGCCCGAAGGCGATTGGTATTCAAAGAAAGACTAGATTTGTTCGTTAGAATGAGGACTGATTTGCGACCTAAATCACTTCAATGAAAACGTTTTAATCAGATTCCAAACCGGGGGTGAATTAAGATAGCTAATTATCTGCCCAATTTCCTTTACGGTCTAAATGTCCTATTCCAAATAAACGCATGTGGTCTATTATTAACTACAGCAGATCCTTAAGTGAAACTTGGCTATAACTATATAGTACCTTAGGTTTAACAATCAATGACATAAAAATGGAAATAAAAGGTTAGTCGTACAAACACACTAATGAGCAAGTCAAAGGAACATAGAATGATAAAAAGCCATTTTGGCCTTCGTAAAGGGGTAGCAGTATTCTGCCAATTTCCGATCAAGCGAAATAAGAGGATAGACGATGGAGGGGTGCGAACTCCGTAAGCGGTATCGTTGAGTTTCAAAGTAAAACTCTTCGGCTCCGGTTGTACATGCGAAAGAAAAGAAAAATGTAAAGTTAATCAGTCCATTTCTAATCAGCAAATAAAATGTAAGATGTACCAAATTTATATAAAGGTTTACTAGAATATTATTGTCACGACCCAACCCCGTAGGCCATGACTAGTGCCCGACCTGGACACCCGTATACATACCTGTTAGACATAGTCAAACTGAAACTACGAACAATATGGAAACTTACGAAGAACTCCAAAGGTTCATAACGTCCTCATATATATATACCCAGATAAACTGTCTCCTGAGGAGTCACGACTAATCAAATCATAAAATGATACGCAAGTCGACCAGGCTGCCTCTACGCATCAATATCATATGCAATCCGACAAGGCTGCCATTACATATCAATATCATACGCGAGCCGACGAGGCTGCCACTATATACGAACATATCCACAGCACATCGTTTAGACACAGCTGAACAAAACTTATACATAACCCACGCATATGTCTATAGACCTCTAAGAGTATCAACAGTGAAATATGACGGGACAGGGCCCCGTCGTACCCCTGGACAAACATATACATATATATACATCAAAAGGGTTATACCAAAAGTCTAGGCTCCGGAACAACGGAGCTCTCCAAGACAGCTGAAAGGGAATCCTAAGCTGGAGGATCACCAAAGCGAGTATCTGTACCTGCGGGCATGAAACGCAGCCCCCCCCCCCCCCCCCCCCGAAGAAAGGGGGTCAGTACGGAATATGTACTGAGTATATAAAGCATGAAATACAGTAAAGAGGATCATAACTGAAATAGAGATTACCAGAAACAAGTATGACTTTTAAAACATCAATACACTTGCCTTATGAAATGAAAATCATGCATATCAATATCATATATCATATATATAATGTGTCCCGGCCCTCTAGTAAGGGACTCGGTGAATAAGGTCGCCACATACCATCCTTGGCGCCATAATCACATCATCACATCATCATATATACATTTATAACGTGTCCCGGCCCTCTAGTGAGGGACTCGGTGAACAATGCAGTGAAACTGTGCACGAAAACATGTCCTGGCCCGGGACTCAGTGAAAGACATATTGAAGCACGCACGAGCAGAGTAGTGACAACTATATGCAATTTAAATCATATCTGAGACTCAATGGAATAATCAAAACGAACCATCATTTGCAAATCAAGACAATAGTCATATCAAATACCTTTCGAATGTCACTGTGAATTATATCAAAATAGAACTCTGGAACCATATGTACGTATCAAAACATAATAAAGTAAGTTCTGGGAATCAAGAATATTAGCCATCCTAGTGGCTCTAAGAATAGGAATTTCTTTGGAACCATATACACGTCGTCTGTTCTTTTCATAAAGATCATGCCAAAAAGAAAGAAGGGTTAACTTTACATACCTGTTACCGACTATTCGCAAACCCGTTCGCCTTGTCGCTCTTTTAGCCTATTTAATATAAGAGTAACGTTATCGTTAGTAACTATACTTTCTAGTCCATAAATCCGTAGCCCATCGCTTGTAGAATTTATTCTTTGGCTTATACTTTCTTGTTAAGGGTTTTTCATTATTTAAGGTCTTAACGAAAATCGGGCAGCATTTCCCCTATATATTCGCCTAACCCGAATTTCTAATTATTCTCCTGTTAACACAGAAATACCAATAACAGAAATATACATATAAAATTCACACAATTCAGCCCATAATAATTCTAACAACCCAACAACTTTTCTAAATCCATTTCAACCCACGATTTCCTATAACATCAATTTTATGCATTTTCTTACTTCCAATTCTGTCCAATCCAATTTTAATAATTCTATTACAACATTATTAACACAATTACACCATAAAATAAGGAAATCTTACCAAATTTTTCTCGGAGGAATTTCTGCACTTAATTGCTCCAATTTTACAATTTCTTCTTCTCCAACTTAATATCCAATGTTGCTATCACCTCCTTGAACTTGTAATTCAATTTGAAACTCAATCAACAACAAGAAAGCAATTTTTTTTCTTAAAAACCATGGCTGGCCGAACCATGGCTGCCATGGTTATGCATATTTTTTTCTTTTTCTTAACCTTTGAACTTGAAAAATGAAAATGAATTCCTTATGTTGATCATTGTCCTAAGTTATATATGGTGTCCTTCCCTTGGACACGTATCCCCCCCCTATGACTCATCAAATTGTTTTTTTTTTTTTTGAATTGTTTTTATTTTCTCTTCCTTTTTTTTTTTTGTAATTTTCGGGTGGGGCCCACAAATGGTAATTAAATTAATTAATTTTAATTAATCACTAATCCCTACTTAATAATCTAATCATAATTAATTAGTTCCTAATCTCCAATAATATTTCTACACTAAATAAAATTTATAAACAATTTATGTTCTAATTAAAATTGGAAATTAAAAGTTCCTATTTCGTATCCGAAAATGATCTCGTCTTTAACTTGAGTCGATTCTCTTTCGAATAACTCGACGTATAAAAATACGGGGTATAATAATTATTTAAAGGTTTACAAGATGAATACGAGACACTCAAACAAATAGTAACAGCACAAACACATCATTTTATGTTACAGTTAACACAAGATCTCAATCACAACAAATACTCTGAATCCCTCTGATCAAGATAGACTCACCACATGCATATTCTCATCTTTGGACCAAATTGTACATTTAAGCAGACTCCAGTAAACAAATCATTCACATCCAAATAGATTCAAACAAATCTAGCTTGTCTAATGTTCCCAAGCCTCTGTCTCTACCTTAACTTGCCTCCTCTTAAGTGAGTTATACTTCCTATGGCCCATACCACTAGTCAACATCCTTTGCTTTCGCCGCTTAAAATCAAACTGTTTTTTTTTTCTCTTCTTTCTTAAATTCTATTAACAATTCTTGAACTTCACCAACTACAGACACATCTTTTGTGTCTTCATCAGCATGGAAGATACTGCTTCAGCCCCAGCTACACTAGCATAGTTCTTTTGACAAAATCTTGACTTTTCATAGCATACAATAAGGGCCTGTTTAAAACTCATCCCCAGGTAAAAATTCACCAAGATTCCGAAACCCCATCTCAGGAAATCCACTATTTGAACAAGAAACAGGGATAAATGATCTTAATTTTGTTTTATCTTTAAAAATAGAATCTTGACTAAAACCAAGAAAGCTATAAGTACGATTGTTGGAGTTAAGAAGAAGCTTTTGTGGGGTTCTTGAAGAGAACTGTTTAACTATGTTTCTCCACATAATAGAGGAATTCTGATATGGTTTGTTTCTAGATCAGTAAAGTGATTGAATTTAATTGTGAGGGAAATGGGGGTTTTAGTGCTGGACATCAAAGTGTTCAAGAATTTTTGTGTAGGAAATAGTGTTGTAACGAAGAAAAAATATAGTAGAGAAACAAATTGATGGATTAATAGAAGTGCAGATATTCATGAGACTGAAATGTAAAGGGTAAGTAAGACGAGAAAATAGAGGAGGTATTACACAACATAAGTTCAACTTTTAAAGGCAGTCCATGAACTAGTCCTAGCTAAGTCAATATTGTGGGATTCCAGATTATCATGGATATGCATAGTAACTTATGCTTCGGGAAAAATCGAAGTAAACTCATAAAGACACCCATCCAATTCAACTAAGCCACTGGTCAAAACTTCAATCAAAGAGTTCTAACAGGTTTTCCAACTTTGAACTAGACAATGTTAACCAAAATAACTTATACAATAATCAAGTTTTAGATTTAAACAAAACACTCATATTCATACTAATTCTGTTTAGCTAAATAACTGTACAACACATGGGTAAACAGCAGTAAAATTATACAAGTTTATATGGACACTAGTCACGTTTAACTAGACAGCATGAGCTGTGTGAACTGCAAACTGACAAAGTTACGGACTAACCCGACCAGTCTAAGTTTAAACCACCATCCTTACACTCATAATAATAAGCTTTCTTGGATTTAAACAAGCAACACTAATTATCATGATGTTATTTATTCTAGCACATAGCATTTAGACTATCATTCATGCTCAAAACAGACAGGAATCTGACCTATCGTGCTTATGAATCAGACAATATCATATGACTAAGTGAGATAGGCCTTTATCATAAACATACTAATAAATTAAAGTCAAACACTATTAACATAGTCACCCCAACATGAGCATCCAGATACTGCTAGGACTAACATTAATCCATATTAAGGTATGAACATATGAAAGTGTTGACTGAAACTAAACCAAGATATGAATACACAAGTCCTATTGACTATTAAACTGCAATTAACTAAACACAAATATACACCAATGCTATCAAGCTACCAACTAAGATTAGATTAACTAACAACAGAACATGCATGAACGAACTAAACTAACTGAAACAACGAAGAAACACCTCGACACAAGAAAGATACAAAAATGTGAGCGAAATAAAAGGACAGGGGAATTACGGACCTTTTCCGAGTGCAGTGAACAGGGTGTGGGAGTCTCGGATCTATGCTCGAACACGACGAACACGAACTCGGAAAAATCTGTCGAATCGAAAATCTCAATATTAGCAGAAACAGTATACTCTTGTTTGAAAAAAGAAATTCCGTTTATCTCAAATAATTTTCAAATGTAAGTAATGGTTCCAAAAAAAAAAAAAAACCCTTCGGCTGAGGACTTAAGACGATATTTATAGGTAAAAAATGACTAGGGTTTCAGTTTTTGACTCGAGATTTTGGCTCCAAGCCAAAGTTCAAGGAGCCGTTTGAATTCAAAAGTCGAATCTCTAAAGTTGATTTTTTTCAGAAAATTCAGAAAGTATTTTGGCTATTTGTGTTGACCTGAGCGTTGAAGATAGGAGAGAGGAGGATATTGCACGAAAATGGAGTAGCGAGGTCTGTGATGGTGAAAGAGGGTTTGGTTCTTTGCTGGAAATGGAGAGGGAGAGAGAGGCAATCGGATTAGGTTTTTTCCTTTTCTTTAAGTTGTAGACGACGCACAAGCTTTAAAAGAAAGTGGGCCGGTCGGGTCGGGTAGTGGGTGATGGGCTGGTCGGGTGAGTTCAAAATATTGGGCTGGTCGTTTGAGTTGGGCTGGCCGAATTTGAATGGAGGTAAATAGGTCGTTTTTAAAAGGGTGAACTGGGTATGGCCTTTGCTGCATTCTTCCTTTAATTCAATTCTTTTTTGGCTTCTTAGTAATTAATTTCTATAACTCCTAGGTGGTTAACTTATATATATATTATGATGACAAAATGGTGATTAATATGTAGAAAACGAGGATTTAATAAAGCATTGGCTTATAATTAATTTAACGAGTCCAAATCCAAAATGAAATGGTGACGAACTATAAAAATTTGTGATAACGTAATGCTAGTAATGTTGATAGTAAAATAGTGAAAATGAAAGTAATGATATAAACAGTAGTAGAAATTAAAAAAATAGTAGTGAAAACAAAGTATTTAGCTCATTAATAAATTTAGAAGCCCAAGCAAATAAATTGGAATAAATGAGGGACAAAATTGGGTGTCAACATATATCATATATTGTTACTATATATGTTATTGTACTGTACAATTGGTTGGCAGGTAGAATAATATATTCATATATTAAGTATATTGTAATATTATATACTATAATATACAAACTTAGATATACTAATTTCTACTATTATATCCACATATCTTTTGTTATCATCTTTTCAGTTAAATTTACCAATTTAAATATACCATCTACTTTTTTAGGTATATTCAATGTACTTTTGTTATACAATATACCATATCTTTTCGTGTACTTTTCTTAATATTAATTTTAAATATATTCAAATAATTTTTTTAGTCACAAAAAATAATTGCATCAGTCATTAAGGGTGTGTTCAGTATGGAGGAATATGTTTTCCAAGGATAATGTTTTCCTGGAAAATGTGTTCTTGGAAAATAAATGTATTTCTACTTATTTTCTCGTGTTAGGTTGGTAGTGGAAAATAAGTGAATTTCGTACTTATTTTCCCATGTTCGGTTGGTTGGTAGAAAATATTTTTCGAAAAATATCACCCATGCCCCACCAACCCTACCACCCCATACCACACCAACCCCCACTACCCACCCACCCCAAGCACCCACCCTCCACCCCCCAAAAAAATCCCACCCTCCACCCCCACCCAACCACCACCCTCCCACCACTTCATTTTGACCCACCCCACCCCTCACCACCGCTCTATCCAACCCTCCCACTCACCAACCCCTCCCAAATTTTCTATTCCATATATTTTATTTAACTTTTATAAAAAATGGAAAAAACAAAATTCCTATCCACCCCACCCGCACCCCCCAACTACAACCCACCCCCACCACCCACCCATACCAAATTAACCACGCAAACTTTTCATTTTTATAAAGTTTTTATAATGGTAAACTTAAATATGAAGTAGAAAATTCGGGAGGGGATAAGGGGTGGGTCGTTGGGTGGGTGTAGAAAACCCAAATACAAAAAAGTAACTTTTCAAAACTTTTTCTTTTAAAATAATTTTTTTTTGAAGGGGGTGCTGGGCTGGGGTGGTGGGGTGGATGACATAGAAAATCAAAATTAAAAAAAAACTTTCCAAAACTTTTTTTTTAAAAGAAGGGGGTGGTGGGGTGTTGGGGGGGGGGGGGTGGGGTAGTATAAAACCAAAATTGAAAAAAAAAATAAAAAAAAAAATAAAAAATATATATATATATATATTATTTTTTTGGGGGGAGGGGTGTCCACAGGAGGGCGAGGTGGATGGGTGGTGTAGAAAACCAAAAAAAAAAAAATTAAAAACTTAAAAAAAAAAAAAATGGGGTAGGGGGAGGGTGGTGGTGGGTGGGGAAGGGTGTGTGGGGTTTTGGGAGTTGTTAGGGTTTGGTGGTTGGGGGGTGGGTTGGGTGGTGCTAGGGTGGTTGGTGAAATGCCAATTGTTGACTTGTTTCCCCTATTTTGATTAAGGAAGTTATTTTCCCAATTTTTGAGGAACTTGTTTTTCAAAAAAATTGACCAAACGAACATGAGAAAATTGGAAATTCACACCGAACACACCACAAGTGGAAAAAAAAAACAATAAAGAGGAGGAAACGAAAGAAATAAATCTTTTTAAAATGGTAGATGGAATATGTGTAACACCCCGTATCTTAGAACTAAGTTTAGACTCATATCATTAGATTTTTAGTGGAAAAACTGAAGGTTTGAACGTTTTGCGAAAATGGTTGATAGGCCTATTTCGGACAGCCATAAATCCTTGATTAGTTGGGAATTTGGGAAAGTACCCTTAATGAAAGTTGTAGTATGTAGAAATACCTTTCTAACGATATAAGGACCAAGCCAATCAGAGATTGGAGCAAGGAGATATGATCGTCTCAATATGGCTAATAGTAAGACACTTAAAATTCTATAGAATCGGCTAAGTTTTCTATACGTCTGCCTTCCAGTCAAATTCCGTGCAAATCCATTGGGAATATGAGGAAACCTAAAACATGAAAGTTGTAGCTCTTTGAAATATCTTTCCAACGGTATATTGTGGATCCCAAACAGAGCTGTGTACAAGAAGTTATGTCCATTTTACCGAACACTGTGCAGAACCGACACACGTTGCTTTTTCAGGCGCGTACGATGGCCCCGCATCGTGGGCCGATCGTGCAAATCTGAGTATCGACCTGCAGAATATCGCGCGATGGCCCCGCATCGCGGACCCATCGCGTAACAGGTCGGGTTAGGGTCAAAAAGTCGGGATTTCGCGTTTTAAGTTATATTTAAACTTGGGGTTTATTTCCCTAACACCCCTAGTCACGAAAAATTTCCCTAAAGTCAAGAAGAACAAGTCCCAAGCCTCAAGAACCCTACAAGGTAAGTTTTATCATGATTCTAGGTTGAATTCAAGTCCCTAATCTCTTTATAACTTAAGCAAACCCTTCTAATCATTCCAAGTCAATTCTAATATATATATCCTTGTAATCTAAGCAAGAAATCATTGTTCATAAACTAGGGTTTTCAAGAAAACCCATCTCAAGGTTCAAGAATTCAAGATTTTGGAAATCTTCTTCAAAGCTCAAGTCTTTAATTCAAGTTTTGGAGCGACTAAGGTATGTAGAGTTACTATCTACGTGTGGGAACATCATTGTTCTTCCCCACGCCTCCTAATCCATAAAGTATGAAACTTTACAAAACTAGGGTTTCTATTCTATACTATGCTCATGATAACCCTAGGTCCATGTCCATGATTATATTATGTATGAATTGCTATGATTCTATCATTGTGTTCTTAATAACTCCATATGATTATTGAGAATCAGTCCGTAATCCATGAAAACCCATATCTCGTATTTCATGGGTTCTTGCATGCATGTTTTTAAATAAAAATGATTATTTCATGAATATCCTACATGTCTACAAGTTTTCATGCAACTATATTATATAATTACTTTCATGCTATGATACAAGATATATACATACTAAATACAAGTTATTTCATGAAACCATATTTACAAGTTATTTCATGAAACCATGTTTACAAGTTATTTCGTGAAATCATGATTACAAGACAAGTACAAGTTAATTCACGAAAATCATGGGCTTCTTAGCCAACTATATTATGTTCATGTTTTTGGGAGTTGCACGAATTACCGAGAAGGCTCAGATAGCCTGAAACTATGTAGCCACCATAGGACAAGGATCGCTCCGCCCAGTTAGGACGATACATTAATTTTACACTGAATGGATCCATCAGGCACGTTACCACCTTATACCCTGGCAAGGTATGAGGGCTCTGCTGGTCCGGCGAGGTACCAGACTCCACGTACCCACGTGGTGATATCACATGTCGGTTTATGAAATGCTCTCCCTACTTATCATGTCAGTTTATATATATATATATATATGTACTCATGCTCATGTCCAGGTTTTCAGTTTCAGTCCTTATCATGTTATTCCATGTCCCATGTTATTTCTTTCAGTTGTTTTACATACCAGTACATTCAATGTGCTGACGTCCCCTTTTATTGCCCGAGGGCCTGCATTTCACAATGCAGGTACTGATATACAGGACGACACATCTGCTCAGTAGGACAGCATTCGTATCAGCTTATTGGTGAGCCCCATCTCATTCGGGGTTTAGTCAACTTTTGTTTTATGATTAGTTATGCATCTAAGGTATGCTGGGGGCCTTGTCCCAGTAAGTATGTTTTCCAGTCAGACTCATGATAGAGGTTTCATAGACTAGACAAGTTAGTTATGTTATGTCACACATTCGGAGTCGTATAGCCATTTTGGCTCATTCATGTTATTTCCGCACTCATGTTTAAACAAGTATTTTTATTAAGTATTATGACTTACTACGTTTTATAAAGGCTCATCATGCATTCACGTTATATTTCGCTCATGTTATGCCTCATGATGATTCAGCAAGCCATGTGGTTCGCTCGGTCACATGCAATAAGGCACCGAGTGCCGTGTTTCGCCCAGACCACGGTTTGGGGCGTGACAATATGGGATTTGAAATTGATTATGTTTTGTTTATTTGGAAAATTACATTATCTCTCATGCCCTTTTCATAGATTTTTTTTTTAGGGTGGTGTGGGGGGCGTGGGGTGGGGGGATGATTTTAAAAGAAAGAGAAAATAAAAAATAGATATGCATTAATGGTAGTAACTCCTAAAATTAAGTATTATTGATATTTTAGGAATGTAAAAAGTTGTATATTTGTAATTAAAAAGTTAAAATTTTGAATAAATTGTATTTATGTAATTTTTTTTAAAGTAGTTGTAATCTTTTTAATTACCATTTGAAAAAGTTGTATTTGTGTGGCTTTTCCTTTCTTTAAGGACGCGGCATAACTTGTGAATATGATGATGCGTAACTTATGCCCCTCTAATCATAAGTTCGATTTTGAAGAGCAAAAAATAAAGACCAAAGCATTTGACGGGGGAAAATTAAAGACCCGCACAAAAAGGGACAAAAGTGCAAATGATCCCTTCCTGTTGTTATGGTAAAAATTTCATGGAGCGACCAGTTTCCACCCTAACATTAAGTTATATTTATTTTTTTCAAATTATTTAACTATTAGTTAGTGGTGACAAACTTTTGATAAAACACTACCCGGACTTCCTCCGCTTCTTGTTCTCGTTGAGAACCTGACTATCACTATACCAAAAGTTCTCAAAAAAAAAAAAAAAAACTGATAGAACCAATAATGAAATTTCTTTTCCTTTCTTGAGCTTCAAATTTCCGCCCATATTATAAACATGGTTGGTTGTAGTTTTAATTTGTAGTTGTTTGAGATTTCAGCAAAGCGTTGATGATCTTGTCATTGTTTGCAAAGTTTAATTGAGTTATTGGTGAGGGGACCATGTATGGTGTGTTTACGCATTTATTTATGTTAATTAATTTAAACGGAAAATTTCAAAGACTTCTCCTCACATTTTGCTTCGTTACATAGACCTCCCCTTATGTGTGCAATATTGTGGCTATCTCCCCTATTTTAACTGTTATGTTGCAACTATTTTATTCTATTTATTACTAATGAAAAAATTATATATCTAGACTGATTTGCCCCCCTAAGATCAGTGGCGGAGCCACGATTTCCGCCGAGGGAGTTCAAAATATAAAAAAATAAACATACAAAGAAGCCTAAGGGGGTTCAACATCTACTATATATACATAAAAAATAATTTTAACCTTGTAAAAACAGTATTTTTTTCCGCCGAGGGGGTTCGGATGAACACCCTCGGCATAGTGTGGCTCCGCCACTGCCTAAGATCCTGCTCTTTTTGATTAATTATTATTTTATTAATAAGTTTGTATTGAGTATATACTACAGTGTGAGAGAGTAAAAGAAGAGAGGCCTTCGTTGTGACTGAAAAGTTAGTCACTCTTATCCTTCTTTGTAATTGTAATCGAAGGAAAAGAGAAGATGGTTTTCTTAGATAAATTGTTTAATATTAAAGAGAAGATGGTCTTCTTTTTCTTGCTGTTAGACTTATTTGATTATTATACAAAATTTCTGTTAGGGTAAAACCTAAGCAAATAATTTCTTTCTTTTTTTAAAAAAGATAGGTCTTCATTTAATATTCCTAAGAAAGAAACTTTTAAAGAAGATATTAATGAAATAATAATTAATCAAAAGAGAATGATCTTAGGGAGGGCAAATTAGTCCAGATATATTATATTTTCATTAGTAATAAATAGAATAAAATAGTTGTAATATAAAAGTTAAAATAGGGGAAGTAGCCGTAATATTGCAATCGTGAGGGGAAGTCAATAAAACGAAGGAAAACGTGAGGGGAGGTTTATGAAATTTTCCCTTAAGTTAATCGTTACAATGATTCACTTTACTTGTGGAATTTAGAGCTCTTAAGGGAAATATAAGTGAAAAAGTGATAAGTTGGTATTTTACCAACTTATTTCTTCTTTAATCCTAGATTGTTGCTATGTTTTGATTGAGAAAATAGTACATTTAATGTCATTTACTTCCATTTTATAGGTTTATATGATTGAGAAGAGCGTCGGAAGAAACCAAGTGAAAATACAGTAAAAAAGAGGCCAAACTGTCCAGTGCAAAAACGGGACAGTTTTGCAAATCTGAAAACTTGGGGCTTATTTTGTTATTTTTGGACTTGGAAAAAGTTGGGAACTACAAAAGCAAGACATGGGGCAAACATTTTTCATCTTTGGCCATATTTACAAGCTTAGAGAGCTAGGGCTTTTGCATCCACACTTGGGGATTGAAGATTTGAAGATCTTGATAAGAAATTTCTTAATCGTTTACTCATTTCTTCAATTTCTTGCTTTGTATTGTATATTTAAGTGTGTAGAATTTTATTCCATCACTTTAATCTTATTTATGAAAATATTCATTTGCAAAGTTGGATGAAATCTCTTGTTATGCTTACGTATTGAATGATTTTTATTTCTATTGAAGTGAGTCTTTCTTGTTTTAATTAATCTTGTTCTTTAATGTTTCTTAAGGGATTAGCTAACCCTAAGACTCGCCCATTTACTTCGATTTGAGCTCGAGAGAGGAAGATTGAGGTTGGAAAAGATTAATTAACAAGAATTTGGGGCTTTAAAACCCATCTTCATGATCTCAAAGTGTAGGCTTGTAGATTTAGCCTTCTTAAGACGAGCATTTTTTTTTTTTTTTGAGAAACTGACATAAATAGCCGCACATCAAAATAATAGATAACAAATGTATATTTTTAATATATTAATGCATAATATACATAATATATATTTTCTTTTTACATAATGATGTACCATAATTTTTTGTATATTTGACTAGTGAATGTAATTCTTTTTAGACGACCAGTCAAATATGTAACTTATCCTTTTTTTGTGGGTTATCCCTTTTTGAGACAATTATTTACTAAATGAACCCTTTATTATTTCTCTTGGATTTTATAGATCTTTTAGACTACGCTATAAAGATCCACTGTAGTTATTATTATTTTTAATTGACATGAAAAGAACTAAAGCGACAGTTAAAATGGAACAGGAGGAGTATAACGTTAGACGACAATCTAATATTTTACCAATTCCAAAAATTAAATTTGCGGAGCTTTTAAAAATGAAGACAAAAAGCTAAAAAAGAAACATTTATGTAAATTCACATGAATGCCCTTAGTTTGGGTGGTCTTTAATTTTTGCCCAACAAATTAGTGGTCTTTAATTTTTGCCCAACAAATTAGTGGTCTTTAATTTTTGCCCTTTGCTTAATATTATGAGATTTGGGGTTCGAACACCGGCTTAGTGAAAAAAATAAAATCGCAAGGCAGAGTTTTGTAGCAAAAGTTAGGCCTCAGGCAGAATTTTGAATGCAAAACTCTACCTGCAGGCAGAGTTTTGCAAGTCAAAGTTAGGCCTCAGATATAGTTTTGCAAGCCAAAGTTAGGCCTCAGGCATAGTTTTGCAAGTCATAACCTCTGCCTTGCGATTTTTTTATTTTTTTTTTGAGTGGCGGTTTGAACTCGGAATCCATGAGTTTTTAGACAAAGGCTAAAAACTAAAGATTTCAAATTCGAGGGACAAAAATTAAAGACCAGACCAGTGCTTTTGAAGGCTAATCTGCACACAAAAAAACGTGTAAATAGGCGTGAGAAAAGTGGGCTGAAAGGTCCACAGTGGTAAGAGCCCAAATCCGGGTCCACAATAAACTTCTCATTTTTCTTTTCTTTTTTCAAAAAAAAAAAAAACATTAGACTTTTCAAACACAAGAATTTGGTCAAGTACTCAAGTTTATGAACATGGACAGTAACACAGTTAAGATTCAGAAAACACATAGGCCCTACATTTAAGGAAATTAATACCGCGAACCGCTGGGAACTGACTTCCAAAAAAGTAGTTGCACATATACTACTTCCTCGTTATATTCCCCACATTTTTACCTCTTGCCCTCAAACAAGAAAAACAGACAACATCTCCTTTTATTTTACCTTATTGTTTTCTTGTTTACAAAATCTTCCAACTCATCAATAAAATACACCATTACACTCAAAAACCATTTTTTTCCTACACATGCATTCATCTGGGCATCTTTCTTGATCCCTACATTTTCTTGTTAACCGAACAAAAGACTGAAAATTGCAACATTTTTCATTTGGGTTTCTATCCCTTAGTTTTCATACATTGAACCTAGACATGATTTGAGATTGTCACTTAATTGGATTCTTGATCTGAAGGGTCCTTTTGATTTTTCAAGTGTACTTTTCTGATTTTGGAATTCTTTTTTTGATGCCCAGAATTAAAGTACGAGGACCATCGATCGTGCGAACAAAAAGCTAGGTTGTTACTTAATCTCAATGTCTCTCTCTATGCCTGTCCTTTTCATGATATCCTCTAGAAGTACCTTTCATTGTTTATTAATGTTATTAATCAGCACCTTAATTTTAAGCCTTTCTTTAGTTTCTTGTTTGTTTAATTAGTTTAGTAGGTATATTTGGCTCTGCATGGACTATGATAGGTACTAATGTGCCATTCCATTATCAGTGGCATAAAGAAATGCCGTACAAAGTGAGGTTAGAATCTGGCTTTAGTCCCTTGACAAGTGAAAAGAAAATGTTTAGTGAAAATCTTGAGTTTTATTAATTTCATTTCACTAATTTTGTTTAGGATTATATTTTTACCAGTTCCCAATTTCTAGTTATGAGTGAACAGCGAGAAAAAAAATAGGTGGAGTAACATAGTAGTCAGTGACATTGATGGAACCATTATACTAAGATTTGTCCTTTTTCTCTTTTCTAACAGATAAACTGGGGAAAGTTAAAATGTAGCAGTACTAGTAAACCTTCCACTTCCTGTTCTTTTTATATTTCTCTTTTTTTCTTCTTCTTTGGGAAGTGGGTTGGGAACTGGATTTTAGTGATTATGATTTATTTTATCCTTGTTTTGGAATTTAACTTTTTTCCCTCATAAAGCAAAGAAGAAAGAGGGTCGGGATCAGCATGGAGAGTATAGATGAAAAAATGGGTGTAATTTAAGCTAAGAAATTCATCATGCAGTTAATAATTTGCAATGTAATTGCAGAAATAGCTTGTCACCAACAGAACTATTTTGTACTTTGTTCTTTCTTTATGTGTATTCCTGCTTATATATTAGTTTATGCAAAAATTCAGCTAACTTGAAAATGATAAGGTGTAAAAGGACCTTTCTAAACTGTCCACATCAAGTGGATTTTCCTTTTTATGCTTCTTTTTCTAATATAAATAGAGAAACATCACAAGCTAGGAAGTTTTGTATCCTTCAGTTTGAAAAATTATGCACTAAACTCTCGCTATGCACGGGATTCAGAGAAGGACTGGACCACACTGTGTCTATGTATTGCTAAATACTTATCGAAAAGATAATATAGCTTGAAATTTTAGCTGTTATGTTTTCACTTTTTGCTGTTCTTTGTAGAAATAAATAAAATAATGGCAGTCATTAAAATTTCCAAATTTTCATTGTAAATGAATCAATGGTTGTGGACATCCATTTTCAGTTAGATAAAGTATAAAATAGTTTCCTTTTAGCTTCCAACACCTGTATATAAGTGTCAAGCAAGAACTCTCCATATACTCTAAATTCAAGAAGGTTTCGAAGTTATTTTAAAGTAATATAGATCTCCTTTAGTTTCTGCTTGTGTGTCATTTGAAATGGTATGTAGTGTATTGTCATCGATCCTTTTTTATGGCCTTGATTGTTTTTTCCAGCATCTTTCTCTTATTAGTTTCTCAGTTTTAGTTTAGTGTTGAATACCAGCCTTTATGAGGCGTCAAATGCATTTTGTTGATTTGGCTCAATGACAAGCTTCTCTTGGGACTTAGTATTTCTCTTACTGTGTATTAAAAATTATATTACCTCTGCCTTACAGGTGAATTAGCCCATTCTAATCTCAGATGGGTCGATCTAGCGTTGAGGCAATAGAAACAAAAGAAATGGACTACCGAAGTTTATCATCCTCAGAACACGAACAAGCACCATATATGCACAAGGTTGGAGTCCCACCGAAACAGAACCTATTCGATGAATTTAAGACTACTATAAAGGAAACATTGTTTTCAGATGATCCTCTACGTCCCTTTAAGGATCAACCAAGGTCTCGGAAGTTTGTGCTTGGTTTGCAGGCTGTATTTCCCATATTAGACTGGGGTAAAAGCTATAATGTTTCCAAGTTCAGAGGCGATCTTATTGCTGGTCTGACTATTGCAAGTCTCTGCATTCCTCAGGTATAGAGCATTTACATATTACTTGTGTAAATCAAACAAAGAAGTTTGGACTTTTATGTTTGATGAGTTTGACTATATTGCAACTGGTGTAACAGGACATTGGATATTCAAAGCTAGCAAACTTAGCTCCTCAGTATGGACTCTGTAAGTGTCCTGTTTCTTATTTAGTACATTTAGTATAGTATTAAAAAGCCCTTTTTCATACTTGGTATTCTTAAATTTGCCAGACTCGAGTTTTGTTCCGCCTTTGGTTTATGCCTTCATGGGTAGCTCGAGAGATATAGCCATAGGACCTGTTGCTGTTGTATCACTCTTACTAGGGTCTCTGCTCAGCAATGAAATCGATCCAACTACAAATCCAATCGAATATCGGAGGCTTGCATTTACAGCTACTTTTTTTGCTGGCATTACCCAAGCAACTCTTGGAATCCTAAGGTACATAAGAATTGCCAATATTAATAGCCTATAGTTGATGCAATGCTTTCTTTTTCCTTTCTTACTTGCCAACAGACGACTAGCTTATATTGCTTTGCTTCCTTTTCAGATTGGGATTCTTAATCGACTTCCTATCACATGCTGCTGTTGTTGGTTTCATGGGTGGTGCGGCCATTACAATTGCCCTCCAGCAACTTAAAGGTTTTCTGGGCATCAAGAAGTTTACTAAGGAAACTGATATCATTTCGGTTATGAAATCAGTATGGCGTTCAGCCCACCATGGAGTAAGTTTTTTTGTCCATAGAGGCATCCTCCTAAGAGGCTTTATCTGCATAAACGATAATAATGGCACCCTTTTTTGTTTGGTTCAAAATATTTGCAGTGGAACTGGCCGACAATTCTCATTGGAGCAACGTTTTTAACTTTCCTTCTGTTCGCAAAGTACAGCGTAAGACTTCTAACTTTTGTCTATAACTGAACCTATACTTTGTAGCTTTTCGTTGATTCTTATATTATTTTTGAAAATCAGGGAAAGAAGAACAAAAAGCTCTTTTGGATACCTGCAGTTGCTCCTCTGATATCTGTCATTCTTTCCACCTTCTTTGTCTACATAACACATGCTGAAAAACATGGAGTCGAGATTGTAAGTGCTTATATTTGTTGCTTCTTGACGTCGTTTAAATTTTACCATGATAAGTTTCTGGTATCATTTATAGTAACTTGAAATAACTAATGAAATAACTTTCATGCATTTCTGTAATGACCTTATCAGGTGAGACACATTGAGAAAGGAATTAATCCTCCTTCTGTCAGTGAAATATATTTCACCGGTGATTATCTCTTAAAAGGGCTTAGGATTGGTATTGTAGCTGGCATGATAGCATTGACGGTAAGAAAATTGATTAGTCAAACGTTGAAACAGGATATTTTAGGTTCTACTACTCAATTGATGTGCTTCTACCTTCTCATTCATAGGAAGCTGTTGCAATTGGAAGAACATTTGCTTCAATGAAGGACTATCAGTTGGATGGAAACAAAGAAATGGTGGCACTTGGAACAATGAACGTTGTTGGCTCAATGACATCGTGCTACGTGACAACAGGTACACAAA
Organism: Lycium barbarum; assembly: GCF_019175385.1. Lineage (NCBI taxonomy): Eukaryota > Viridiplantae > Streptophyta > Magnoliopsida > Solanales > Solanaceae > Lycium > Lycium barbarum. The sequence continues at coordinate 136,218,591 of NC_083338.1, read as the reverse complement.
AACAAATAAAGTACTAATTAAACTTATAATATTTAACAATCACTTCAAATCAAATGTTGATTGATCTGTTAATGTGTTTCATCATTATCTTATGTTTTATAATTAATTTGCTCTTGCAGGATCCTTCTCTCGTTCAGCAGTAAATTACATGGCCGGCTGCCAAACTGCAGTTTCCAACATTGTTATGTCTTTTGTTGTGTTCCTGACGTTGTTGTTCATAACCCCTCTTTTTGAGTACACTCCGAATGCAATTCTTTCTGCCATTATTATCTCTGCTGTCATTGGATTAGTAGACTACGAAGCAACAATTTTGATTTGGAAGATCGACAAATTTGATTTTGTTGCTTGCATGGGAGCATTTTTTGGTGTGGTTTTCGCCTCTGTTGAGATTGGTCTTATAATTGCTGTAAGTATTTCTCTCAACAAGGCTTAACCATTTAATTAGGGGCAACCGCGATAGTTCAATGATTGAATCTCGTTGTCTTTATTATTAAATAGGTCTCCATATCATTTGCTAAGATTCTCCTCCAAGTCACAAGGCCACGAACAGCTATTCTTGGCAAGATCCCTAGGACAAATGTATATAGGAACATTCAACAATATCCCGAAGCAACACAAGTTCCCGGTGTACTAATTGTGAGAGTCGATTCTGCTATCTACTTTTCAAATTCTAACTACATGAGAGAGAGGTAAGACATTATTTCTTTTATCTTTAATCGGAGTTGATATGATGTTATTTCAGTTTTCAACTGATACCATGATAACATGAATTAATTCTGGCTTCATATTGGCCAAAGGGTCTCTAATTCATGAGAATGAACTTGTTTTCCAGGATATTAAGATGGCTAACGGATGAGGACGAGCAACTAGAATCCGTTGGCCTTCCTAAAATTCGGTTCTTGATTGTTGACATGTCACGTAAGTGGAGAAAATGATTACATTTTCCTTTACAATTTTCAAGCAATATGGTATACCACACTTATTTGGATTAGTGTTACTTATCTCATGTTTTTCCACTTACTTGTTGCAGCTGTGACTGACATTGACACTAGCGGCATCCATGCCTTAGAAGAGTTGCACAGAAGCCTACATAAGAGAGAAGTTCAGGTAAGTTTCATAAACCTGATAATCTAACTCGGAAAATAGTATGTGAACTAAAAATAAAATCGGACATGTGCCTGGAAATCTTACCCTTTTGTGTGTGCATGTGTATAAACAGCTAGTTCTCTCGAATCCTGGAAGAGTAGTGATTGACAAGCTGCATGCATCTAATTTTGTGAGTCAAATCGGTGAGGACAAGATCTTTCTCACTGTAGCAGATGCTGTGCTGACCTGTTCCTCAAAGTCCCCTGAAGAAGTAGTCTAATTGTAAATGTAATACAACCATGCAAACTCACCTATGCTTGGACATCCAGACATACCCGAGAGAAGTAGTCTAACATCGACTCGGAGAAAGAAAAATCAGCCAGACATAGCCGACAGAACGAACTTGCATATACTATTAATGTAGAGTGAATAAATTAAAAGAGGAACCTTGGGAAAGTGATGGCATTGGAATTTAGTAGCAGAAAATGATTCATAAGCTAGCCAATTGTGCTTATAATGCTGTTGTTGGGCTGTTAAAGTTGTTTGTATGTTAGCTTTGTTAGCTACCTTTTGGATTGTATAGTTCAAAACTCTCTTCTCAATGAGGGTTTGCTGAAATTAAGCAGTGTTGAACTTACCAGGAATGCATGTGATTCCAGTATACCATTCACCAAGGTTATAAAGAGGTATATGTGTGTGTGCGTGTATATCAATGAATCAATTAATTAACTGTGGCTCAATCCAAATTTAATTGGAGTTAGTTGTATGAATCCATTGTAAAGCTTACATTCTATTCAAGTGTATTTCATTCAAACACGAACAGATTTGTCTTTTAACGCAAATTAAGGTTTATCTAGTATTAGTAGTTCTCTACATCTATTAAAAAATAAAAGTTTAGGCACACAATAACCAGGTTAAAAGACTTTTTAATATTTAGCCATACTTGTTCATGTTTAAGTTCTCGTTGGGAAGGTGGATGAGTTGCAAGCTTGCAATATATCCTACGAGTGATGTGTTAACATTAATGACCTTATTATTACAAAAAACAAAAACAAAAAACAAAAAGAAAAACAAAAGTGACTTTGGTACATACTTTCCATGATTTTGATGATCATCAAGAAAAGCCAATTTTGGACAATCACAATAGTGGATCTGGAACTCGTTAGAAATATAGCCCGCCGCTGGCTAGATGTAAATTCGAAGTAATGGAAAAGTGTTAAAAGGGACAACTAATTAATGGGGAAAACTAGATCTCCAAATTCGATAAACTAAGTATTTTAATTATTACAAAATTGTTCTATTTGCAGGCATGTGGAGTGTTGACACCCAATTTTGTCCCTCCTTTATTTTAATTTACTCGGGCTTCTAAATTTACTGAAGAACTAAATACTTTATTTTCACTACTATTATTTTCACTACTCTTATTTTTTCAACATTACAAGCATTACTTTATCATAAATTTTAAATAGTTCGTCATCGTTTCATTTTCGGGTTTGGACTCGTTAAATTAACTACAAGACAACACTTTGTAAAATCCTTATTTTTCTACATACTAATTATTAATTGTCTCCGCATAGTATATATTGTACTAATTATTAAATTAGAAGCCCAAAAATAATTAAATAGAGGAGGAAGGACCAACAATTTTCAGCCAAATTAATGGCCCAAAATATAGATACAATATTATTTCCCTACCCAAATAAACAACCCACATTTTAATACTCAACCCACATTATCAGCCCATATTTAAATTAATAGGTCAGCCCAAACGGACCAGCCCATTCACTCGACCCGGTCCAACCCACCTTTCTTCTAAACCACAAAAACCTAATTCCCTTCCCCCTTCTTTTTCCTTTTCTTCTTTCCGCCTTCTCCTTTCTCTTTCCCTTTCTCCTTCTTTTCCCTCTCCTTCTTTCCGCCTCCCACTCTCCTCTCCCATCTCACTCCGCTCCCTTCCACTCGCCGCCTCACCCTACACTACGCTCCCCTACCCCACTCCTCTCTCTACCCTACACACGCTCCCCTACCCCACAGCCGACACACGCTCCTCTCCAACACCGCCGCCTACCCTACACCGCGACCCCACTCCACTCACCGTCGCTCCTCTTTCTCTTCCCTTTAAAAAACCCTAATCACAATTAAGAGGGGGGGGGGGGACTGGAGACCGAAAAAAAAAGGGAGGAACAAGAAAAAAATAGATCGAGAAAAGGGGTATTTTTGGGGAAAGCGTTTTCGGGGGAATTTTCAGTTTTTTTTTTTTTGGAATTGATTCAATAGTTTGAGACAACAGAATTACTCAACATTTTTAGACAGGTTTTGCTTAGCGTTCTTGAGGAGACGATTATTCAGCGTTTCCCAGAGCTTACCCTCACATTTCGTACACTTTTGATCAATCATCATCTGTTCTTGAACATTTATTCAACATAAATTTCTGGTCTGTTTCGATCTGAGGTTCGAATCGTTCGTCGTGTTCGGGTCTATTCATAACGAGAGAGTAGATTCGACGACATCGACACCCCGTTCACTGCACCAAAACAAGGTAAATTTTCATTTTGTTATTAATCCTGTTAGTTTGCTGTTTATTTAAATAGTTGTGGTAACTGGTTCGGTTAAAATGTGATTAATGTTAACTTTGTTCGTTTGCTGCTTTCATCGACATTTGTGATAGGTTGTTTAGTTGAAATATGACAAGTGTTGATGTTGTTGTTTGCTGCTTATTTGAATAGTTACCATGAGTTGTCTAGTTAAATGCGATGAAGTGCTAGTTTTGCTAGTTTGTTGTATGCACAGTTGTTGTTGTCTAGCCCCTCTATACACTCATGACGATTTCGGAATACCATTTCATAGCTCAATCGTTAACTGAATCTTAGCTGAATATTGTGTTTGAATCTGAAGGTATTCTGATGTCATAGTAGCGAATGTCGATATAAGTTTGGTCTCCTCTTTCATTTGCATCAGATAGGAATTCTATTTTTTTTTTTCTCCTTTTAGAAGTCATAATGAACTTGTAATACTAATCTTTGACATTCTAAATAGAGATGAAATTATATGTTCGTTAAATATTAGAAAATCCAGTTTCCACACTCGTTTGGATAAAAGTTGGGTATGTCTTGTTCTTCCTTAAGTATGTGACCCTGTTGAGTAGAATGCTGGCTCTGTTTAAAGAAAGTCACTCCTTAAGAGTATCTTGCTTAGCTGATATAACGAGCAGGATGATTAAAAAGAGAACAGAGGAATTCCAGTTATAAGAATATTACAGAAATTGTTTCACTAATGGTACACAATGTATATTGTTTGACGAGTCGGTTTGGGCACAACAGAAGAGATGTTTTGACGTTGTAACAAAGTTTATTCATAGTTTAACTGGTTGAATCCACGGATCTATTTTAAATTCATTGATCGTTCAACTAGTTAAGTCCCCTGTTTAACAAGGGGATATACTCAGGTATACGGTGCATATATGAGTTGTTAATCTGCCCTCTTCACTTGAAAATTAACTCGAAACATAGGTGAGGATGCTTCATTAATTAAATGTTGGCTTAATGATTTAAGGGACTACTATTCTGACCAAGGCTTATTAAAACACAACTCAAAAAAAAAAAATATATATATATAGTAAAGATTTCCAGTTCACTCCTCTTTCAATGTTTACAGAGAATGGCTGTTGTCCTTGGTCTACATGAATAACCGGTCGTTTTTGAAGTGTACTCTCAAATGATCCCACTTATAGTTTACTTTAGTTGTCTTATCAATGTGTTTAACTTACCAAAAGGATTAGCAATTGCCATCTCTTGCAATCTATTTTATCTAGAAACAATAATATGGTCAAGCTTCGCTCTGAAATGATTGCAGTTTGGCTCAATTAATCATCGTGTCTCGTTGACTGCTGATCCTTTACGACGTTGTTTCAAATCCATTTTAAGCTCAGATCTTTCTGTTAACTGAGAAAATGCTTGACGTTTCCTTTTCTCTTCTTTTTTTCCCTTTCTGAGAACTGGCTGAAATTTTAAAACATCAAATGTTACCTATTTTCCTTTCTCTGCGATTGTAAAATTCACTGGACATTTGTTTGAATTTCAAAATCCTTAAGGATACCAACTCCTATATTAAAACATGAATTTCTTATTAGGGTATTCCGTTTCTATTTTAAGTTGGAAACAGATAGTTGAAGTATCAAGTGTCTTCTTTCTTGTTTAGAAGAGTTCTTCGGACTCGTTATAGTGTAGGCTGATTCTGTTTGGTTTTGTACGCAACTGCATATACGATTTCTGGACTTTAAATACAGTAGCATGATTTTTCCTTTGTTCGTTTCTGTTTGATATGGTCTGCTGTTTGTTTACAGGAATTGAATGCATTCTTTGGAAAACATTAGTTACTAATTTCTCACATTTTTCCAGTATCGTAAAAGTAGTCTTATCTATGCTTTCCCCGTTGATCTTTAGGGGGTGTGTAAAGGCAATTCGTGAATACGCATCACCAAGTTTTAACAGAAAATGCTGTTTCAAAATTCGTTATTATACAGTGTAAAACATACACATAATCTACTGATTTTTTTTCTTCCGAATTTATATCTTACATGCTTAATCTTATCCATTGATTAGATACTGATTTCTTTTCTTTTGTTCTTATGCATGAACATCGCATACGAGTCTGAGGGAACTCGTCATCTCCCGCATTCGGTGTTGGGCTTTTAGCCCAACGCAATTTCTCTATCGAGTCGGCCAATCTGCAGCCAAACAAGAAAATAAAATTTGGGCCAAAGCCCAATAAAGGCGAACAGCAACAGTAGCGGACAACAACATTCTTTAATGGGCTGAGCCCATTTGCATCATTCCTATTCCTCTATTTTATTTTTAATGTGCATTTAACGTGTATTGTATGATTAGCATTTCATTTGCTAATTCAGATAAACCTTAGTGACATTAAGGGTGTAGTTTAGTAATGGGTAGTTAATTCCACAAATTACATTCATTTCTATTTTCTAAACTATTTATAGCATCTATAATATTTATTTAGATTAATTGATTTTTTCAAAATGATATGCCTACATATTTGAAGCTAAAAGAATCAAGATTCACTCTTACTATCTTAGAAGTTTAAAACGTAACAAATCTTACACTAACGTTAACTTTTCTAAGAAATAAAAAGTCAATTAGTTTTAACGGATAGTTTTATTTTTCACTTTAATTCCTTTTCAATACTTGAAATACATAATTGTTTGAAATAACTTTAACAACATTTATAAGCCGTATTTCAAAAATAGCATTAAAAGTACTCTTTTATACAAATTATTATTTTCCACAAGTTCTATTTCTAATAGCATTCTTACATATTTATCTATAACTTTAGCCATACTTACAAAGCTACTTTCTTTTTTCTATAATACTATATTTACACTTAGCCTAATCAACTTTAAGTTCGGTCGGTTAACCATTGTTAATGGGTCTTAAGGGGTGCCTAATACCTTCCCTTTAGACTAATTGAACCCTTACCTAGAATCTTAAGTTTCGCAGACCTTAAACACAGTTAACTTTAAACATAACTTTAATAAACTTTAGGTGTCCTAATTCACCATAAATAATTAGGTGGCGACTCCTTAAACAAAACAAACAAAAAATAGGAATCTCCAATACGTCATACTTCTGAACTTTAACTCTCCGCGGTTAAAATGGGGTGTGACATGGAGTAAGTATTTGGGGTGTGTTTGGTAGGGAGGAAAATGTTTTCGCAGAAAATATGTGTTTTTTTAGTTATTTTCTTGTGTCTGATAAGTAAGTAGAACATATTTCCCAAATATTTGTATATAATTTAGGTAAACACTATGAGGGATGAGGCGCAACATAAGTGTAGAGGGTGTGGGTGTGGGTGTGGTGGGGATGGGGGCTATGGAGGGGTGAGGTGGGTTGAAGGGTGGAGAAAGTCAATAAATGTGGAATGTAAATGGTGGAACTTGTTTTCCCTATAGAACATATTTCCCAAATATTTGTATATAATTTAGGTAAACACTATGAGGAATGAGGTGCAACATAAGTGTAGTATGAGGGATGAGGTGCAACATAAGTGTAGAGGTTGTGGGTGTGGGTGTGGTGGGGATGGGGGCTATGGAGGGGTGAGGTGGGTTGAAGGGTGGAGAAAGTCAATAAATGTGAAATGTCAATGGTGGAACTTGTTTTCCCTATTTTCACTATGAAAGTCATTTTACTCATCTATAAGGTGTTGAGATTAATGCAAAGTCTTTAATTGTTGGAGTAATGTAACTTCTTTGAATGAATGAATTCCTTTCATTCATGACAAACTCCTGATCTTTCAATGCGTTTTTCGTTGAATTGATGAATAACTCATTCACGATAACTCATGCTATTAAACATCAATAACTGATGTATTGATTTTTGTAATAATGTATTGTCTGTAAATGTTATGCATTAGCATTTACCTATAAATTGAAGACCTTTGAGAACATATCAACACACCAAAAAAATATCCTTTTCTTTATCCTTTTTGTTTCCTCTAAAAATCTGAGCAATTGTATTGTGTGCAAAATACTCCAACTTCCAGCCACGAGTACACGTTACCAGTATTAGTACCTCCGGGCTTTTGACGGACATTATTGAAGAATATTAATTATATCAAATTGTGATCTTACTTGTAAAAAATCTAATTGCCATCTTATTTATCAATGCAATGTATATTTAATAACAAAAACTTTATAAAACCAAAAGAAACAAATCATATAGATACAGTCATCGAATAACGTTTAGATGAAACTAGATATCATAATTATATAGTTTTTGATGCTAATACTACCTACTACATGCCTTCTCACAAGTATTACGGATATTTCACATGCCTTAGATCAAAGGAAAAAATGCTTAAATAATTTTGTACATATAAGAAACTAAACGAAGAGAAGGAACCCAAGTCTAGAAGAATGGGTGAGTAGCAGTAATACATCTTTTTTCAGCGATGCCTAAGGCTTTTCTATGGCTATAAATACAGTAAGTTTTTTTTTTTTTTTTTTTTTTAAATTTCCACTCGGCCGGGAAGTTACTTTTATGGTTCTATAGAGAAACAGACTTTTGCAAAGTAAGAAGTCCGATAGCAAATACTTGTCATCTTTTAGTCTCACCTAATTTTATAAAGAAAAATCAGTAAAGCAGAACTCAAAAGCTAGTACTTACTATATTTAAGGAAACAGATTCTAATAAGGAGGCATCAAAAAAATCTGTTATCTATAAGTTTTAGTGTAAATTTCAGAGATTTTTATGAAATACCAAATCCAGCTCGAGGGGGTAGGACAAAATAAGTAGAATTACCTTGATTCATGAAGAAATTTGGAGTATCGTTTGTAATTTTTCTTCCTGCAAATCAGTAATTTATCATTTTTTGCCAACAAATTGACAAATTCAGAAAGACTATACCATTTAATAAGGAAAAAGAGTCAAATTTGTCCTTCTATTAATCGGAAAAGATTAATTTCACTCTCCATTATACTATCCGTTCAAAAATACTCATATTGTTACCTCTGTTGGGGTCGCTCCTAGGTGGACGCCAAATCCCCTGTGACACTGATGTTTTGATGAGGTGAACGTCACATGGCATGACATCTCAGCGAGGAGGACACTGGACACATGACACTGACATCTTATCTTTCAATTTAAGTTGATATAATTGCAAAATATTTTAAATGTTGTCTTACAATTTTCATGGACTTTGTAATAACTTGCTACTTGGACAGTGCCACCTTAAATCGTTTTTTGAGTTTTCACCATTTGCTCCCCTTTATTTAGTAAGCGATAGTCTTCTTCATCTTGCCGCACTGCATTCATATGGGTCCAATAATCCATTGGGTATGGCTTAATTACATTGCATAATTTATTTTTACGGATAATTTCGGAGACCTTCCCCCATATTTTGCTCTATGAGAGTATCACACTGGCCTCCCTTGTGATTTATGATATTGCGCTAACCTCCCTTGTTTTATTTTTTTCCTTAAAAATATCTTTTAAAGAATTTATCAAAAATACAAACTAATAAAATATGAAAAATTTGCCTTTTAAATATTACAATGTTTTGATTAATTATTCTATATATATATATATATATATATATATATATATATGAATGATTCTATTATTATATGCAATATACCAAAAATTATTTATGTGTAGAATAACTAGTGTTATTTAGCACGTGCTAAGCCCCGGCCCGAAACTAACATTAAAATTAAGTTAATAATTATTCTTTATTTTCCTACTCTTTATGACACTAAGTAATTGAAAGAGTAGCTTGACATTTTCTGCGAATTCCTAAAAATTAAATATAGCACAAGAAGGCTCAAGAAATTTTTGAGAAATGAGTTGAGATGAAATGGTTGCTGAGAGCGCACGCTTAGCAAAGGCCTGCTAACGTGCACCCGACCCAAAAAACATGGCTAAATCTCAGAATCCCACAGGTAAATCTACTGCGACACCGGCAAAATTGGTCACACTGGAGAATGGTAAATCCTATAAGCTTCCCTCGCTGACCTTTGGAAGCTTTTTACCGGCGAAATTCCAATCCATCGCCGAGGAAGAGGAGGAAAGGTTCTCAGATTTAGATTCTCATGAGTCATTTCATTTGGAGCAATATGGTGGCCCTTCAAGCAGGAAATCTCCGGCTACCCGTCGTCTTCAATTCTCAAAGGCGGCGACTTCTGCCCAACCAACACCAACAAAGAAGCTGAATTTTAGGGCAAATCGACTAGCGCATAAGGGTAAATCTCTGGCATACGTTCCTCCTACCACTAAAAATGGTAAGAAATCGGTGAGCATAGTTGAGGACGACCTTAAACCCCAGGATGACCTTTTGAAAACTGCTCTCATAGGTTATGTAATAGGGGACACTCCGTATCTCAAAGCAATTGAAAGTTATATCGCGATTGCTTGGGATTTCGTTGAGAAGCCCAAAATACTAGTCCATGACGAGGGTTATTTCATATTCCGCTTTGCTACTGTTGAAGAGTGTGATAGAGTAAGGGATGCGGGACCATATACCTTTCATAATAAGCCATTCGTACTGCAACAATGGGAGAAAGGCTTTTCGTTCGACCCAGATTGCATCACCACAATCCCCTTTTGGGTAATCTTCCCAGGACTCCCGATTGATTTCTGGTCTTGTGAGGCCCTTGGGAAAATTGCTAGTGCCATTGGAAGGCCAATGTACTCTGATACATTCACTGCAAATATGGAAAAAATCTCTTATGCTCGAATCTTGGTCGAAACTGATGTATCCCAACCCTTAGTGGATTCTATAGAGATTACTACCCCCTCAGGCAATCTACACCAACCAGTAGACTATGATTGGAGGCCTAAGTTCTGCTCGAATTGTATGAGGTTTGGACATATGGTGAATGTTTACTGGAATGATTCAAAGGCTGATTTTCAAGATGTTCCAAAAAGGAGGAAAAGAAATAGAAATGGGAAATGGAAGAATCCAAGATGGGACTGGCTAGCTAGAGAATACCCTGATGTGCCACCTGCAACTAATGATGATCAAGGTGGCCCTAATACACAAGACCCTACTACCGCTGATCCAACTGGTGACACCAGAGGAGAACTTAGTGACCAGGTTGCAGTCCAAGTGAATGATGTAGTGTCCACTGAATCAGCTGCAAATAATTTTACTGGTGCCACCGTAGGAGGACCTGGTGAACATGTTAAAATTGTCCAGATGGAGGCGTTGAATGAAATGCCCATGGCCAATGTTGAGACTCCTAATACATTTGACCTGCTGCAGTTGCCTCTTCCCAGCTGCTCCACAGCTGGTAATTCGGGAATTGCCCTTCATCCCTCATGATTGCCACAACTTGGAACATTAGAGGTCTGAATCAGCCCTGGAAGCAGAAAGAGGTAAGACTCTTCCTGCAGAAGTATAAAGTGGATGTTATTGGCTGTCTTAAAACGAGAATAAAACAACACAAGTCACAAAATATTCTGAGGAAACTTGCACAAGGGTGGAACCACTGCTGCAACTATCCAATGGCCTATAATGGGAGAATATGGCTATTATGGAGACCTCATGTGCAAGTGCATATTCTTGTAGTCACCGAACAGTGTATACATTGCAAGGTTGAGAACACTACTGCTGGCGTTAGTACCTCGTTCACTGTAGTTTATGCAAAAAATGATGCTCAGGAGAGACAAATTTTATAGAGGGATTTAGTTCAGATTGGTCCTCAATTCAAGGGCCCTGGTTTATTAGTGGCGATTTCAATAATGTTCTTTCTTCTGAGGACAGACTTGGGTCCCCAGTTACTCACTCTGAGACACAGGAATTTCGGGATTGCATTGATGCATTGCAACTAACCCCACTAAAATCAACCGGATGGCATTTCACTTTTTGCAATAAGCAGCAGGACAATAGTAGAGTATATTAAAAAATTGACTGGGTTTTTGGAAATCTTCAATAGCTCCAATCATACGGGCATGTGGAGGCTGAATTCCTGAACCCGGGTGTGTCTGACCACTCTCCCATTCTTGTCCAGTTTAGACCCAAAGTTAATATTCATCCTAAACCTTTCAAACTGTTTAGCACTATCATGAACCACCCTGATTTTGCAGTTATCTTATCTAATGTGTGGGCCCAAGACCATGATGGTACAAATATGTTTAAATTGTGGAGGAAGCTACAATGCTTGAAGGGGAGCTTAAAAGGGTTGAATGCTTATTTGGCCTCGTATGAGAAGAGACTGCAGACTGCTAGACAGAACCTCGATATAATCCAAAGGACTCTCATTAACCGCCCACTTGATTAGCTGTTGGTAGAGCAAGAGAAAAGTCTACTTGCAGAAATTTCAAAATGAAGCAATGTAGAGGAACAAGCACTGAGGCAAAAGTCCAGAGTCAACTGGATTACGTGTGGGGATGCAAATACAGGGTACTTTCATGCTCAGTGTAAGATTATAGCAAGTAGAAATGCTATTACTTCCATCTGTGATGCAAATGGCAACAAGCTTACTGATCCAGTACAAATAGAAGCTGAATTCCTCTCATTCTTCACAAACTTAATGGGTGTTGCTGCTACAGAACATCCTTGTCTTAATTCAGTTACCATCAGGAATGGACCCTGTCTATCTTACGCACAGAAATGTGCCTTGATCATCCAGTAACTGACCAGGAGATCTTAAGTGCCATAAAGGAGATGCCTCATGATAAAGCTCCTAGTGTAGATGGCTATCCTATAGAATTCTTTTCCAGGAATTGGGAGGTGGTAAAAGAGGACATTCTGAGAGCTACCAAGGAATTTTTTCACTCTGGGAAAATGTTACAAGCCTTCAGTGGCACTGCGATCACCCTAGTGCCTAAAATTCCAAATCCCACCCAAGTAAAGGACTACAGGCCTATAGCCTGTTGCACTACATTTTATAAAATAGTTGCCAAAGTCCTTACTAATAGGATCAAGGCTGTCATTGGTACCATCATTAACCCCTCTCAATTTGCATTCATTGAAGGTAGGAGCATTGTTGATAATATTTTGTTTAGTCATGAACTATTCAAATGGTACACTAGGAAGGGACTATCCCCTAGATGTGTTATGAAAGTAGATTTGAGGAAGGCTTATGATTCCATTGAATGGAGCTTTTTACAGCATATGCTGGCTGAACTTGGATTTCCACATAAGTTTATTAAGTGGATTATGGAATGTATTTCTTCAGTCTCTTATGCATTGGTTATAAATGGTGGACTAACAAAGCCTTTCAAGGGGAAAAGAGGACTTCGACAAGGTGATCCCATGTCACCTTGCCTCTTTGTGATTGCTATGGAATACTTACAAAGAGAGTTCAGTCTACTTGCTTCTAATCCACTATTCAAATACCATCATCGGTGCAAACGACTAGGGGTGGTCCACATTTGCTTTGCTGATGATTTATTGATGTTCTCCAAAGCTGATCTTCCTTCTATCAAGTTACTCCAAGAAGCATTTTCCAGATTCTCGGCTGCCTCTGGACTCTAGGCCAATGCTGATAAGAGCTCCATCTATATGTCTGGAGTACAAGATGACCTGGAGTAGGAGATACTTAGCACCTTGGGCTTCACTGAAGGAACACTCCCCTTTAAATACTTGGGCGTTCCCTTTTCATCTAAGAAACTTACTATCAGTCAATGCCTGCCACTGGTGGAGAAGATTACGGATAGAATTAAGTATTGGTCATCTAAATTACTCTCTTATGCTGGCAGGCTGCAGTTGATAAAAGCAGTGATTTTTGGTATGCAAACCTATTGGGCTCAGATTTTTGTCCTGCCAAAGAAAGTTATGAAAATGATTGAAGCTGTGTGCAGAACCTTCTTATGGACGGGAACTGCTGCTCTATCTAAGAAAGCTCTTGTTTCATGGGACAGGACCTGTCACCCCAAAGCAGCAGGGGGTCAAAATGTAATCAACTTATGTCTATGGAACAAAGCAGCGGTAGTGAACAACTTTGGGCCATATCTAAGAAGAAGGATTGTCTTTGGATTAAATGGATTCACTGCTATTATTTGAAGCATGAATCAGTGGATGCTTGCACCATTCCAAAATCAGCTACATGGGTAGTAAGGAAAATTATTGACGCAAGAGAGTATGTTTTACAATCTACTAGTCTACAAGGGGACTTTGGTACTAAACTAGCATCTGTAATAAAGGGGGGAAAGTTCTCCATCAAAAGCATGTATCTATCACTGATTCCTCAACTATAGAAAGTGTCATGGAAGAGCATTGCTTTACACCCAAACATACACCCCCGACACAAGTTTACTCTTTGGTTGGCAATCTTGAGAAGGCTAGCAACAGTGGAGCGACTCCTTAAGTTTGGCATCCATGTCCCACCAACTTGTGCCTTCTGTGACTCTGCAATGGAAACAGCTGATCACCTGTTCTTTAGGTGTCCTATTACAAGTAGCTTTTGGCAAAGGCTGCTGAGTTGGTTGGGTTTCCACAGAACTATCGGGGAGTGGCAAGATGAAGTGAAATGGGTATGCAGCTACGCCAAAAAGAAGGCTGGCGGTGGTGCAATTATCAACTCCGTGTTTGCTATGTGTGTTGCGATCATATGGAGAGAGAGGAATGACATTCGATTCCAGAACTGTTTAAATTGGATAGAGTTTGCAGAGAGGTTGCAGTTCATATTCATATCCAGGGAAGGACACTCAAGAAGTGGCACCAGCCACTGTTGACACTCAACACCATGCCCTGATGAAACGGCCAGCTGCTTCCTCCTAGTTTTTTTTTGTTCTTTTGCTTGAATTGTGTAGATTGTATTAGTGATAGAAGGACACCCAATGTGCAGATGTAGTAGCAGCCATGACACTACGTGGTCATAGGTCGCTGTAGTCTTTCAAACTCTGGAAATAGGTGGTCTATACCTATTTGGCTTTGTAATTCTCAATTTTGGTTAATAAAATTTGTTTATTTACCAACAAAAAAATAAATATAGCACAAAAGTACTTAAAGTTAAGTATTTTTTTTTTTAATTTTACACTTTCTTTGTTTTCAAAAAAATGCATTATATAAATAATGCATATAATGGGGAATTCAGTGTCAAAGCTCCCGAAGGCCATATCTCGTTCCACGAGCATGGGGATGAGAATTCAGCAACACAAATCAAACCACTAAAAAGTTCCTGCATTTTAATCAAATATTCAGACCCATTAACAGTGCAGCCCAACATTGTCCAAGAAAACGATGAAAACGAGGTTGTGATGTGATTTCGCGAAATGGAATTAGATCAAAACATCATTGAATTTTGAGGAAATTGCATCTCAAATTTAAGCTCATTTGATTGAAAATTAAAGGAGATTGGCTCAATTTTGTTTCTTCATTGAAAGTTATATGGTGCCCAATAATCTAAATTAAGCTTTACCATATGTTAGGATTAATTCCACTCCTTTTTTTTTTCCTGAATTAAATCAATTTTGGCAAGCCAACTATTGCAAGTTCAAGAAACGTTGATACGGTTTTCAACATCAAATAAGTAAGGGCATTATGATTTATTAATGGTGGATAAGTGACGTTATCTATGCAGAATGTGTAATGGTATGATGCATCATAAAGTAGCATTTTGCTGACAAAGCTAATTATTTATTTATAAATTTTATTTTTTATTTTGCTTTATTGCATTGGATGTTTCAACATTTATTAACATTTTTTTTCAACTAACTTTGAAATTCAAAATCAAATAGACCGGTCCATTCTTTTTGCTAGATATTCCAAGGAAAACGAAGACATACTAAGGTCGAGTTTAAGCTCCAATTAATAAACAACACAAAAGTACATCCACTAATTTTAGCTACCTCAAAGTCAATAAAATAATAACTCAATAAAATATTTATGGCAATGCCTGAACTCTAAAATTTTCGAAGGAGTTCCACAAACAAGGCCAATGAATTTATATTTTTTTAGCTTAGGATAGAAGAATAAAATCTTTAGTAGACTTGTAAATATTTGTGTTAGTGATACCCAATTCACAAGATGAATTATGAAGCAGTGAATAATATGCAACGTGTAATATGTCTTAGTATGTAGATTTATTATGATATAGTGCAGTATGTGGTTTGATTTTATTTTTTTTAAAGATAAAAAGTATATTCTTTTTTTCATCTAATTATGTGAAGGTATTAATATTTGGGGGAGGGAGAATGTCTATGTTTAAAGTAGAGGGTTTGATTTTCTTGACCATATGTGAGAGCCCTTGATTAAAATGATGATCCGTGTCACTCATAATGATTTGCTGGAGTGAGATATGTGAGACTTTACTGGATCTGTGTCAAACAAAATAATTTGCTGTAGAAAGATATGTCAGCCTTTTAATTATTAAAACCATATGTCAGCCGTTGATGTAACACTCGATCCTGAGTAATGCATGCATAACAAATCAATAATATTAATTAATAAATGGAGTATTTCTTCTTCCTTAAACGACAGAGCCGTGTAATGATGAATTCCCAAAAGTGCAAGTGAGATCTACAGGCATCAATGGAGGGGTATGTGTGGGCAATCGCTGCTGGACTAAACGCTGCTCTTGCAGCCATCTCTGCCAAATTCTTCACCTCCCAGGTTTAAAATCTTTCATTTATTATTCCTTCTTTACCCTTTTTTAATTTCTTATTATGATGATGATGATTAGCTGTGAGTATTTTCGGCCCCAAATGTGAAAAGGCTCTCTCTTGCTTGGTATCGACCCAATTGAGAATTTGAAACATTTTAGTTGTTTCTTATTTGTATCCTCACATTGAATCTTGATACCTTTTTCAATATACTGAACAAAGGAGCTTCCAGTGCTCACCTAATTTATCTTCAAAAGGACTATTTTTTTTTTTTATTATCGGAATGAAATTGGTCTAAATAGAGCTGAATTACAACAACAACACACTCTGTAATCCCACAAGTGGGGCCTGGGGAGGGTAAGATGTAGGCGGACCTTACCTCTATCTTTATGGGGTAGAGAGGCTGTTGCCAAATTGACATAGAGAATTCATGTGGGTTTGAGATTGAGGCGTATGTTTTAGCTCTAGGAAATGCCCCAAGGGATTGTTTGGTTGCTGGTTAGAGTTGTTTAGATATTAGTAATGTGGAGATTAGTTATGCAAATTTCGTTATTCATATACATATTAGTTATTCCATCTTCTGCATGTATAAAATAATACATAAATTGACTCATAACTTGTACATTTTTTTTCTTAATTATATGGGATTGTAAATGATACACAAACACCGTATGTGTTGTTTCTTATACAATAATAGTACCAGTTTAAAAAAAAAAAAAGTGTTGGATCTTATACAAAGTAATCAAAAAGCTACCAAAGATAGTACTATTAAGTTATTAACTCTGGCTAGTTTTAGTACATGAATAATTCTCTTCCCAACCAGCAATGAAACGACCCCTAAGTGATTCTGAAATGAACAGTATTAGATTCTTTTTCCACGTAGATCCGGATTTGATGAAATGCGATGAGTGGAAAAGAAGGATTATTTTGTGAAAGATTCTTTGATGTGGACATGATTAATCACTCTTTGCTATTTAACCTGCTAATTTTTGTCTGTATTTTGTTTTGTACCCAAATGATGCCATATTAATTTTTTTAACTTATGTGTTAGTGGTGTCTTCTGAAGTCTCTCTTTGATTCCTGTAACATTTCCCGTGTTCCACAATATAGATAGCTGGAAATATAAGTCTTCCGCCAATAAATCTTGTAAAATTTGTGGTGTTCATGTTGAACTGAGCACTTGAAGGGTTATCAGTCATCAGTGGGACGCCTTTTTCTTTTTTCATATTTTACATTCTGGTTGACGGAGGAGTGAGTTAGGTTATTGAAATGGAAGAGAGGGACTGTGTTATCTGTTTCAGTCTATTTACATGTGATGTGCATTTTGTCAACTGCAAACCGGATTGATGCTTCATTGCTTCTCTTAGAGTCACGTCTCTGGATTGATTATGTCATAATTGAATTAATTCCTAGTATTCTACCTGTGTAGGTAAGGAATCCCTGTCAAGTAAGGTCCTAGATTTTTTTTTTTTCGTGGTAAATTTTGGGCTTAAATCTTTTCCATATTGATTGTCTAACGTAGACTATCTATGTGAATTTGCACAATCATGTTACTTGTACTCATTCTTTGCTTCTGCTTCATTATGCTGTGGCAAGCAATCTTGAACTGTTGGCTAATTGATGTCTTCTTAAATTTACAGCTTATCAAGTATGGTTGTGTCATATTATTCAATGTCACAATGTGGGGATGCTATGTGAATAGCCTTAAAGCTCTATCATCTCTACAAGCTACTGTGACAAACTTTGCAACCAACTTTTTATCATCTGGATTGGCTGGATTTTTGCTTTTCAGGGAGCCACTACCAGTCCAGGTAATTTCTAAAATTTGTGCTTCTCTGTGTTTATGGACTACAGCATGATCCTCTGATCTTTTTACTTGTTCAGTTCCCTCTTCTTATTTTATCAAAGTCCTTGTGTTGTTGCGCTGTACATCTTTCAACCTATTACCATAGCTGGATTTTTTCCCGACATTGCTGGATTAACCTTTCTATGATTTCTGTAGTCATAGTACGAGCCTTTTGATCCCGTTTCTTGTTCAGTCTTCTCTGCCCAACTGCATCACGACTTCACCATAAAGATTAATCAGTGAACAAAATATTTCTAAAATTAGCCTGAAGTACTAATAGTCAGAAAGAATTTGTCTTTACGGTTGCTATGAGTATTAGTTACCCGACATGATAAGAATAATGTCCAGCATCTAACGCTTTTACATACTAAAACTTGGATACATCCCCGTCACTGTTGATGCTAGATTCACCACATATATGATGAGAATTATGCCATTTGGTCTATTAATCGGTATTGCTTTTGCAGTGGTTTGCAGGCGCTTCACTTATTGTGCTTGGAGTTATTGTTTTGAGCAAGTCGAGCAAAGAGAAGAAAACTCATACAAGTTAGATTAGATAGCAGGCTTTCTGGATTTAACTTCCGTTTCTGCAATCAATTTCCTGACTGTTTAGCTTTGAAGTTATGAGCCAAATTTCAGATGTAGATTTTATTGGCCATATATTGCGTTAGTGTGGCTATGCTAATATTGAAGTTTTGCTGCTCCTGTAATACTCAATTTTTCTCCTTTAGTTAAGAGGGATAAGAATTTTCTACTTCTTAACCATTGTCTCGGGTTCGATGGAAAAATTATGATAGAGAGCACTTCCCGTTTAATGAATCTTACCAGCACAAATTCGGATTAGTCTGGGGCTCAATATGAATACAGGACACCAGGTGGAAACATGCAATTTGCACGATGCCCTTATTCGGGGTTGGTCTTTAAATTTTTCCCCTCAAATTGCTGGTCTTTAATTTTTGTCCTTCGCCTGAAATATTCTGAGCTACTGGGTTCAAACCCTGCTCAGGAAAAAAAAATTCACAAGGCAAAGTTTCGTAGCAAAGTAGGCCTATTCGGGAAAAAGTTAGTCTTACTTCACAAAGTAAAAAAAAAAAAAAAAAATCTGCCTTAAGGCAAATTCTGCATTAAGGCAAACCTCTGTCTTATAAGGTAGACTTCTGCCCGAATAGACCTACTTTGCTACGAAATTTTGACTTGCAAATTTCAAAATTCTGCGTTGCGAATTTTTTTAATTTTTAACTGAACAAGATTTCGAACTCATAACTGTAAATTAAAGACCAGTGCCTTTGACGGGCAATCCCACCCCAAAAATAAATAGAAGATTCTACTTCTGGTGAGTTCCCATTTCTAGGAATACGATGAGATTATATCCTTTAGCAAGATACTAGTTATGTGAGGCCTGTGCTAAGCCCGGGTCTAAACTCAAGATATAAAAGTAGATATTTTAATTAAAAAAATATAATTTGTGTTAGTACAAGTGTACAACAACAACAACAACAACCATATACCCATTGTAGTCCCACAAGTGGGTAATTACATTAATAATAATTAAATTTCATATAAGTATATTTTCAATATATGAAAGCAAAATTTTCATTCCACTCCTTTAATATTTTAACTTCTATTTTGATGAAATTATTTACTTCAAATCAAATGTGGAGCCAGAATTTGACATTTATAAGTTATGTATCCTAATTTTCTGAAGTTATTTAGTTCTAAATAAATAATTTTTCTGAAGTTATTTAGTTCTAAATAAATAATCTATACATAATCAATGAACTTTTAAGATAAATATATAATTTAACTTGTGCAGCGGATGGAGCTGCTCCTCTCCTAATTAGGGATTAGGGGTTCGAACATGGATATGGAAAAAATCTTTGGAGGAAGCGCTCCCCCGAATAGCCGCGATACAGTGCGAATTATCTGGATTAATTGGGCTCAAATGCGGATATCGAGCACCAAATGAGGAGGTTCGATAGCTTTTCTAAAGTAGACCTTAAAAACAAAAAACAAAAAAAAATGACTTTAGGACCTAAAAGTAATTAATTAAAAAGTTTTAAAAAAATTGAAAAGTATTGTGAGGACTACAAAAGTCCTCATGTTTGCTCTTATATATAATAGTAATTAGGGATTAGGGGTTCGAAAAGGTCTACTTTTCAAAAGCTATACATTTGTAGTCCTCACAATAATTTCCAAATTTTTTAAAAACTTTTTAATTAATTACTTTTAGGTCCTAATCTTATTTATTTAAGTCAATTTTTTTGTTTTTTGTTTTTAAGGTCTACTTTTCAAAAGCTATCGAACCTCCTACCTCATTTTTCATGTTCTTTGATTTTCTGGTTGGTGCTCGATATCCGCACCAGATAATTCGCACTGTATCGCGCCTATTTGGGGGGAGCGCTTCCTCCAAAGACTTTTTCCATATCCATGTTCGAACCCCTAATCCCTAATTAAGAGAGGAGCAGCTCCATCCGCTGCACAAGTTAAATTATGTATTTGTCTTAAAAGTTCATGAACTATGTATAGATTATTTCTTTAGTACTAAATAACTTCAGAAAATTAGGATACATAAGTTATAAATGTCAAATTCTGGCTCCACATTTGATTTGAAGTAAATAATTTCATCAAAATGGAAGTTAAAATATTAAAGGAGTGGAATGAAAATTTTGCTTTCATATAACTACCCACTTGTGGGACTACAATGGGTATATGGTTGTTGTTGTACACTTGTACTAACACAAATTATATTTCTTTAGTTAAAATATCTACTTTTATATCTTGAGTTTGGGCTCGGGCCGAACCCCTAATCCCTAATTAAGAGAGGAGCAGCTCCATCCGCTACACAAGTTAAATTATGTATTTGTCTTAAAAGTTCATTAACTATGTATAGATTATTTATTTAGAACTAAATAACTTCAGAAAATTAGGATACATAAGTTATAAATGTCAAATTTTGGCTCCACATTTGATTTGAAGTAAATAATTTCATCAAAATGGAAGTTAAAATATTAAAGGAGTGGAATGAAAATTTTGCTTTCATATAACTACCCACTTGTGGGACTACAATGGGTATATGATTGTTGTTGTTATTGTTGTACACTTGTACTAACACAAATTATATTTCTTTAGTTAAAATATCTACTTTCATATCTTGAGTTCACGGGCCTCACATAACTAGTAAATAATATATATTTAAAAATGTCTTAGAAAACTAATCCACTTAATACAAGGTGCAGTGGGGATGACACCTTGTGATGTGGCCTCAACTGACCATAATATTTGGACATAAAATTTAAATATTCATGGAAAATTTATTTAAATTAATAAATATTATGCTGAACCTATAATTCCATAGTAGAACGAGTTCAGTAGTAAGAAAAAAGAAAGAATTATTCATCCTGCCTCCCTTCACCGTTTCTATTATGTTTTCTATCCCTAATATTTTATATATATAATAAAATTCTATTCATTATTTTGCATAGGATTAAATAAAAGTTCAACACCACTGTGCTTGGCCGTGCACAGCACGGACAAGCTTCACTAGTCTATATAATATAAAGCTAGGCATAGATAAGGTGATGTGGCACCTCTCTATGGTTATCATTCTTATTTATTTTTTTTCTCAATTTTTTGACATTTTCCTCTCATTTCTCTATTTTACTAAATAAATTGTTAAAGGTTTCATCCCTCCACCCATAATAATGACTCACTCACCATATTTAATAGCATTTGCAATCAGATATTTCATATTCCGTAACATTTTTTTCTTATGAATCGTGTAGCAGTTTTTTCATTTTTGTAACCTCTACTTACAATTGTATTGAATGTGCATTCATTCCTCACAATTAAGCTGATTATTAATTCTTATATATGCCTCTTAATATTTCGTATGCACTATATAGGATTGGAGTGAATCTTTTGCATATTCTAATTTGTGTTCGTATGCTCTAATTTACTATTCGTTTAGTTTTAGCAATATATGTTATTGAAAAACGAGAGGAAGTTGTGGAAAGGGAGGTTAGTCTACAGAGACATCAAATGAACACAAAAGGTATGTGGGGTGTGGTATTATCTTCTTTCTGCGTTGCAACTTTTATGCTTAATTGTACCACCTCTTTGCAGAAGTGATATTGCCATTTGACAACACACAATTAAGTTACACTTTTTTTTTTTTGCGTCACAACAGTAGAAAACATTTTATGAGTGTGCCTGCTCTCTATGTAATAGTGATTGCTTTCTAAGTTATATGATTACATGCTGCTATGAATTAACCTCCACAGACAGTACTGGAAAAGAAACAATTTAGTAATCCATTAAAAGTTGAGTTGTGCCGAATGAGGTAATTTTCAAGGTCACACCTCAAATATATCTATTAAACGGGAATTTTTTAATTAATGAACCTTAAAATTTATAAGTGGTACAAATCTTTTCCTGTAAATCAGGTGTTCTATATATGTAATTTCGCATTATAATCTATATTATTATGTAAAGCTTATATTATTATCTAAAATAATGATTGATAATGCCAAATTTTATAACTCAAACATAAATTTATATATTACATCCTATTAGTTTCACTTTTAAATGGAAATAAATTTTCATCTTATCCTAATTTCTCACCATTTGGTGTCACGGTCCTATTGTTTACTTCACATTGAAATATTCTTAATATCTATTTACATGAATCTACTTTTTTTTTATTATTATTTTTAATATTCAATATTAAGAAAAGACTATTGAAAATTCAATTGTCATCGTGTCTTTTTTTACTGCGCGAAGCGCGGACATATTTACTAGTTAGTTTATAAAGCTGAAACATACTCGTCGGGTGGCGGTTGATTTGTCAGATTGTTAGTTTATCCCATCAAGGCAAAGCTTAGAGATTTTCAAACATTTATTCTATGAAATTATCAGTGGCAATTTTCACCTTTAAATATATACTGTAATATTCATCACACATATGTTTTGAATTTTAAAAAGTGTGTATTAATTAACACTGGACTAGTAGGTGCATAAAATTAGGAGTGTCAATGGTACGGTTCGGGCTGTTATTTTATAAAATTTATATCATACCAATTTTTCGATTATTTTATTTAGTATAACCAAAATTAGACTTTTATAAACCGTCCCATCATCTCGGATTTTCTTCCGTATCGGTACGGTTTTTTCTAGTTGCATGAGGCCCGGTCATGATACAAAAATATTAAAATTTAATTTAGAAAATACGACTTATGTCACATCTTTCTATTGCGTAATTAAGTTAATGTAGTGAAGTGTTAATCATGTTTTGTTGGTAAGTCTTTATAATTATTAAAGTTTCTTAATCACATAATTGAATAAATTTCATTTATGATCGAGGAAGGAAGTTTTGGAAGGAGAATTAGAAAATACAAAGAAACACAAGATTCAATATTCATAAGAAGCACAACTTTGGAGGTTTAAAACGACTAAAGGGTGCGTTCGATATGGAGGAAACCATCTTTTGAAAAATATTTTTCAATTTTCTTATGTTTGGTTGGTCAAGTTAAACATTTTCTTTAGAAAAATAAATTCCTTAAAATAAGAAAAATGATTCTCTAGTGAAAGTAAGAAATTCAAGTTCCACAAGTGGCATTCCACATTCATTATGTCCTTCCAGCCCTCCAATACACCTCATCTTCATCCCCACCCATAGCTTTCATCCCCACCACTCACCACCCCACCACCCTCACACTCACCTTCCACAGTACTTGTCTAAATTATATACAAAGGATTTTAGGATAATATTTTTTGTTTACGTATCAAATAAAAGAAAATAGCTAAAAACACACTGTAACGACTAATCTTTCGTTCTTGAAAATAATAATCAAGACAAGAAAAAATAGCGACAAAGAATAATATTAGATTTCAAGAATTTGCGTGCGGGTTACAATCTTTATGAAATCTTAAATAAAAAGATGTAATCCTCTGATTCTTCTCCTCACGATACGACCGTCAATCAAGGGCTTTTGCTTGTTCTTGAATGGACGAATCACTTGTTGTTGATATTTCACTACGAATGCGGAGCCGAGCTTTAATCACAACGTAGAGGTATGGAAACTTGCGGCTCACCACTTGGAGCGAAGACTTCTTAGTATGTGGAAGACTTGCGGCTGAGAGCTTCTCTATGTATTTTTTCTTGCTCTTTTAGCTTTGTGAAGACCCCTATTTATAGTTACAGGGGAGAGCTAGGGTTTGTATATGATTGGTTGAACCTTATCATTTGAACACTTGGCGACATTTGATTGGTTCTTCTATTGCCTTGGCATGCTGCGTCACTTATACACGTGGCATGATTGTATTGGTCCTTGACTTGACTTGGTGTGCCACGTCATTTGACACGTGGCATGGACCTTGGGCTAATAGAGTGGGCTCATCATGTGAAATCCGACAAGATAGACTAGCCCAACTGAATTAGTCTTTCAATTAAATTCATACCAATTGGACTTAAACAATTAATCCAATTATATTGGCCCATAATAATTATCTGGACTGATACATCTCAAATTTAGAATATGATCCAAATTAGTTTGTGGATTTAAGTCCGACTAAATTTCAGTGCCTACAAATGCCCCCTGCTTCAAGGCTTGTTGAGGTGCATGACTTGTCAGGTCTTTTAGAGACGAGACTTGAAGCATTCGTGCGGCAAACGTTTTTTTTTTTTTACTCCATGTAGTTGATTTCTTTTTTGCAAAATATTTGAGACTTGACAATAACTCGGTCAAGTTCTTTGATGGCACCGCAATTTGATCGTCGGAGTTTTTAGGTGGTGGCATTCTCTAATTTGCAAGAGGTCCACTCGACTTTCGATCATTTGCCAACTCAATTCGCATTTTGAGGCGTTTCCAGTTGATGGGAAATATCGTATGGTACTCCTTGCCATTTGATAGCTGAGGAAATCAAGTTCTTTATCAGCAAATGTTATCAAGACTTAAGAAATATCATAATTTTGTTTTGGGTCATAAACTACACAACGGGCAAAATCTGTATTAAGATAAATCCCTGTAGCTTCCTTTCTTTTGTTTTTTTTAACTTTTGCTAGTTTAGGCGCTCAAGTTATGATTTCTTTTCAAACAGCCCCATTTTTTTCAAGCAGCCAATACGTCCATATTTTCATGCTCCCCATATTTTCCATACTTTCCATATTTGCATGGTATTTTTGTTATTTTCTTAGGAGAACATGTGAAATTTCCATAAGTTCAAACTTTCCATGTATAAACTTAAACTTTCCATAATTTGGTTCCAATTAGTACAAGGATTTCTTTGTGTTTGACATCTATAAATATCCTGCCTTCTCATGGTGGCTGGGCATCAATTTGTAGCATTGTCAAGTTGGTTCGAACCCATCGCTCTATCAGGTAATTTTCCCTCAATATGAATTTTCGTCACTTTCTTCGCAGCTCTACATGTCTGTGAATCCATATCTCGATGTAGGAACGTCGAAATCATGATCCGCTTGATGTTTCGAAAACTAGACTCGTAGAGCTACGTCATACGCGGAAACCATGACCAAATTGCTTATATATTTACTCAGATATTGATCGAGAATCAAACGTTCAGTTCTGGTTCACTGGTTCATTAGTTTTGTGCGTGCTGACGAAAAATCTTATATCTTGACTTAGGAACATCGCAATCACGAACGGTTTGTGGCGTCGGAAAGAAGACTCATAGAGCTACGTCATATACGAAAACCACAATCAAATTGCTTCTATATTGGCTCAGGTATATTTTTTTTATCAGCCACAGAATCTGATTTTGCTTTCTTGGCTTTGGACATGCTCTACGAAACTTACCTGTCCCTTTTTTTTTATTTCTTTTGCAGGTCTTTGGGCGCATCTGTACGGATTTAAATTTAAACAATGATGATGCACTTTTGTGTTCGCGATACGCCGCGTCCTCATCTAGAGATAGTGAGCGACGAACGAAATCCGAACGCCAAAGTCCTTGCCTTGGAAGTTCAACCTCCAGTGATCGGTGCCTTCTCACTTGACGGAGAGCTTTCTACGCTTCATCTTGCTGAATGGTCTAAAAAGGAGACCAAAGACGTCATGAGCAACTTCTCAGGCAAGGCCACTGTTATGGACGTCCCTTTGTTGAAGTCCGCAATTCATCGAGAAATTGCGCCCACCGAATCTTCTCATCCCAATAGATGTTTCAACAACTGGAGTGTCCCGCCTTCTGGTTTCGGCAAAGTTTGCTACACACCCGGATACTGGGAGTGGGTGGAATATGTGCTTCCTCGCTATAAGGAAGTCTTGGAGCGTGTCAAAGTTTACGATGCCATCTACGCTTCTTTGTTTACATATGATTACGATGACAACGTACTGCATGCTTTTTGTGAGCTTTGGCGTCCGTCTACCAATACGCTTTCCACTTTCGTCAGGGAGATGTCTATCTCGCTTTGGGACTTACGAACAATTGCAGGACTTCCCATTCATGGATCTTTTTATGATGAAGTTGTTCCTTCGGCGAAAGAATTGACGCAAATGGACAATCAGGGGAAACCATGGCTCCCCAAGAGTTGTCTATACTTGTTTTCAGCCTTTTACAAACTTGCCGAAGGTGGCCGTCATGAGGTGTCCATCCATAATTGGGTGAAATTTTGGTTTAGAGGACCAAGCAGGTACGCGGAGCCTCCGCAAAAGGCGTCAAAGGGTCGTGCAACGAAGCCAAGATTGAATCACAATCCTTCCGGGCATATTGACATGAATTACTTACCACGAACCGATGAGGAGCATGCCCCCTTCGTCGAGCTAGGAGTGGAAGATTCACTTAGAGATGAGACAAATTTGTCGGCTTTCCTAACATGGTGGCTCTTCAAGGTTGTTCTCCCCCATAAGAAAATTGACTATGTGTGTCTCGTGCTATAGAAGCGGTTGAGAAACTCCTGCTCCATTTGCTCCCAACTATCAATGGAACCGGACTCAAGGTCTGTGTACCAATCAAAAGCATAACCTTTAAGGGAACGAACAAACTGTTTGGCAAGGTAATCACCATATGTTCCAGCGTTGTTGCATGTTTCAATGAAGTGTGCCACATGTTGCTTCGGATTTCCCTTGCCATCAAACTGCTGAAATTTTGGGGGTTGATAATCGGTAGGCATCTTCAAGCTATCAATCCTTGCAGTGTATGGCTTCGCATATGTAAGGGATGATTTTGCGGAAACATCATATTTATCCTTGATGGTCCCTATGATGAACTCCTTTATTTGATTGATTGGAAGTCGCCAAGCTGTTATACCCCTTTTTACCCGGGTTAAATTAGAGTACAACATATTGGTGATTCCTCTTTTTTGGTTTATTTAAGGAATTCATTAAAGTTGAGGAGTCGCCACCTAATTATTTATGGTGAATTAGGACACCTAAAGTTTATTAAAGTTATTTTTAAAGTTAGCTCTGTTTAAGGTCTGCGAAACTTAAGATTCTAGGTAAGGGTTCAATTAGTCTAAAAGGAAGGTATTAGGCATCCTTTAAGACCCATTAACAATGGTTAACCGACCGAACTTATATTAATTAATTAAGGCTAAAATGTAGGTGTAATATTTAAATATTTAAGAAAATATCTTATAAGTATTGCTAAAATTGTTTAAAGTAAAATTGGTAGAAAAATAGTGATTGCATAAAAGAGTTTAGTTAAAAGTAAACTAAAAGAAGCGGAACATGTAATGTTCATATGTATTTGGAGAAGATGACTAACAAATTTAAAAGAGTCATTTAATAAAGTTTTGTAGAAAGACTATTAATTCAACGTATGTTGTGCGAAGGTTGTTTTAAACAAATATGCATTTGAAGTGTTGGAAAGGAACTAAAGAGGAAGAGTTATCCAGGGGCATGACTCGAATCCCCCTCCATCACACTATCAAACCTGTCTGTCAACTTGACAATTCAATTATCTTGATCTTGCACATATTTGGTCAAGTCTCCAATTGCCTTTGTTAAGCTCGCGAGTTGTTCTTCAACAGTTGAAGCATTGGTCATCATCGCATGCATCACCATCAGAGATGAAGAAGAATAACACAGATTTTCGCGAACATAGGATGCGGACATGTTATGTGGAGTAGATCCAGTGCTCAAGACATCATCGTCAGCTTGCCTGAAGGATTTCTTGGGCTTAGATAAACTAAGTTGGGCAAGAACCCTCTCCACCATTTTGGCGACATTCTCCCCTTCTTCTGTGGTGTTTGCGGAAGACGAACCAAAGACGGCAGCAGATTCAAGCTGTGCTTCCGAAACTCGTTGCCCTAGCAATTTGGCTCGGTTCCTTGTGACAGGTTCGATGCTCCCCTCAGTAACATCTAGGATGTTTTCAACAGCAACGGAGATTTTGGATCCAGTAGTTTTTGCGGATGCGGATTTCGAGTTAACCTTCTTGGAAGCCATCTTAGTGTTTTTGAAGTTCGACTATTGGAGAGAAGAGATGAGAGGTAAAGATTGTCCCACTGGGCGTGCCAAATTTGTAACGACTAATCTTTCGTTCCTGAAAATAATAATCAAGACAAGAAAAAATAGCGACAAAGAATAATATTTGATTTCAAGAATTTGCGCGGGGGTTACAATCTTTATGAAATCTTAAATAAAAAAATGTAATCCTCTGATTCTTCTCCTCACGATATGGCCGTCAATCAAGGGCTTTTGCTTGTTCTTGAATGGACGAATCACTTGTTGTTGATATTTCACTACGAATGCGGAGCCGAGCTTTAATCACAAACGTAGAGGTATGGAAACTTGCGGCTCACCACTTGGAGCGAATACTTCTTAGTATGTGGAAGACTTGCGGCTGAGAGCTTCTCTATGTATTTTTTCTTGCTCTTTTAGCTTTGTGAAGACCCCTATTTATAGTTACAGGGGAGAGCTAGGGTTTGTATATGATTGGTTGAACCTTATCATTTGAACACTTGGCGACATTTGATTGGTTCTTCTATTGCCTTGGTATGCTGCGTCACTTATACACGTGGCATGATTGTATTGGTCCTTGACTTGACTTGGTGCGCCACGTCATTTGACACATGGCATGGACCTTGGGCTAATAGAGTGGGCTCATCATGTGAAATCCGACAAGATAGACTAGCCCAACTGAATTAGTCTTTCAATAAATTCATACCAATTGGACTTAAACAATTAATCCAATTATATTGGCCCATAATAATTATCTGGACTGATACATCTCAAATTTAGAATATGATCCGAATTAGTTTGTGGATTTAAGTCCGACTAAATTTCAGTGCCTACACACACTTATTTTCCTCTAAAATATTTTTAAAATAATAATTATTTGTGAAAAAATATGTTTCTTCATACCGAACAAGCCCAGAGAGAGGAATATGACATACTAATTAGTAAGACCTAATAACATATAATTGTGAATGAAACTCTAATTCCAAAGTTGCATAATTTTATCAAAATGTATAATAACAAATAATGTACTTCCTTCGTTTTATTTACTTCGCCCTTGTTGACATGGAACTTCCCTTAAGAAGCTATTTATTAGGGGTTTATTTTATTAAATTGTCCTTATTAATTATGCTTTGAAAATAGAAGTTCAATTACTATTACTCCACATAGTTACTTATGATAAGGGTAATATTCAAACAAAACAATGAATTTGTCTTGATTTGCTAAAATGGATAAGTAAAAAGGAAAATCTACTTTTTATATAAGAGCCAAGTAAAATGAAACAGATAGAGTAAAAGGTACACTCTCGATTCCTTTTTTACTTGTCTCTTGTTGACTTTGCACTTCCCTTAACAAATTATTCATTAGGAGTAAAATATACTAAATTATCCTTATTTATTATGCTTTGAAAATTTAAGTTTGACTATTAATACTTTATGTAGTTACTTAATGATAATAGTGATATAGGAAGAAATTAATAAATCTTTCGTGATTTACTAAAATAAATAAGTAAAAAGAAAAATTCATTTTTAGTATAAGAAAAATGTAAAAAGAAACGGAAAGAGTAATCTAATAAGGGATTGACAAGAAAATCCACAAAAAATTACTATATATAGTGTCAATATAGTCAAATAATAAAGGCCCGTGACTACTAATACTTTATGTAGTTACTTAATGATAAAAGTACTATAGAAAGAAATTAAAAGATCTTTCGTGATTTACCAAAATAAATAAGTAAAAAAAATCATTTTTAGTATAAGAAATAAGTAAAAAAAAAAAAAAAAACGGAAAGAGTAATCTAATACTCCCTCTGGATCAAAAAAAGTATCCACTTAACCTTTTTTTTCTTGGGTCAAAAAAAGTGTCCACTTATTTAGTCAAAAAAATCATTTTTTTAGTATAAGAAATAAGTAAAAAAAAAAAAAACGAAAAGAGTAATCTAATACTCCCTCCGGATCAAAAAAAGTATCCACTTAGCCTTTTTTTTCTTGGGTCAAAAAAAGTGTCCACTTATTAAGTCAAGAAACAATTAACCTTTTCTTTCCAGATTTGCCCCTATTAAGTGTTATGTGATCAAATTTCAATGCCGATTTAATTAAAGATAGTTTAGTCAATTTACACATTTTTTTTTCTTGGAGTGAGTAGTTTTTTAAATGGTGTGCAAATAGCTTAGTAGACTCTTTTTTTTATCCGGATGAGGGAGTAAGGGGAGGGAGTAAGAAAACCACAAAAAAAATGCTATACATAGTGTCAATATAGTCAAATAACAAAGGCCTGAGTGGAATAGTCATAGGAAAATTAATGAGGTCAAAAATGTAGGGAAAAAGCCATAGCCACGTGTCACAATCTCATTGGATCATAGAATATGTGAGGACTACAAATTTTCATTATTCCCTCTTATATATAGTTATAATATAATATTAGTGGTCTAAAGCTAAATTTAAATATGAGGCCTTAAGTATAGACACATATACAAAATGTTGCCTTTTTATTTTTCATACTTTTTGTCTTTTAATTCATATAGTAACATTTGTATTTATATTAGTGAGGATCAATTCAAGTCAATAAGATATTAATCATGTGTTTTAAAGACATTACCTAAGATGTTATTGTAAAAACTTTATTAATAATATGAAGGTTTGAGTAGTTTAGTTCAAAGTTTTAAAATATTGCTCTTAAAACATAAATAGTGTTTTTTTTTTCTTTCGTTATATATATTTTGTACTTTTTTTTTTATAATCTTCAATATTATCTAAGAGAAACGTAACTACAAAATTCATCTATAAAATTTTTTGGGCCTCTAACATTTTGGGGCCTAAAGCAAAAGCTTTACTAGCCTCATCCTCTAGCCACTCCTGCTTATAACTTGTCATTGTATATAATCTAATTTTACAAGTATAAACAATACAATGAAATAAAAGTTATTATGGAATACAAATCAACTCTAACATCTGAAGTTTCAAACAATGAAAAAGTCACAATTTCTTAAAATAATATTACTATCATACTGTTCATTTTATATCAATAAACTTTATCTATATTATAATTAAAATGTAACTCCTTCATGAATAAAATTAAAATTACTTTCAAATAGCGAAATAATAAAATATGATAATTTTGATACACAAGACAATAGACCAATGACAAGTGAAAATGTACAAATCGGCTATGTATTTTTAAAAGAAATATTGAGTGATATTCATCCTCATGATTTTCTCAAATAGTAAATATGCAATACTACGACTTGTTATTTGAGTTACACCCAATCTTCTTATTTATATAGATGAAATAAGTATCATTCATTTGTTAAAGAATTATGAGGGTCAACTATTTTAATTAAGGAATCTAACATATAATTTGTGTAAAAATTGTTAGGCGAGCCCCGAGCGTTGGGCGTTAGAAGTGTTTAGGGTGTACAATTGGGCGCTTAGGACGTAAGCCTCATAGGAACTAAGCCCCGGACATTTTGCCTGTGCCTCGCCCCGGGACAAGTCTCGGGGTGAGTCCTGAAACTGCATTTTAAAACACTGGTTTAGACTTGTGAAGTGGTGCACTGTTCAACAGGTTGTCAAGTTTGACCATCATTATGCAATTATATAACTTTTCTCTTGCAAGAACACTTTTTTACCTCTTGTTTTTCAGTATTTTGTTGAAGTGTCACTTCGTTAACAAGTCAATTATTTTTTCACTAAAAGCACACTACTCATGTGTCGAAGGTCTTTAGAATGCAAGAATATAGCTCAACCACCACAATCATCTATCAAGTTAGTCCAACAAGCAACATGAAAGGCCATTTTCCTTGCACCGCAAACATAAATGAAAAGAAAAGGATGATAAATCAAATTTTTGAAGTGTTCTATTGACTATGATAAGAATTGGAAAAGATAGCCAGGGAAAGAGACAGGAAAAGAGAGGAGATTTAGTAATAGTCAAAGGCGGATTCAGAATTTGAGCGCAACGGGGGCACCATTATCTTTAGTACGCCAATTACTAGCGACAAAGTTAGGTGTGCAACTCTTAGGGTCTGTTTGGAAAGCCACCTAATAATTGGAATTGGTGTAATTACTACCCTAGTAATTACACAGCCTAGTAATTCCACAGTGTTGTAATTATAACGACCTGTTTGTTTGTCATAATGTAATTATAGTGTAATTATAAGCGTGTTGTTTGGTTGCACAAGTGTAATTACACAGTTAGTTTAATTTAAAAATAAAATTTAATTATAAAAAATTAAAATTTAATATTTAAAAAATATGTGCCTTTATAAAAGATATTAAATTAGCTATTTAATAACATATTGTTTCTTGAAAATATGTTAAATAAATAATCATATATTTGTAACTAATATTGTAAAAAATAATTGATATATAAATTCAAATTAATAATATTTTAATTTTAATTGATTATAAAACTTAAAAGCATACTTTTTTTTTTGTGAGAACGTCATGGGATTGAATGTTTGACACAAAAGGAATATTTATAAATATAATGTCATAGCATTATTCAAATATTTGACAGAAATTCTATCAACTAAGTAAAAAATAAACAGCATGCAATGTGA
The DNA here is from genome assembly GCF_019175385.1 of Lycium barbarum. NCBI lineage: Eukaryota > Viridiplantae > Streptophyta > Magnoliopsida > Solanales > Solanaceae > Lycium > Lycium barbarum. Next base: position 136,185,630 of record NC_083338.1, on the reverse strand, counting down.
AATAACAAGTCAATGGTACTAAAACAAATAAATTAAAATCGAAAATATAACCTAAATTCAAAATCCAAAAGAAAAAAATTTAACATAATACTCTTATGTCAAATTCCAACATTACATAAGTAAGTTTCAACGTAACATAAGTAAATACTCTTATAATTCAAAAGAAAGGGAAAATATAAGTATATAACCTCATTCATTACGAAATTGTACTTTAATAACGTCACTCATTATATGTCAAGTTTGTTAATGACTCATTCTTTCTAATACTGTATTAAGAGATGTAGTTTCAAAAATTAGAATAATAACATGATTTTGCTAAATAAATAAAAAAAAAAATACGAGCAATGACATGGAACCACAAGAAGTATCTAGGGAATGAGAAGAAAGGAAATGAAATATAAATAATATAAAAAGAAAAATATATTTGAAAAAGAAAAAATAAATAAGAAATGAAAATATAAATATAAATAAATTAGAAAAGAAAATAAATTAAAATAAAATAAAATAAAAAAGAGATTAAATAATAGAAATTAAAATACAATAAAAAAGAAATAAACTAAAAAGTAACCATTACACCCAATTCCAATTACCTGGGTGGTTTTCCAAACAGGCCCTTAAAAAAATTATTGATTACAATAGAGAAGAACAAACTTCAATATTATCAAATATAATTAATTTGGTACTAATATAATCATGAATCGTGGTAAGATATTAGGAGTAATTCATAGATTACATATTTAAATGCAAAATCTTGAATTAGTTGCAGATACTAGAATACAAGTTGGGGGGCTAATATAGACTTATCGTGCACAGGTAAAAACATAATTAACCAAATAGAAAGTGTTCAAAGGCGATTTCATACCCAGTTCGAATTCGGGATCCTGAGTGGAAGAATACTTATTGTTCCATCACATCCCCTCAGTGATTAGTTGCAACTCACTATGTGAACGACATCACAAATCTTGGTTGACTACTCGTGAAAAATAAACTTCCAAAACAGTTGGCGAAAATTGAGAAGCAGGTCCTCGAATACTGGCCTAGCTAATATAATTGTTGAAAGTTGAAAAAGACCGGCTTGCTAGCCAGTAAAATATAGGTTTTCCACACAAAAGACACAGATAGTAGGAAGTCTTATTTGCAAACCGCATATGTAAATATATGTCGGAGGTACCGGACTAGTAATAAAATGCCATGTGTAATTCATATAATTTTTTTAAAATTTAGCATGACCGTTAGTCAAAGGGCATAAACAGTCAAAAAGTTGAATTTTTAGCAAAATAGATTAATGAAGGATATTTTTAGATATTTTCTAATAGTTAAGGGTCATTTTTGCCCTTTTCCGTTAAATTTTTTAACCAAATATTGGGAGTTACAAAAAGTGCACCACTTATGCAAATATAATGAACTATTAATGCTCCATATACAAGAATATGTATGATTTTAGATTCAAATTTAAAGATAATGTATTATTTTGACCCTTTTATCTGAGACTGGAAGGCGTCAATCTTAATTAAGTTAGCAAGTGAAACCTGCAATTTGGCACTTGACACAAGGTGAAAGTGGAGAAAAAACAAGCATTGTTGTTGCTCTGTCACGTGCAACACAGGTGATTGAAAACGAAAGGGTTGATCAAGAAACACAAGGAAGGGGGGGTTTATCAGTTCTCTGCAGTCTGCACTCCAAATAATGGCTTTGCTACCTGCATTCCGCTATCTCCTAACCCACCTACCTCTCACTTCCATAGCCATTTCCTTTGTCCCAAAATTGGCAACACCAATACACACAAGATTCTCTTCTCTATTTCCTCTTTCTTCTACCCACAAACCTCATGCTACTACTTCTAAAGGTAACTCCTTTCATCTTCTTATATACCCATTGGGTTTAAAGAACTGGTTTTAAATGCTAAAGCTTCAATCTTTTTATTGAAGGGAGTACCCTAGTACTCAAAGAATTGGTTTTTTGTTTTGTTTTGTGCTAAAATTTCAATCTTCCACAATACTGTGATGCTGTGAGAATTGGTTTTTAGTGCTAAAATTTCAATCTTCCTATTGCATGTGCTTAAAGAACTGGTTTTTACGGCTAAATTTTCAATCTTTCTGCTGCAGAGAATAAGGGGGTGCTGAAAGAATTGTTTTTTTACTGCTAAATTTTCAATCTTTTGTTGCAGAGAATACTGTGGGAGTGTTAATGCCAACGTTTCAATCTTTGTTTGCTGTGTGTTGCTGAAAGAATTGGGTTTAGTTTCAATCTTTGTTTTCTGTATAGAATATTGTGGTGCTGAAAGAATTGGGTTCAATGCTAAAGTTTCAATTTTTATTTGTTGTACAGAATATTGTGGTGCTGGAAGAATTGGTTTTACTGCTGAAGTTTCAATGTATTTATTCATTGAATATAGTAGTCTTGTGCTGAAAGAATTGTTTTTAATGCTAAAGACTCACTCTTTTTATCGCATATAGTACTCTAGTGCTGAAAGAATTGGTTTTTGATGCTACGTTTTCGATATTATTATTGCCGAGAATGCTATGGTGCTGAAATAATTGGTTTTTACTGCTACTATTTCGATATTTTTATTGCCGAGAATACGTGGGTGCTGAAATAATTGGGTTTTAGTGCTAAAGTTTCGATACTTTTTAATTGCAGAGAGTACTCTTGTTCTGAAGCAAGATGAGAGGTTATTGGGGTCTGGAACAGTGAGCCCTGTTGACCCAGCTGCAAATACTAGCACCATTGCTGCTATTGTCACTTCTTTGGGTGGTCCAGCAGCTGCAGTTGGGATTATTCGGTTATCTGGGCCGACTGCAGTGCCTATAGTTGGTCGTGTATTTCATCCCAAGGTGAAAAAGAAGAAAAGGAGTTCTTCGGAGTGGAGGCCTAAGAGCCATGTTATAGAGTATGGTGTTGTTTCTGACTCACATGGGAATGTGATTGATGAGGTTTAATTTGAAACTTTTGTTTTATCCTTCTTATTTTGGTGCATTTGTTCTTTGATTTAAATTGTACTATATTGGAGATTTTAAGAGTTTGGTGCCTTTGTTGCTTCATATCTGAATTTAGCCCTTGATACTTCTCCTTACCTATTTCTAATACTTTTATCTGTTCTTATTAATTTCGTACCTGTGGGGAATTGGGTATTCCTTTGATTCTATTATAACCCCTTCGTTAAGGTGGGGGGAAAGGTGTCTATAGAATGACTAAGAGAGTGTGTTTCAGAGTAAAACTTTCAGTTGTATAGCTTATTATAATTCCTAGTGGCAACATATGTTTCATGCCTATATCTTGAAAAAATAAATAGACACTAAAATATTTAACTTCTCTAAAGGTTGATAATCTTGCATAGTATATAAATTGTTTGGAATTAAGTTCATTTAAATGGCTTCGACTCACATTTTGGATGCCCAACTATAGGTTCCGATGGAAATTTTTATCAGATATCTATGAGAAATAAAGTATGTGTACTTATACATGTTTGTTGGGCTGTTGTACTTTGGTTATCTTAGTTATCTATAGTAGTTAATGCTCCTTTCTTTCCGAACTGTTCTACCATGACTTTCTCGCTTTTGTTATTCCTTGCTTTCTTATTGTTTTCGATATGCTTGGTCCTATCTAACCTTTTGTCTTGTTTTTCCTCTCTTGTTCTCCTCTCCTGAGCCGAGGGTCTCTCGGAAACAGCCGCCCTACCTTTCAAGGTGGGGGTTAGGTCTGCGTACACTCTACCCTCCCCAGACCCCACATGGTGGGATTATACTAGGCTTGTTGTTGTTGTTGTTGTTGTACTTATACATGTTTTTTTAGGTACCTATACTTGTATCTATACGTGTTTTTGTACCTATAATCTTGCATAGTTTATAAATTGCGCGAAATTAAGTTCATTTGTGGCTTCAACTCGCATTTTGGATGGCCAACTATAGATTCCAAAGGAAACCTGTGTCAGATATATTGACAAATAAAGTACTTATACCTATACATGTTTTTTAGCTTGTTAAGCATATCACACATCGTAGACAGTACTTCCTTATCAAGAAACATCGCACATAGGAAATTATCCAAGTTTTTGGATGTTATATTTAGTTCTAGTTAGTGTTGTCAAAGGCGCGCTTAAGCCCTGAAGCAAGGCTCAAAACATGTTGAGCGCTTCACCTCGCTTTATTTGCACTTCAGTGTCATCATCAAGGCTCTTAAGACATACTTTTCCTTGCCGATGAGCCTCTCTTGAAGAGATGACACTAGATAATTGATATTTCATTTTATCGTAATGTTTTTACATTTTCTTTGTCCATATATTTGTTATTCATGCTTATTATTATTAGTCTTGGAGTAAACATATTTATATATGTATTTTTGCGCCATTGCGCCTTTTCTCATTAAAGCCCACGATTTATTTGTGCTTTACGCTTAAAGCCCCAGCTGACCTTAGAGCTTTTTTGCGCTTTTTGCTTTTGATAACACTTCTAGTTCTTTTGCATAATATTACTATCTGAATTCTATGAATAAACAGTTCTTGAGAAAAAGATTCACGAATGATCATGAAAATTTGGTCATAGTTAAGGAGCTTGGTAATGAATACCTCGAATGATTGGCTCTGATTTTTGGTAAAAGGAAGACTTTGCTGAACTTTGGGGCTAGCTTGGTGAACTTCTTTTCTTTTGTTTTGGCCAGGCGGGCGGGTTGTTGGGGGGGGGGGGGGGGGGTGTGAAGGGAAATGGACGGTATCTTAGTGCACTTTTTGGTCGGCAGAGCCCAAATGAGATAGTATAATCTGTCTGTGCTTGTCTCGAAGTTAGTTCGAGTTTATCGTTTGTGCATCATTTAAGAGACTAGATGGAGGAAAAGAGGCATCAATTTCTAGAATTTATGCAAATTTTGCTGCTCTAGTATGCGTCCTATTTTTGTTTTTGAATTGTCACAACTTTATCCTTTTTTTGTTTGAGAAAGTTAATGATAAATTCTCACAAGTCTATCATTTATGCATTATTTGAGAGGCAAAAGAATTGGGGAAAGAAAGCACCAGTGGTGGAATTTATGCGAACTTTCATACATGATTTCATATACACATATGGGTTGGGTGCATTGTCTTCTAGATTTTGATGTCAGAAAGGAGGGATAGGTAGATAGAAAGGTGATCAATGTGCTAATACATGTCCGGACTCCAGAAAAAAAATTACATCCTAGTTAACGCCGTTCTGAATAATGGCCTGAAACAATTTGTTTGAATATTTTTTTTTGGAATTCATGGTTTATAGTTTCAATATTTTTCTTCTTCTCTCTCTCTAAATTCCCTTTTCTTTTGTTTTTCTTGCTTAGGTTCTGGCGGTTCCTATGCTGGCCCCAAAGTCATACACTAGAGAAGATGTGGTAGAGCTTCAGTGTCATGGAACTGAAGTGTGTCTTCAACGTGTTTTGAGGGCTTGTCTAGAGGCTGGTGCGAGGCTCGCCGAGCCAGGTTAGCTTCAGCCTTGTATTCTTTAGTTAAGGAGAATTGGTCTCTATAGAACTGTGTAGATACATTTGTCTGTACAGCATTCTATAGTTTCATTGCAGTGACTTGTCAAATCTTTAGCTACTAGGCCAGATTACCTTTTTCTGTGCAGCCATAAAAGAGGTGAGAGTCTTTCTGTTCAACTCACCTCTTTTTATGTTCTCTCTTTTACTAGGCGAGTTCACTCTTCGGGCCTTCTTAAATGGTCGCTTGGATCTCTCTCAAGCTGAGAATGTGGAGAAGTTAATATCGGCCAAGTCAGTGGCTGCTGCAGATGCTGCCTTGGCAGGAATCGAGGTGATCAGCTGTGTAAAATCACTTTTTTATTACAAGAGTTATTGACCCTTCTATACATCAATAAAGCACAAATTCAGAAATTATGTTTTGGCCTTCTTTCTTAGTGCTGGGGAATTATGTTGAATGATGTGTTCTTTTTGTCAGGGTGGTTTTTCTTCTTTGGTCAAATCACTAAGAACTCAGTGTATGGAGTTGCTAACTGAAATTGAGGCTCGTCTTGACTTCGACGATGAGATGCCACCCCTTGATCTGAATCTTATTATGGACAAAATATATGGGATGCTGCATGATCTGGATAATGCACTGGAAACTGCCAACTATGACAAGCTTCTGCAGTCAGGACTTCAGGTTTTATATTGCACTAAGACTAACCAAGTTCTTATACAAGGCTAGTGGATGTTGTCTCTGAGAACAAAGCATTAACCTGAAAAGGAGGAAAAAACAAAGGATACATGCCTTAAATTTATCATAGATTTGAGAATAGCTGAAGGCACATCTAGCTGTTTAGCTGGCCTTCCAAAGCATGGCCTTTTTAATTTTTCCCTGCTTTCCTAATAATTAAGATAACATGATTTTAATGAATGTCTTGCAGATTGCTATTATTGGTCGACCAAATGTTGGGAAATCAAGCCTTCTTAATGCATGGAGCAAAGTATGTTCCAACAATATACCCATCATTTACCATCTCATACTTGTACTTGATTATTTTTCTGAATAGTTATCGCACTACATCTTTTAAGTCTTAACAGTGGCATAGACTTTTAAATCAGCAACTAAATCTGAAACAAAATGTTGACCAGTAAATAGAAACCCCACCTGTAACTGGAAACATATACTAAGAAGTTTCCTGCAATTGCCAGCTCCCAGTTCTTATAATTTGTGTAGGATATGACTTGCACCATTATAGCTCTACTTGAGACATTTCCAGGGATCCATTGAAGAACTCTTTCATCACTTTGCTTCTTATTGCTATAGACCATTTATTCCGTTTTGTATAGAAAGTATATATAGTGGCTGAATCTCTAGTTTCACAATTTAAATTCTATACATTTAGCCAGCAATAGGTTGTGCTATATTCAGTTGATACTTGATCACGGTGAATTTCTTTATAAGCCACAGTTCAGAACTTCTTCCCAAACCTACAACTATAGGACAGTTAAAAGAATAACAATGAGCCATTTCAATCCCCTAATTTATAATTGTCCACCTTAAATAGTCGCATAATATGAAATAACTTGTGTTTTTAGGAGTGCAAGTCATTTTCCTCTACAAGTATTGCAACTCTTGCTGCGTTCCACTTGCTTCTATGAACATATAAACATGATTGTCAATCTTTACTCTATCAATGCCTACCACTACTGGTATCAAGACCAAAATAAATTTATAAAATGTTTTTCATGACAAATATTTTCCTAAAAAATTAAGTACACTCCCCTATTCTTTAGAATCTCTCTAGTTTGAACTGTCTGCTTCCTGTGTGATTATCTTACTGGCATCTATTTCTAATCACGTGCCTTATATTAGCGTGCAGACTGATAGAGCAATAGTTACAAATATTGCTGGCACCACACGGGATGTTGTAGAAGCCAATGTTTCTGTTCGTGGTGTTCCTGTTACACTTCTTGATACAGCAGGAATCAGGGAGACTGATGATGTTGTGGAAAAAATTGGTAAGACCTTTCTGTTTGCCAAGTTTATATCTTGTTCAATGTTTACTACTGAAGCTTGCCATTTTCTTATCTGTTGAAATTTTGGTCATTAAATAGATAAATTTTTTATTGAACCAGATTCTATTTATCCGTCAAAAGCAATTTATCAGCTTCTTATACACAGATTAATTTTTCCTGAAAAAATATGGTTCTTTTTTTGTTGCATTTGGGGTCTATTCCAGAGTCAGATGGCTCAATACTTCTTATAACCTTCAAGTGTATTTCTGTCATTGCTACATTGGTTTCTCATCTAACTTGCAGCATTAAAGAATTTAGATCGGTGACATAACTTCTTTTTTAGAGTTTGCATGATTGTGTCTCCAAAGAATTGCATATGTCGGTTAATTATTGAAGATTTCCAAACTGTAGCACTCTGTTATCATCGCTCCTCGCATAAACATTCTTCTGTTGAATCTCCAGTCACAATTCTTGGTGAATGTAGTTGCCACCCAATGATGGTTCCTTATTATGGTACCTCAACGCTATACTTCTTCTACCAACAACACCAACAACAACATACCCAGTGTAATCCCACAAGTGGGCTCTGGGGAAGGTAGTGTGTACGCAGACCTTACCCCTACCTTGGGAGGTAGAGAGACTGTTTCTGATTGAACCCAATTAATGATACTGTTCCCTAATCTCTTTTTCTTATGTTGATGAAATTTGAGATGAACTACCTGTGTTGAGTTTCTATTTATCTGATTCTCTTAGCATTCTGTTCACAGGTGTGGACAGATCTGAAGCTGTTGCCAAAAATGCTGATGTCGTAATAATGACCATAAGTGCAGCAGACGGGTGGACTCTAGAGGATACAAAGCTCCTTGAGAGAATCCAAAGGAATCAGGTTTATAAGCTATTCCATCCATGTTGGAAATATTGAAATAGTATCTGTACAAAGTACTTGTTTCTTCCCCGATCTACGAACTTCTTTGATCTGATATTCGTTAAGTTGAGCAAAAATATTCTTTGCTTTACTTTGTCTTGTTATCAATGATTTCCATTAATCTGAGTTTGTCAAATTAAGTCTAGTATTAATTTTTTTTTTCAACTGCTGGAATGTGCTCTATATTATGCAGCCAATAAAGATCAAAAGTTATCATCTGTAAGCTGGAGACTAGTTGTTTCTTCTTAAACTAAAAAAGTCACCTAAAGAGGGGACATGGAGAATGAGAGTCGGTACAGTTAAAGAAAGTTGCCCAGTTTGGTATTTGAGTTGCTGGAAGTGGGTATTGCATTTTGAAGTTTCAGTCTATTATAAGAATTATAAGAAAATACTGAAACAGGGCCATATGGAGGTATTGTGTTATGTTTGAAATGTTATTGAATAACAAAATAAATAAGAAATGGAATTGAGAGGATATTAAGGAAGAGTATTTGGTCTTTTTCGAATTATAGGAGCTCTGCTGGAGAAGGGAAGATATAGGAGCTGAAAGGATAATGTTTCTTTTAGCTCCCCAAGAACAGTTTAGTGCTCATAATAAATTGCCGCGGTCCTTTATATGCTAGTTCATATCCTACAAGCTTCAGTTCTGTCCCCAACTCCCTATATCTGAAATAAGGGCCTAGGCAAATGAGACGCCTCTCCGTGTATTTGATCCAACGTGGGTCCTAGTCAGTGTAAGATTGACCCAAGGCTATTTAAAGAATCTATGTTTACTTATATCACATGCACTATAGAGTTTTAGTAGCAGAAATATGTTGATAAGCTTCTTCTCGTTGATTTAAGATTTGCTTCTTTGAAGTAAGAAATTTCTGATTTATGTAAAGGTCATTGTCTATAGAACTCCATCTTTCTTTATAAAACAGAATGACATGGAAAACTGTACTCTTTCTCCTTTATGTTGGAACTTATGGGAGAAAGTCTCTGTAATGTCTTAGCTTCCATGTTCCATTACCGTTAGAGAGCTGCAGTTGATTCTTGTTTCTGCAGCTCTGTTATTTTTTTCTAGTATTAGGAGAAACATTTGACATTAAGTTTATTTCTGTTGTTTCAGACTGCATTGGGATGTAGCTCTCCACTGATTCTGGTAATCAACAAAATAGACTGTGCTATGTCCGACACTTATGAATGGGTTAATACGTGCGGCGTCTCCTTCAACAAGCACATTCCAACATGTGCTGTCAATGGTCAAGGGATTCAAGAACTTGAGGCAGCAATAATAGATATTATGGGTCTCAATACGATCCCTGTCGGTGGTCGCAGATGGACAGTCAACCAGGTTAGTTTCCTGATCTTCTTTTTCTCTCTGAATGCATGAGGTAGATCCGCGTAGTGACATTGTTACATACACTTTCCCTCATAAAAGGGGAAAGATAATGGCTTAATTCTCTGTAAAAGTAAAGAGGAGAATGCTGATTTATTGCTAGATAGCTCTGATGTAAATCTGCTTAAAAATTTTGGACCTTCTGTCAGGAGTTAAATCATAAAAAATAAAAAAAAATAAAAAAAAAAAAAGTAAAAGTAATCTCCAGACTTGCTCCTTGAAACGAAATCAAGTTGTTGTCATTCCCTTCCTGTAATAATCTATTGTCTAGATTTTATACCCAAAAAGGAAACAGGGAATGAGAGGATGAGTGAGTGATGAAATGAGAGTTAGTAACTGAAAAATCCTCTTGTATTACATCTTTATCCGTACCTTTCTTAGACACAAGTAAATGGATTGTGAGGTTACAAATGGATAGGCTGTTGTTTTCGTTGATCCTATGCAAAGTTATCAAACTGCTCGTCAGTTAATACTTCTCAACATCTAATGTAAATTCATCTGTCATTACAGGCGATCTAATTTGTGTATCTTTCTCTGTGCAAAGTTATCAAATGAATGGTGATGCTTTTTGTTTTTGAGAAGGAAAATGGTGATGCTTTTTCCTCCCACTAAGTTTAAAACTATTAGGACAGGACAACCGTGTTAGTTCTAGATATTCATATCGATATCTTCACACATTAGGTGTTGGTGTGACTGTTTTAGTCTGCAGTTGTCCGTTTGCCTTCAAGCGTATCGTCAAATTTCCAACCCAACTGGCCTACTAAGAAACCTGGAATTGCTTGGGAAATCCTTCAACCTAAATCACTAGTTTTCCTGGGAATCTATTATTTTAGTCTAAAAGTCATGTCCTAGCCAACCTAGTGCAGTTTACATCATGTGTGGTTTGCGGGCTATTACACTAGAGCGAGGTTTACCCTGTGCGCACCGGAAGGGTAGCAGCTGGAGGTTCCCTTGTCATAAAAAATAAAGACATGTCATAGCCAACTTTTGAAGCCATAGACTGTTGTTTCTTTTCAAATTTTGGGTAGACTGTTGTTTCTTTTCAAATTTTGGGCTGATTCCCTATGTGCTCCTTTCGGCCTATTGTCGATAGGTTATTCTTTGGGCAATGAACTAGCGGTCTCACTGCAACCTAGAGCATCGTATCTTTACTCTTCACCAAAAGTACTGTGCTTTTATTCTTTTGAGTACTGTGTTTTATTGTTTTATTGTCTTCTACGAAGTCATCTTTTTAGGCAGTTCATCCTTTGTCTAAAGTCCATTCATAATTTCATGGCTTCAATAAGAAATGCAATTCTTCGCTAAACAAATGCTATTTCTGGTGTTATAATTTCCAGAGACAATGCGAGCAGCTTATTCGAACCAAGGAGGCTTTCATGAGGTTGAAATCGTCAATTCAGGAAGATATGCCCTTCGATTTCTGGACAGTAGACCTTAGAGAGGCTGCTTTGGCCCTCGGACAAATAAGTGGAGAAGATATCTCTGAAGAAATATTGTCCAACATATTTGGTAAATTTTGCATTGGCAAATAGTACACCTGAAATTTTGTTAGTACTATATATGACTTTTTCAAGGAACCACACGTATCAATTATCGATGCATACACAATACATTCAGTATGAAAAAACTCGAAAGTTGGTCGTATGAGATTTGTCTTTGAGATGGCACTGAGTGTCTTAAGCGTTAACTTTATCGTCGTAACTTTCCTCAAGGAAAAAGGGGACACCACTTGACATTATAAATTACAAGAATTAGAGAACAAAATGCCAAGATTAGCCGGAGGGGCCGGCAATGTGTAAAACAAAGAGCCATGCAAAATATATATATAAGTCCAAATTACCACATAGGAAGTACGTGATTAACATAAATAACTTTGTAATGAGGTGCTTCACCGTGAAGAGAGAGTTGACAAAGGAAGAATTGAAAGAGAGAAAGAAGAAAAAGAAGGAGAAGGAAAAGGAAAGGGAAAGGAAGGAGGAAGAAAAGAAAGAAAAGGAAAGGGAGAAAAAGAGGAAAGAAGAAGAGGAACAAGAAGAGAGGAAAAGGAAAGAAAAGGAGAAGAAGAAACGTGAAGAACAAAAGCTCAAGGAAAAGAAAAAAAAAGATAAGCAAAAGGCCAAGAAGAAAAAATGAGATTTGGAATTTGATTACTTCTTGTTCATTTGTTTTCTTTTCTTTTACATCCATTTCCTTTGAAATCAGAAGCAATTCCTTGTTACTATGAAACTGTTTTCCAGCTGCTTCTTTTTTTCTGGTATGAATGAATGTGGAAATGTGTCATGCTAGTCGCTAGATGTGGATTCATTGTGCAATAAAACATATTACGAACTAGTGACATTGAAGTACTTTGTAAATTAACGACAGTGAGAAGTATATACATCCATTTGATGTTAAACATTCATGTGAATAAAATATTATCAAGATGTTTTTTATATATGTTTACAACTAATGTTTGCCTTTTATTTTATTGCAAAAGCCTAGACTTAAAAAAAATATCCACACAGTCATTGTATCTCTAACAAGAAAATATGAAAAAATTAAACAAGATAAAGATTTTAAACAAATAAACGAGCGAGAATTAAGCAAAAGCTCATTGTTTAGACCCTTCCCTGATCCCTCACCCTTCTCTATATTTGCAGGTGATACACATATATTTATAAAATAGTTCAAGATCTTGAAAACCGCATTAAAAATGTTAAATTAAAAAGGTTCATTTTTTCCAAACAAAATTTCCCTACCCTAAAAAGATTAAAGGAATTACGTGGAGTTCACTCATTTTGAAACAATACTATTCGGTATGTTTTTCATTTTTGAGAAAGAAAAGGTGCGCATAGCTCATTTTGCCTTTTGGTCATTACTTAACTTCAAGGGTATGTTATGTGTTGTCTATTTTAAAGGTGATTCGATATTATTTTTCAAACTATGATTCACAAGAGTCAAGTTAAATATTATATTCTACTCCATCTGTCTCAATTTATGTGACATTTTTTGCTTTTCAAGATTTAAACTGTATGAACTTTGACCAACATTTTAAGATGTATTTTTTCACCAAATTGATATGAGAAAGGTCTCAACTTATAGTATTTCTCATGTAGTTTTCAAATATATAAATTTTAATGTTAAAATGTTGAGTTAATTTAATCCAATTTAACTTCAAAATTTAGTCATATTGACTCTCGAAAAGCAAAAAGTACCACATATATTGGGACGGAGTGAGTAATATGAGTTTTCCTACATTCTACAGTTAAAGCATGATAGTTTTTCTTGTTAAATATTTGTGTGCTTATTTATTGTTTCGTAGATTTAATATTTATTCAAGCAACGTGTTGTAGGAGTGTTGTCAACTAATTCTTGCTAGTTCTAAACTTGGGTTTCATTCATTTGGTTCTTTGAATAACTTCTACTACAATATAAATTTCTCTGTTTGATTTGATCACAATAGCGCCCATGGCCTAATGGATAAGGCGCTTGACTTCTAATCAAGCGATTGTGGGTTCGAGTCCCACTGGGCGTGTGAGCTTTTTTGATTGTATCAGTTTTTTATTTTTATTTTTGGTCTGATTGTGCCTTTTTTTTTTTTCCTTGGGTGGGGGGTGGGGTGGGGGTGGGGGGGGTCTGATGGTGTAATTCTTAGTGGTTCGAATTCCTTTTTAGTGAACTAATTTACATTTAAAAGTATAGTCAGAGCAAATTCCAGAGTTCTATTAGAAGATCAATTTTTTTTTTTCCTACTTTTATATCAAACAACCACAAAGCTAGTGTTGAAAATAAAATATGTCTAGCTAACGGACGGAAACACTATATCTCTCTAATTACAAAAAACCTAGTGCTTGATGAGTTATCAGTTTTTTTTTTTTTTTTTTTGGTCTGATTGTGCCTTTTTTTTTTTCCTTGGGTGGGGGGTGGGGTGGGGGTGGGGGGGGGGGTCTGATGGTGTAATTCTTAGTGGTTCGAATTCCTTTTTAGTGAACTAATTTACATTTAAAAGTATAGTCAGAGCAAATTCCAGAGTTCTATTAGAAGATCAATTTTTTTTTTCCCTACTTTTATATCAAACAACCACAAAGCTAGTGTTGAAAATAAAATATGTCTAGCTGACGGACGGAAACACTATATCTCTCTAATTACAAAAAATCTAGTGCTTGATGAGTTATTATTATTGTTATTATTTTTGGTCTGATGCTGTAATTCTTAGTGGTTCGAATTCCCTTTTAGTGAACTAATTTAACATTTAAAGGTATAGACACATCAAATTTCAGAGATCTATTAGAAGATCAAATTTTTTTCCCTAGTTTTATATCAAACTACCACAAAGCTACTGATTGAAAATAAAAGATGTTTAGCTAACTGAGGGAAACACTATATTTCTCTAATTACGATAAAACTAGTGCTTGAAATAAAAGACGTCTAGCCAATAGAACAAAAGAATAAACACTAGATATAAGCTACATAATATTGAGAATATAATTATTATGCTACCATAATAGAGAATGCAACGGAAGCTGCAGTTATAACTAGAAGCATTAAGAAGGAAGCAGTAGGATTAATGGTGGAGCCAGTACTGGACTCTGCATTAGGAGCTTCAACTGGAGCTTCATCAACACTTGGTGCTGTAGCAGGTGATTCTGAAATTGGAGATGCTGCTGGCTGTTCAGTTGGAGGATTAACTGGTGATAGAGATAAGAAAATGATATCGAGAAATAATTAAAGTGAAACGACTTAAAATTTATATCGTCTTGAGAGGGTTAAAAAATTTAGGGTCACTTATACACAGAATGGAAGCGTGGAGATTGATTCAGAATTTTAGTTCTATGGTCTTTTCTTAGTCCATTAGAGGGGCCTAATGGACTAAGAAAAGACCATAGCAAAGATACATTAAACAATATATTGATCCCATGGTCGCCGAGTTTAGACAAAAATGTGGACTCTACAATTCTTTGGTATATCAAGATTATTATTAGATTAGGAGTAATAATGACAATCCAATAATTTATGTTATCTCAAGATCAATCTAGTGACAGAAATCTAGCCAGCCCCATTAATTATAAAACATTGAGGAAACCGAAAACAAACAAGGAAAAATAATTAGCGGTTTAAATACGTACCAGGAGAGGCACTTGGAGGGGTACTGGTACCTGCAATTAAAGAGGAAATTAAACCCGAAGCATAAGAACTGAGTCAAATATATTAATCATATGTAAATTTATGAAGAAAAAAAGGTAACTATTCACATCCTCACAAATTTATTTATTTCTCCTCTCTATCTATTTTAAAAAATAAAATTATAGTCTTACGTTTACAAATACATAACATTTATAAAACTAAATACCCACCTAGATCAAATAATTAAAGCAAGAAAAGATTGTAGTAACATATAGAAGGACTCACTGTTACAATTAGTAAGTGGTGGAGCGGAAACGCCACAATCAGAAGGTAAAGCGGCAGCTTGAGTCATGTTAACAATTATACCAAAACTAGCACTCTTCGCCAAAGCAACACATATACAATCAGGATCGGCATTCAATACCTGTTTTTGTTTTAGAGAATTAAAAATCATAGTGTAAATTATCTTTACACTATATCTCATATTGTCTAAAAAGGATATTCATAGATATGTAAAGTTCTACAAGTAAAAATGACCTGATGTAAAAATCCTTACACAAATGATAAACTCGTAGTATTATCGAACCTCAACCTCTAAGACATGCATGTATTGATGCTAATTCATGTATGTCATATCACTCGTTGGAACCAAAAAAAAAAAAGAGAGAGAGAGAGAGAGATAATAACCTGTTTAAACCCTGAACAGCAAGAAGGGTCTGGCATTGTAAGATCACTACCAGCCTCCAAAAAATTCAAACAAGGCATCATGTCCATCATAATTGTTAAGCAATCTGCCGTTGGCGCGGTAGAAGGTGAAGATGGTGATGGTGATGGTGATGGCGATGGCGATGGACGATTTTCCGGTGACTGTGCGTTTACCACAAACCATGTGGCCAGAATGCACGTCAAAATGGAAAAGATCTTCATGAATGAGACTAAGAGAAACCTTTTCTTTGTAGAGAAAGGAGTGTACGTATATGAGGAAAATAGTTAGAATGAACGACTACTTAGGACTGTAACTACTTCAATGCGTATTACGTTTTAGATTGAATTTGTTGATTACAATCCTAAAAATCGCTAACAGATAAACACGATATTTGAACTTTATCTTTCTGTTGTTTAAACATAAAAAAGTTCTTTCTTGATAGAACTCTATTGAAGTTTGGTGTGTTTTTATACAACTGTGGTGCGAGTATATTAAAATTTGCATCTTCACAACAAAGTTAAGTTAAATTTCATGTTAAGCAATCCAAGCAAGTATTCCGTAACTAATTGTCCAGTTATTGAATCTTTATAATAGCACTCAACTTCTTTTTATTCTGAAAAAAATTACAAAACCTTATCAGCTACGAAAAAGATTGGGCTAGGCCAACCGAAGATTCACTGGGCCTGTTCGTTGACCCCCATATGACTCTTAAAAAGCTTGATAAAAAGGGGCTGATTTACGAGAATAATTTGGAGGTTGGTGGTTGTGAACTCATTTTTTTGCGCGGATTGCCCTTCTTTTGGGATGGTCTTTAATTTTTATCCCTCAAATTGGTGGTCTTTAATATTTGTCTTTCGCTTAAACCCCAAAATTTTTGAGTTCAAATCCGGGCTCAATAAAAAAAAAAAAAACCAAACCCATCGGCGGCCACCTGTGATAGTCAAAAATTTTCACTTAGACACCTAGACTTAGGGTTGTTCCAGTTGAACATTCAACCTATTCAAAAAATGTCATATTAAACGCAAAATACTGACATGGCAAAAAAAGTGTTTCTCACTTTCCTCAGGCGCGTTAATGGATCTCGAATAATTATTTTATTTTATTTTTGGGCAAAAAATTCATCCTTTCATTAAATAAATAAAAAAGCAAAAAAAAAAAAAAGTTTGGAAGACGGTGTAGTCGTCTTCTCCGACACTCCGGCTGCTGCTCTTTTTTTTTTTTTTTGGTTTGGAAGACGGTGAGGTCTAGGTGAATCTCACCACCATAACTATACATAAATTTGACCTTGTAATTAGGGATTTGATTCAGATCTTCCCATGCGGTCGTGTTTTCGAAATCGACACGGGAATGGGAGAGGACTCGCCGGATTCAGGGTAAGAGGTGTAGGAGTAGTTCTCCATCGGCGCAATTTAGCGAGAAAGGGAGATTTTTTTGGCCTGAGTGGGTTTAGGATTATTTTTTTTTAACTGTTTTTGGGGTTTGAATTAAGTGAGTCAAGCCATTTGCGAGACCGAAAAATGAAGAAGAAAGGGGAGGGGGGATTTTGAGAGGATTTATTATTCTCACCCATGACATTACAGAAACATTGTGCAACTTGTTGCGTTTTTTTGTTTTCCGGTGAAACTCCATTTTCTCCGGTAGGGAGGAGTTCCTGTGGATGGGATCATGGGTTTTCTAGAAAATGACTTTTTATTTTCTTTTATTATTAGTTAAATAGGTTTAAATATTTTTTCCCCTTCTGATAATTAATTTGTTAATATTTTTGTGAGCCAAATTGCCACATGTTATCAATTAATTGGCTACTTGCCACGTCATTGGCGAGTGTATTACACTCTCATTAATTTTTTGCTGATTGTCAAAAAAGTTTCTAATAGGACAGTTTTTTAATAGGTTGAGTGTTCAATTGGAACAACCCTAAGTCTAGGTGTTTAAATGAAAAATCTTGACGACTACTGGGGGCCTCCGATAGGTTTGGCCAAAAAAAAAAAATCGCAAGGCATAAGTTGAGATTCGCAGGGTAGAAGTTAGGATTCGCAAGGCATAAGTTTGCCTTCAGTCAAACTTTTACCAAAATTAGGCCTTAAGGGCCTAACTTTTGCTCAAAGTTAGGCCTTAAGGCAGAGATTTGCAAAATTCCAACAAAATAATTATTATTTTTTTATTTTTTGCCTTACGGCATAAGTTGGGGTCCAATTTATACCCTGTGAATCCCAACTTATGCCTTGCAAATTTTTTTTGAATTTTTTACAGAACTGGGGTTCGAACTGGGAACCAAAGAGCTTTTAGCGAAGGATAAAAATTAAAGACCACTCCCGGCGAAGGGCAATCCTGCAAATTGCCCCTTGAACTTTTGACCTCCTTACCCTATGTATAGTACTTCAAGTTTAACAAATTTTGACTTTTAATCTTGAAAATTTACTCTTGGGCAAGCAGGATTTGAAAGTTCAAAATCATCCATTTTCAAGGTCATTGAATGTAATTTCTTGTTATAAAAGGTTGGACATTTACAAGCCCCTCGTTAAATTTTCTCCCGCTTTAACCTCGTCAACTAAGTTTGTCTGTTAGTAATATTAATTTATTCAACTATTTCTTAGAGCCGTAATATAGCCAAACAGAAATTTAAAGAGTGGCCTCAGAAAAGGCCATATGGTGCAAAAAAATCTAAAAATGTAAGAATAAAAACACCGATAAAAACATCATAAAGATAAGCAAAGAAAGTGACTATGAGCCCGTTTGAATTGGCTTATAAGTTGCTTACAAGCTTTTTTTAGCTTTTTTGAATGTTTGGCTGGTCAGCTTAAAGTCATTTTGTGCTTAAAATAAGCTCAAAAAAATAATTAGGCCCATTTGACTTAGCTTATCTAAAGCAGCTTATAAGCTGTTTTCTGAAAACAGCTTATAAGCCAAAAAAAATAAGTTAGACTATTCCAACTTATTTTTTTTTAACTTATAGGCATAAACCCATCCAAACGGGCTCTATGTAGTTCAAAAGTTTAGGAATGGCCAACGTGCTGTGAGAGAGAGACTTGTCCACGTTGGCCCAAAAGAAAAGGACAAAAATGGTCCCTTAACTATGGTAGTAGGTTCAAAATAGTCCCTTAACTATGCACTTAACGGTTTTAGTCCTTTAAGTTTGTTACAAGTTAACAAAAACGATCCCTTAACTATGAGAGTAAGTTCAAAATAGTCCCTTAACTATGCACTTAACGGTTTTGGTCCTTTAAGTTTGTCATAAGTTGACAGTTTTAGTCTCGACAAAATATTCATCGAACTCTATTTGTTAGATTTGACGAGAACTATGAAAAAAAGGGAAAAATTAATGAGAACTCTAGATCGGTCAAATAACTCGGGACAAAACCGACGGACGTTAGTCGGTTATAGGAAAAAACTGAGGAAAAACCTACAGACTTGATAATGTGAAAAAATAGTGTCTTGGAGCACAAAGACCGACGGATTCTATCGATTAAAATCGAGAGAGTCCATTCGCTAAGTAAAATACACTAGATTTGTTTTTACTGAAAACTAGAGAAAACTAAATACTTCTAGTGTAGTGATTCTTTTTTTTTTTAAAATAGTTTCCGCGCATTTTTCCTCAAAAATAACCAATGGACTTCCGTTGGTTTTCGTAAAAAACAATAAAAATTAAAAAAAAAAAAATAGTGTCCCTCGATTTTATCCATCGGTTTCCGTCCATCATTTTTTTCGCTTGTTTTTGGTAGTGACAACTTTTTTAGTTTCTGCTATTTCTAATTTATTTCTAAATTCTAGTGTATTTTATTTAGTCGATGGATTCCCTCAGTTTTAATCGATAGAGTCTGTCGGTCTTTGTGTTTCGAGACACCATTTTCTGACATTATCAAGTCTGTAGGTTTTTTCCTATGACCGACTGACGTCCGTCAATTTTGTCCCGAGGTATTTGACCATTTCTTTAATAATGTGTACCTCTAGATGTGAGTTCTCGCTAATTTTTTCCTTTTTTTTTTTACAGTTCTAGTTAAATCTAACAAACAGAGTTCGATGAATAGTTTGTCGGAGACTAAAACTGTTAACTTTTGGTGAACTTAAGGAACAAAACCGTTAAGTGCATACTTAAGGGACTATTTTTAACCAACCCTCATAGTTAAGGGACCATTTTGTTAACTTATGGCAAACTTAAAGGACCAAAACCGTTAAGTGCATAGTTAAGGAACTATTGTGAACCTACTCTCATAGTTAAGGGACCATTTTTGTTAACTTGTAACAAACTTAAAGGACTAAAACCGTTAAGTGCATAGTTAAGGGACTATTTTGAACCTACTATCATAATTAAGGGACAATTTTTGTCCTTTTCTCGCCCAAATGTATCAGTTGGATGCCTAAGCGTTTGTTCAAAAATTTGAAAACTTGTTTGGAAACAATGATTTATTTCACACATTAAAATTACTAATAATACAATACTTTTTCAATAAACGGAAGGAGATATACAGTATGTCCTATAAAATACAAGTTATCTTCTATCATAATTTATTACTCCCTCTGTTTCAATTTATGTGAACCCATTTTCTTTTTAGTCCGTGTCAAAATGAATGACCACTTTCCTAATTTGGAAACAAATTCACTTTATGAATAATTTACGGCCACACAAATATTCAACACTTATTTTAAACCACAAGTTTCAAAAGTTTTTCCTCTTTCTTAAATGTCGTGCCTAATCAAATGGGTTCACATAAATTGAAACGGAGGGAGTATTAGGTAACTTGTGAATTGATTTTATGATTCTATCAGGCCATGAAGCTAGTCTTGATTTTGCTTTTGCCAAATTCTTCTAGTTTTACAGCCCGTTTGGATTGGCTTATAAGTTGCTGAAAACAACTTATAAGTTGTTTTCAGCTTTTCTGAATGTTTGGCTGGTCAGCTTAAAGTCATTTTGCGCTTAAAATAAGCCCAAAAAAATAATTGGGCATGTTTGGCTTAGTTTATCTAAAGCAGCTTATAAACTGAAAACAGCTTATACACTGTGTGTCCAATGACCCAAAATAATGCCACATTTGGCCAATATTTGGGCCTAATACCCCCAGGAGACCGCTTGGCCCAAAATAATGCCAAAAAAATGGTCGGTCGGCCCAAAATAATGCCAAGGCTGGCCGGCCCAACAACCCAGGCTGCTACAGCATATATACATATGTTGGAATTATATATACACTTTATATACAAGAATTATACATTTTATATACATATGCTGGAATTAATCATACATTTATTTTACATAAATTATACGTTAATTATACATTTATTATACACATATTATGCAATAATGATATAATTTATTTTTTTACATATACAATAGTGATACATATTATATACCACAATGATACGATTTCTATTATACATTTTTTATACGTATGGTACACTTTCTATACAAGACCGATACAGTTTATATACACATGCTGGAATTATATATACACTTTCTATACAAAAAATGATATATATTATATACAAAAATGATATATTTTTCTATTTAAGGCAGTTGCACTGTACTGATACACATTATATACACAAATGAAACATATTATATACAAAAATGATACATACCTTAGTGATTCATATTTTATACAATTTTTATACATTACAGATAGGTACTGATACATATTTTATACACAAATGACACATATTATATATAAAAATGGCCTCAAACATGTTTGTGTTTGGGTTTTTATTTGAAAATTGTCTTATTTAAGTTTTGGCTAATGGATGGGATTAGTTTAGTGGGTATAATTTGGGTTTGGGAAAAATTAGGTTAGAGGGTGGGATTATTTATGGCCGACCGGCCATATATGTACTTTTCCCAAAAAATAAGTTGGGGTAGCCCAATTTTTTTATTTTTTTATTTTGACTTATAATCTGTTTCCAGCTTATAAGCTGCTTTTTTTAAGTCCATCCAAATAGGCTCTTAGATGTGAAAGCTATATTTTTTTTTGAACCATCTTGTATCCGAAATTTACCAGTCGAACAACTTATATGTGTGGGATCTATTAAAGAGTAAGAATCTCTTGCAAAGAGTTTCTCTATTTTCAATACTTCAAACGCGAGATAGTTAGAATCTTTGCAAAGAGTTTCTCTATTTTCAATACTCGAACTCGAAATATTGTTCATTCCAATAATTGCCTCACCTTCGACGGAATCTGGGGAGCTGTACTCCATAAAAATTATTTTTTCATGCATCTTTGTCAAAGATCCCAAATTATCAACGATTTTCTGATAGAAACTTCCCAGAAAATTCTCATATTTGTAGTCAGGCTTTTAATTTTATTTTAAATATTAGCTTCTTTGTAGTGTCAAGTGTGACATTTGGTAATTAGTTGCAATTTAGTTGCTTGGTGGCTATTTAAACACAAGTGTCATAAAATGTGCATCATGTAATTCTTTTAACTAAAATTGAAGACAAAATCACTGTTTCGATTAAGTTGGAAAAATTCCCTATCAGGCGTGACAAATAAATTATTGTGCTAACTACCAGGATTTAAATAGAATTGCCATTCCAAACTGTTAATAAAAAAATTATTGTACCATCAGCACACGAACATCCCCTCTTAAGGCTTATCCTTCTATATGCAAGTATTTTGCATTAGTTGCAATTTTTAATGTAAAACACTCCGTAATCATGTCGTAAGACTTCTGTCAGAAATTAAAATAAACAATACATGTTAACTCCAAATCACTCTTTTGTTAAAAATAGAAACAACGAAAATTTGTTCTTATTTGTGCATTTCTATCACTTTTAAGCAATTGATATGGATTAGGTCCCTAAAATCATTGAATTAATCTCTTTTAGTAAAGAGAACTCTAGCAGAAATTAAAAAGGACCGGAAAAAATTGTGCTATTCAGATTACCTAACTCTAATTAGCACTTCTTTTGAAACTTAAATTGCTAGCTTTTCTTGTTGTATTTAAATGTTAGTTTCTCATAATGTTTCAATTTCTTTTCTCTTCAAATAAAAAATTGTAAGCACATGAGATACATTTTGTCTATTATGTACTATTTTGGGAAAGTTTCCAAATTAGCAAATGTTTTGTTCGTCATCGATGATTGGATAATGTATGAGTTGGATGATATGTGTTGTTTAGTGGGTCAAAATTATTGCACGGCCCACGTTTTTGGCTGCACCTCTGTAGGCCCTATTGTCATTAGCAGTGTTTTTAGGATAGGAATGTGAATACGTTGGGCCACATAATGGGCCCATACTAATGAGTGTTCAACGACTTCCATTGTTTGATGGTTGTTTATTCAATTTTTTGCGCGGATTGTTCTTCATACGGACTGGTCTTTAATTTTTGTCCTTCAAATTGCTGGTCATTAATTTTTGTCCGGGCTATTCATTTAATGAAAATTTGTGGATCAAAGTATCCTTATTCGCTAGTCTACAAAACCAAAGATTCTGGGTTCAATCCCCAGCAGAGTCAGAAAAAAAAAAACACAAAATAAAGTTTCATAGAAACTATGCCTTGTCGGGTAAAGTTAAGTAGAAACTATATCTTGTCCAACACAGTTCTGTAGAAATGAAGTTATCCGGCGTAACTTCATTTCTACAGATCTTATGCCGGACAAGGTATGAAACTTTGTCTTGTGAAATTAGATCACAAATCCAAACTACTTTTTATTTTTATTTTTTTCATGTCAGAAATATTTTTCAGCCACTTTTATGTTACTTAAAGTGTCGAAGGACAAAAATTAAAGACTAGCTATTTGAGGGGAAATAATTAAAAACCACCCCAAGATAGGGCATTCGTGCGAACTACCCTTGTTTATTCGTTACATATTCATTTTCAAAAGAAAAATTGGAATTGCTGTCTCACATAGAAGAATTGTTTTTCTGTCAATTACTTTAGGAGATTTAACATTATAATATATGGTAATTATGGCCAGGTGTATTACTTTGCATTTTTTTCTAAGTAGAAATTCATTCATTTCTTTATGTCCACTAATATAAACGATATGAAAAACCCAAACTTGTCAAGTGAAGAGGTTAGTAGAGGGCATCTGGAAAAGAGAATTAAAAGATCACCTAATTTAACTCTCGGTATTTACATCAAAATCAATGAGCACACAAATTGAATCTTTATCATCGTGGTTAATTAGTATATATACATATTATCACCTATAGAGTGTGAGTAAGTTTTTATTTTTGAAAAAAGTGTGGTAAAAGAAAACTAACTCAAACATGTAGTTTAGGTTATACAAAAAGAAAAGGAAAAGGAACATACATGAAGTGGCGGATCCATCTTTGCCCAAGGGGTGTTAATTATGGACTTCCCTACGTCGAAATTTATGCATATATGATATATACTTATATTGAATTCCTTTGACTTTGTGTGTTTATTTTTTTTATATTATGACTATCAGTAGTAAAAATCTACGTTCCATCACTACATGCATGTTTGAGAACTAATTTATTTATGCCACATGAACAAATGTCAATATATTAAGCAGATGCCACATTTTGAGATACATAATATACTATTTTTATTATTTTTTTGGCTTAAGTTAAAAATAAACACCTAACTTCACATAAATTTGGTCCCCTAATATGTGGACTGCTCCAAACCCTGCTTGTCACACTGCCACTAGCTTTCTATATCAACCTACCCATTATATTTCTATTAAACAAAGATTCTTTTTCATCTTTTTATTTTTTGGGTTAATAGCATTTCGGTCCTTCAATGGTTAGTATATTCTGATTTTAATCCCTATAATATCGAGCTAAGCGTATTAAATCGTTAATTAATTAAATTATGCACTTTTAATTCATTTTCATGTGAAAATTCACAAATTTATAACAATTATTAACAATTCCACCACCTAGTGTTATGTTAAGTTTGTTTTATTACTTCATATTTGACCATAATATAGTTTTATAAATTGTCAAATATAACATATTTTTTACATAAAGGGTTCAAAAACACACATTTTAATTAATTAGAGTCAATAAATCACAAGGACCAAAAACCGGATTTACCAAGATCTTAGGGACCAAAAGTGATATATTTAAAATAATGTATCAATAAAAGCTTGGACAACTGTATAATATACAATATAATGTATCGATTGACGAAAAGATAAAAATAAAAGCTTGCACAACGCTCTTAATTATTAGTTGAAGTATATCTTGAGAGTCTTAAGAGGTCGCTAGTCAATTCAAAGAGGGTTTTCACAAATGATAACTGGTTATATATCACCTAATTCATCATTTATTATGAGAAGGCCTTGAAATGATGCCTGTTTGTTAAGCCTAAGCTTGACAATCTAAACATAAAAAACTGAAATAAATAAAAATGAGTATTCCCCACTTAAT
The DNA here is from genome assembly GCF_019175385.1 of Lycium barbarum. Classification (NCBI taxonomy): domain Eukaryota; kingdom Viridiplantae; phylum Streptophyta; class Magnoliopsida; order Solanales; family Solanaceae; genus Lycium; species Lycium barbarum. The sequence goes on along the minus strand of NC_083338.1, from coordinate 136,160,746 downwards.
TATATCAGTCTTGTGGAAAGCGAAAGACAAAATATAATAAATGAAACCCTTTCATACGTTAATATTATTTTGCTTTTAAAAAGAGATTTTATAGTACGTTTGTGATGCGACGAAAAGTAGAAAAGAACCCTTTAAGTATTAGAAAGGTCACCAGAAATAGCCAAAGAGAAAATCAGTGGGGCATATGCAAACAAGTAGGAATTGAATTGCTGAGAACTGTGAAAAAAAAAATGCTGAGAACTACGTACAATATAATGAAAGGAAGAAACAAGTGGTTGACATTGACGACAAAACTAGCGATGTGACATTGTTAGAGGTTGCTGCTTAGGTGTAAAGTTAGAAAAGTGAGTATGTTATTATAATTATCATTTTTATTGTTATTTGAGACTTGTGAGTACGCCGGGCAACCGGTTTCATTTAACCGGTTTTAACCGGTAACCGAACCGGTTAAACTGGAACCGGAACCGGTATAACCGGTTAACCGGTTCCGGTTAACCGTGTATTGATTTACCGGTCCGGTTCCAATATTTTGGAAACCGGAACCGGTTAAACCGGAACCGGACCGGTTAAACCGGTGAAAAATTAAAAAAAACGTTGGTATATATATTATATATAAATATATAACATATATATATTAAGTATATATACTTATATAGTATATATTATATATAAATATATATAGTATATATACATATATACTTAATATATATACTATATATATTTATATAGTATATATGTATATATAGTATATATATTAAGTTATGCATATATATAAGTATATATAGTATATAAATATATATATAGTATATAGTACATATATATAGAGTATATAGTACATATATATAAGTATATATATTAAGTTATACAAATATATAAGTATATGTAAGTATATATAAGTTATATTAAGTTATATAGATATAAGTATATATAAGTTATATATATAAGTTATACATATATATGTATACGAAAAACGCTATTCTGTATTGCTGACTTGCTGTTAGTCTGTTAGTCAGTAAATATTTAAACTTTAATTATAAACTTGTCTAACATATGTAAATATAGCTACAATATACTAATAAATACTATAATATATATATATATAATACAAAAAATAAAATAAAAATAGATTTTAACCACTCCAAACCGGACCGGTTCCGGTTTGGAGTGGAAAACCGGTAAACCGGAACCGGTTAACCGATTCCGGTTTTTTAAACGGAACCGGCCGGTTCCTTAACCGGTTCCGGTTGGAACCGGTTGCTTGTGAGGCCTCCCAAATGACCGTACTGTGTTGATCTAGTCATTGCTTGGTAAAAAGTTTGGACATTAGTCCTAATTCAACTTTAAAAACTAGTTTAGAAAGTAATTAAGAATCGCTCAAAGTTATGTAAAGGGACTACTCATTCCTTCAATAGCCCTAACACCCTCCTCTGCCCTCTCCGTCGTACTGCTAAAAATAGACATTTCGTGTGTGTAACATGCATGAACGCCAACATCACGCAAATCAAGATTATTTGGACATACTAGAGGCAATAATTCATTTGCTAAATCAATGTGAGACATTTAACGCCCTTCTAGCCCCCTACACTTATATTTGAAGTGTGGACAACATAATATGAGAGTCAAGCATTGGGTAACAAAATATTTTTAGGATAGGGCTGACTCTAACAACATGTTAAGTATAACAAAAAATTATTATGATTGGGCAGACTCTGACACTATCAGCCCGTTTGGATTGACTTATAAGTTGCTTATAAGCTGTTTTCAGCTTTTTTGAGTGTTTGGCTGGCCAACTCAAAGTTATTTTGTGCTTAAAATAAGTTCAAAAAAATAATTGGGCCCATTTGACTTAGCTATCTAAAGCAGCTTATAAGCTGAAAACAACTTATAAGCTGAAAATAACTTATAAGCCAAAAAAAAAAAAAATAGAGTACCCCAACTTATTTTTTTTTAGCTTATAAGCGTAACCCCATCCAAACAGGCTCTATGTTAAGAGAGACTAAAAGTTATTAGGATTGGGCGGACTCTGATACTTTGTTAAAGAAAAATGAAGTAGCTTGGCCAAATTTAATTCTAAATAAAAGATAACTTGTGAGGCGAGAATTATTCAAAATCATATAATACACAACAATCCATTCCTTCAACTACCATGGGACACTTGAAAAGAACAAAAAAGATTCTCCTTTGAGAAAGATTAACAACTTCGAATAATTGAGTGGAAAGCAACAAATTTTGTTCTTAAAATGTCGCAGAACAATAACTCTCCAAGTAAGATTCCAAGATTTGGTTTTGTGGCCATGGATGATTTTGGTGTTTCACATATTCAGCATGTTGTTCTTCTTTCTCTTGTTCTTTTATGTATGACTTTTTTTTTTGGGAAATGTCAAGATGTGAATGTGATTATACGAATTTTTGGCACCGAAAGTAAATTAAAAATATGACAATTCAACCTCCATATAGCCCACTGGATCCCCTCACCTGCAAAAATAAAGAACTAAAGCAATCACAAGGAAACTATATATGACCGTGGAATTTGAGAATAAATTGATACTGCATTTCTACCAAAAAAAAAAAAAAAAGGAAAAAAAAAAAAGAAAAAGGGGATTTTTTATTTTATTTTATTACGAGTAATGTATGTCTAGAATAAGTTTAACATCTATATGATTTAAAAAAGTAAAATACATATCTTTACGTAGATCTTACCGAAATGAAGAGAAACAAATCAATCCACCTATGCAAATAGAACAAACAATATTAGTACCAGTCTTTGGGTATGGAAATAATACTGTGTGAAGTCTTTCATATTAATTTTAATAACAAAGATGAAAAAGATTGATTGCTTGTAGACAAAACGAAAATGAAAGTAGTGGCCCTGAACCTACTGGAGGGATCACATCTTTAATTTTGCATACATACAATATAATTGATGTTGTTGTTGCTAATAACGTGTTTATGTTAATTTTCCATGGAAGGCAGGTTACATCAAGCATTATTGAACTGTATGGAATGGTTATTAGCATTGTAGTTCTGATTGGCAGCTTGAGATCTAGTCTTTCCAAGTATGTTTATGGATTTTTTTTTTCTTCTATTTTTTTGCTGTATAGGTAACAATGTAACTTAAGCTTTCTGTTTCGAAGTGAAGGATTGACATTTGACGCGCATAGACATAAATAATGTAACAACATAAGTTATTAAGATCAGTTGGTTGGTATATATATGTTAAAGATATAATATTAGTAAATCAGATAGTTTTTTATGATTTTTTTTTTTATGAAAGATTGCCAATAATATTTAGGTGTTAATTAAATTAACTAATATAATATTAAAAGAAAGATAATTGTGACGTAAATTACTCCTTGCCCATATGAATGAAGTCATTCTCTCTCTCCTTTTTTTTTTTTTTTTTTTTTTTGAACTTTTTCACAAAAGGCTTTTTTCTCGCCCTTGCCAAAAGGGACAGTGGATGGAGTAGCTAAAACTTTAATATACCAAAGGATACCATATGAAATATTCAAATTTTACCCTTATTATATTTTGGAGTCATTCATCGCCCTAGTCATAGGCAAATTGTCTCGTTTTTATTCACTAATCCTGGCATCGCTCCAACATGATGTATGACAAATATAGTAATTTAAAATCACATGTCAAGAGTAGATGAACAAATTTAAATTTTTTTCAGATGATTTTGATATGTAATCACACGATGCACATTGAAACTCCGTTAAAATTAAAGACAAATATGAGACGATTTGCTAATGACGAAAATATGAATGACTCAAAAAATGAAAATGAAGGATAAAATTAAGATGTTTTATGTTATAGAAGAGCACATTTGAACTTTCCCCCAATAATATAACTCGACATCCTGTTGCACATGCTACTTTATTTGGTTTTTATGGATTAAACAGGAACTTACGACTTACGAGTGCGGGAATCAGCTTTACAAAAGTTTGTTCTAGTAAATAATAAATCTAAGACACTTTTTTTCGCCTATAACCAAAGACAATGGGTGAAGTCTTTATAAACCCGTTTAAATACCTTTATACAGTCTATATGAAACATTATTATATCTATCAACATTACAAAATAACACATCATATAGACTATAGAGTTTAGATTAATGTTCAGATAGAAAATTACAAAATAACACATCATATAGACTATAGAGTTTAGATTAATGTTCAGATAGAAAATTACAAAATAACACATCGTATAGACTATAGAGTTTAGATTAATGTTCAGATAGAAAATTACAAAATAACACATCGTATAGACTATAGAGTTTAGATTAATGTTCAGATAGAAAATTAAGTATTTGATGGGGCTGAGCTGACCCTGTCACACTAAGTAAGAATCTTTCGAGTCAGTGACACGGCTCAGCTGACTAAATTTTTATTTAATGCCACACTTGTTCTAATCAAATTAAACCTTAATAAACTATGTACTAAAATATGATTTTAGTTTAACATTGGAAGTAGACAAGTGCCCACTTGTACAACTTGATGCCAGCTTGATTGGTTCTTTTTCTTTTCTTTTTCTTTTTTGCCTCAAAGTACAATTACTACAGTAGTAAAAATGACGTAACTTTAACCTGAAGTACGTAGATTTTTGCGAAGGCAACAATCAAAGTACATATATTTTTGGCAATTGTTTCCTCATCCACGGCAAAAATGAGATAGTAATCTGCAGAGACACCCCAAAACCCCGTTATGGAAGCAACCTAACATTTTATTTCATTTCCAAGGTATTATTAATACTTAGATATACTCCATTAGTTTACTATTTTTGATACACCATCAATGACCTCATCAAGGTGATTATACTTTCAAAAATTAAGATTTTACCAATGCTAGAGGACCATGCTTTTTTATTTTTATTTTCTTGATTAGTGGGATTTTATTTAATTTAGAGGCATATTCCCTTTCTTCACACATAGTTCGTTTTACTGGCCAGTATTGTTTAAGTAATGTTGTAAGGTGACGTGCCACATTTAATGGTACAGCTTTACTTCAATTGTACGCTTGGACGGATTTAATTATCAGATCTAATTTTCAATACGATCTTCATGTCGATTGAGAAGTTATCCATAGTAGTACAACACATGCATCAAGAAACTCGATTAAATTCAACCTAAGTACTCTGGTGTAAATTATGATCTAAAATGAAGTGTAAATTAACAATTTAATTGATAATCTCATCACATCGCTCGAAAATGTAATAAAGTTTTTATAAAGCTCATCAAGTGGTGAATCGATCTATTTTCTGAGGAGAGTTAGAGGATAATTTTTCTTTCCTTTTGCATTGTTTGTATAAGCTAAAAGCCGACAAAATTTTCCTTTCAATTGAAACTTTGAAAGGGAAGGGAGGGAAAAAGAGGATAATGAAACAAATAAAATAAACCTAAGCAGACAATGAGCGCAACAAACTAATTGCGACAATTACAATAAATTCCAAGCAATATCAAAGAAGTGATTAAGGCTTCCATTAAACTTTGATGTGCAAACTGAACTTTATAATAGTACTTTAAAAAAAAAATAAAAAAAAAATAAAAAAATAATAAAAAATATATATATATATATTACATAGGGGTAGGGAATTATAACATGAGATTCAAACCCTCACCAACAAGGTGAAAGTTCAAGTAGTCAATTAACTGTGCTACTAAATTCCTACAATAATAGTAATATATCTCCGATCAACTCAATCCCAAAAATCAACTCATAGAATGAGAATTGTCTAAATCCATATAAGGAGACCTATCTCCCATCCTTACACAATTATTCAATACATGTATCGTTAGGAGATAAAATCACTTGATGAACAGTAAAGGTTCACGCAAATTAGTTCAAACGCTGCCATTATTTGAACTAAGGAACATGACATGCAGAAAAGTTATGTCAAAAAATACGAACACTTTGCTAATAATTAGAAGAAAGAGGGAATTGTTTAAGATCCCCAAGGAAAGAAGGAATAAAATAAAGAATAAAGTACTAATATTTATTACCCTTATTCCAACTCATAAATTCGTTTCTCCAATTGGCCAACTAGTGACCGTCTTTGGGCCTTCCAAATCTCTTATGTATTCCTTCGGTATATATAGTGTTCTAAGAAATCTCAGACCAATAATTTAATTTTATAAACTGGTGATATGTTGTTTTGTCTTTTCCTTTTCGTGTCGATGCGTTAATGGACTTCTAGGATCTTTTTCAGCTGAATGGTGAATAATAAAATAACACGGCCAAGATTTGCCAGTAATTAATTAATACGGTAAAAAAATTGAATAATTTAACAAGATTATTCTCTGTAAACATACTGGATTATATATTGGGTTCGGTCGAACATGTGGTCTCTAGCTCTGTCCCTGCGTGGCAAATAAAACTTGTGAACAAGGCAAGATTTTAATTTTTATCTGGTAAAACTTGTGAACAAATTAACAATAATATAGATAGAATGAAGATAGTGTAAAAGTTATGTATGCCTCGCATGACATAACTTGCGAACAAGGTAAGAGTTGCTCATCCAACAAAATTTGTGTATAATTTAACAAGATGCGTAGGTTAAATATGGTCACATTTGACTGAACTTGAGAACAATTGAAAAAATATTATTCCACTCTTCTGTATATGTAGCGCCAATCCTATTTTTGCAAAACATCCTTTGAATGGCTAAAAATATACAACAATGGCCTCAAATCATCCTACTTGTGCAAATCACCCCATCAAATATGACTCAACGAATTTATTGTTCCTGCGTTAGCAAAAATATCCGAACGGTATTAGTTCAATTAAGTCGATAAAAGTTGAAAATTATTCTCTTGCTACAGCTTTCCGCTAGAAAAAGAAAAAAAAAAGGAATTGTTTTTTTTTTAATTTAAAATAACGCTAAATATATGAGAATTATACGGCCCATTCCTTGCGCCAAATATTTTAGTATTGTGGGAGTATTATTGTTTGCCCTTCTCACATCTCAGAAATCTTTTTTAAATTTTCCTTCAAAAGTAGTGTTAGAAATATAGGTGATCCCAATATTCCATGTTGGGATCAGATTTATGTACTCTTATGTATAAGGAGAAAACACAGGCAAAAACAAAAACAGAAAAGGGAAAAAAAGAAAAAAAGAAAAAAGGAAGTAAAAGAATGGAATCTGAAATTCTGTGGTTGAGATTTGGGAATGGGGACAAACGAATTCATTGAGTGGGACTGTTTCACCAAATACCCATTGAATCTCCCTTATTTATAATGCACTTATGGGACCCATTTCATGGGAAGCTGACTAAGCTGGTGATCCTGTCCCCTAGCTACTCAAGAAAATATTAGTCCATCCTAATTTATGAGATACATCCTAATCAAACATCAAAGTTTTTGTTTTTAAAAGGAAGAATTTCGAAATTCGTAGTTGTTACTGTACTTTCTTTTTATGTTATGTATTGATATTAATATCGCATTATTTTATTGTTATTATTGTTTTTTTTTTCGTATGCGATGTACTGCTTTTCATCTCATATTTCGTTGTTACTGCTTTCAATTCCGCAAGCTTTCAATTTTATATTCCCTTTTTCAAACTACTTTGAGATACTTTACTTATAAGTTGTTGGTCTATGGGAAAATATCTCTCTATTTCTGCGAGATAGAGATAAAGTCTGCGTAAACTCTTACCTCCCTAGACCCTACTTGTGCGATTACACTTGGTATGTTGTTGTTATATACTCAAAAACAAGTCATAAATGTTGTGAGATTATAAATTATCTCGTTCAAGATAAAATGAAAAACTTAATGTTACATTTTTCTATACATAGGATTGTATCATATATTTTTTTTATTTTTTTTTTAAAAGAAGCGAATCACATAAGTTGGAATAGATAAAATAGGAATTACAGTTATGGTTGAAATCGCCGAATTCTTATCACTTGGTGTCTGGTACCCGCATTAGAGTTCGACTATATCCGAATTCACGCCGTGTAAGGCCCAGTTTTGAGGAAGCTCTCCCTATCAAGTATTTTTCTATACTTAGGGCTCGAATTGACCTTTAATTAAGAGAGGAACAGCCTTATCCGTTGCACCACATCATTTGATTGTCTTTGAGACATAGCTTTATTCTCTTATTAAGCTTAATGGACGCGAATTAAATTTAACTTTTTGATACCGAATGATTCAATAAAAAGAGTTTATCAACAATAAATAAAGCAAAAAAGAAATGATGAATCATGTCGATTGGTAGAGAAAAATGATGGGAAAAATGTACTTCGAGTATTTAGAAAGAAACAACAAAATAGTTACCGAGGATGATAGGATCTACTCATACTTTATCAAGGATTTAGTAAAATGTGATTTTTTTTTTTAATGTGAAGTTGCAATTATAACAATTTAAAAAAAAACGAGTATTTTAATAGATCGTGGAAAAAAAAACAAGAACGTATATATAGCCATGAATCATGTGGTACAGATAGAGTTTTGGCTTTTGAGTCAACTTCAATTATACTCAAAGAGTTTGAAAAAGATTATAATCAGATTCTTCCAGTAATCAAATATTGGTGAACAACTGATTCCTTAATGACTCTTTTAATTGCTCGTATCTTGTTTCATCTCTCTAATTTTTAAGCGGACTATAGTATTGGACCATACATTAGAAGTGTCGCACTCTCATGAGTGTCATAATTCCTTTTATTTAGAAACTTCATTACATTATATTTTCTTCTTTTGCAACAAACCAGGTTGATAATTAAGGCATTGTAGAAGTATATAATGGACATTTGGATTGTTTTCATGAGATGATTTGAACATGAATAGAAATTTTCTACGGAACACAAGATTTACTATTTAACATCGATCACATCATGACTATTTCTCTATTTATATTATGTTAAATCAAAATTTATATTTGATGGGTTCATTTAATTCAAGAATTACTGTGCTGCTCAGACCCCTAATTAAATACGTTTTATTTTTTTAAAAAGAAAGAAGAGATTTATGACGGAATCGAAGTTTCAATCTTAATTAAGACAGTTGATTTTCTCTTTTATTTTTAAGGATCACATCTGACTGTCGTAGTCACGTAGAGGTCTTCGGATATAGGAGGCCCAAGCCCATTGGTTCTGATTTCTGTTCCTAAAATACTAATGGAGGTTATTTTCTATTCATCCTTTCCTTTAACCGAATGAATCAAATTTAGGAAATAAATATTACGTACTTCCGCCATTTCATTTTATAAGGTGAAGCATTGAGCACATAATTTAAAAATTATTTAATTTATATTAGACAAAAGTATCAAAATGATTCTTTTACTTAAGTAATGGTGAGAGACTGAGAGTTACATAATTTTGTTTATTTTTCTCACGAATAACAAGCGAGTACCAAAAAGTAACGTTGTTGACGCTAAAATAAGATGTTAAAACTAAATAGTTGTCAAAAATAATAATGTATTTTCTTTTTATTTTAATAGATTAGAAAAAAGTGTGAAAGACAAAAACACGTAAAACGAAGTTTGAGGTAAGGATTCGACGAATAAGATAGAAGGGTTGAGGGCTAGCTCACTTAAAATTACATTAATAGTGTAGTTATCATTTATCTTTTTCTCTTCCTTGATGTAATAAATAAATAAGTAAATAGTACTCTATATATATATGGTGAGAGAAAATAGAGGAGTAAAGGTAGAAAGAGATACCGTCAAAGGATGTGATGTAGCAGATGAGGTTGCTCATCCCTTAATTAGAGTTTTCGGAGTTGAGTTCAGAATATGAAAAAATTCTTAGTATAGAGCGTTTTCCCCATATGGGTCTACACGACGTGAATCCAAATTTAATCACGCTCCAAAACAAATACTAGATACTATGGGAGAAATAAATAAATAAAAAGGTTGAAAGAGATGGAATCTCATAAAAAGATTTAAAATAAAATTGGTGATGAATAATACACAATCAAGGGTGGAGATTCTCTACTTGCACTTTGGCTCTCTCCTTTATCTTCCCAACACATCTCCCCACTCTCACTCCTCTTCCCCTTCTTCTTCTTCCTCTACCTCTCTCTCTAAAACCTCTCTTTCTTTCACCTTTTCTACCATAACCACTCTCTCATACAACACATTAGCTGAAAAAAAGAAGAAAAAGAAAAGCAGAGAAAATGTTGCTAGGGAAGAGGACAAGGCCACCCATGAAGAGAACAACAAGCATGACAGAATTCACCTTAGATCTCAACCTCAACCCTGACCCTCCTTCTGCTATTTCTAATAATTGTAATAATCTTCCCTTTGATCCTCACAACCCCTTCACACCCATCCCAGTACCCTCAAACACCAACCAGCAGCTAGATCAACAACGTTTATTAACCACATCTAAAACTATACCCACCAGAAACCGCCGAAAATCTGCTGATTTTGTAGAAACTGCCAGTTTTTTGAAAGCTTGCTTCCTCTGTAAACGTCACTTGATCCCTGGTCGCGATATCTACATGTACAGGTACTATCACACACCCTTTATGCACAACAGTTTACATACATCTTAACTATTTCATCGAGCCCACTAAAACATCTGCTTTAGGCCTCAAAATTTTTGCTATTATATACCCCTACTACTATATAACTACTCATCTATATATTAATTTTTTATGCATTCATAATCATCAGATCGTCTACAAACAAATTATAGTTAGTTGTTTATACTGAGGCTTGATGGTTAATTTATTTCAATTATTAGACACTAATATACATGTACTGGTATAACTAAGTCTAAATATTTTGCAGGGGAGATAGTGCTTTTTGCAGCCTAGAGTGTAGACAGCAGCAAATGAATCTAGACGAGAAAAAGGAAAAGTGTTCTTTGGTTGCGTCTAGGAAGGACTTCAAGAACTCCGCAGCCATAGCCGGCGGAAAGGGATCTGATGTCTCCGCCACAAGCGAGACTGTCGCTGCCGTTTAGGTAGTGGAGATTTTAGGCCCCGTCCGTATGGATGAATCAAACATATCAACTGTTTGATATGTGGTTAATTACTACGTTACCCACACAAAAATGCATATCAAAGCTGCTTTATATGTATATACATGTTGTGGGAGTACGATCTGCATGATGATTAATATAAATATATTTCTCTATCGCTCTCTACAAAATTCTCTGGGATGGTGAACAAGTTTTGCAAGGTTCAAATTAATGCTTTGTATGTATGCAGCCATTTTAATCAATTGCAGTTATTATTAATTACGATTATGTATGCAATTGCTTTAGTGGAAGAAATCTCAAAAACTGCATGTTCTAGGAAAACCATGAGTTCTCTTTTTTATTTTTATTATTTGTTGGTACCCAAAGCTCTTTTTTTTTTTTTTTGCTTTCCTTTTTGGAGTTGGAGCTTAGTAGAGCATGATGTGATGATTATTTCTCCCTTTTTTGTTTTTTGTTTTTCACCTCTCAATAAAAGATGTGGGTTATATATTTTGCAAAAAAATAAATTATTTTGCTGAGTTTAATACACAACTACAGTGAGATTCCCTGGTGAGGCTGTGAAGTTGGGTGATACCTCTTGTCCCTCTGATTGGGGCACGCCAATGAGAACCCCACCTAAAGTAAAGCCAGTTGGGATTTGGGAATATAAAAATGGAATCCCCTCATAATTGTCATTTCTGAGCCTTAATAATGTATTATGAGGTCCTTTTCTTATTTCTTTTTTTTTTTTTAATTTCTTGTCTAGTACTATAGTACATAGGAAGATTGCAGAAGGAAAAAGAAGTGGAGAGAAAAGAGAATGGTGAGTAAGATATTACAAAAATTAGAATCTATAAATAACTGAGGGGACGAGATCATAAACTTTTTTTTTAATTTTTATAATGGAAGTATAAAGTAAGAACAATCAATTTCGTTTTTTCCATAAAAAAAATGTACTTAAGTAACCAAAGTAGTGGTGCTAATTCTCTCCGTTTAACAAATAACGGAGTTCAATTACCGTAAAAATAATTATTGTTAGTTTGGATTTCTTATATTGTTTCTTTATTTGAATTTCTTGTCTAGTACATAGAGAGCGAAAGGAAAGAGAAGGAAAGAAAAAGAAGATGGTGAACGAGATATTACAAATATTAGAATCCACCAATAATTAGGGTGACATGGTCATATACTTCTTTTAATAATGAAGTATATTAGTAAATAAACAATAAAAGAATCATCAATTTTATTTTTCCATTAAAATAGAAGAAGAATATTTAAGTAACCGAAGTAGTGGTGCTAACTGCTAACTCTCTCGGCTGAACAAATAAGGGAATTTAATGAGTTAAAATAGTCATTAAAAATTGTCTTTAGTTGTCTATATATTTATTTATTTATTTCAATTTCTTGTCTAGTACATAGGGAGATTGCAGAAAGAAAGAAAAAGAAGAAGTTGGGGTTGCGGGAGGGGGGGGGGTGGTAGGTGTGGAGGAGAAAAAGAGGGTGGTGAGCGAGATATTACGAAAATAAGAATATGTCAATAGTTTGAGGGGACCAGATTATAAAACTTCTTTTTACAAGAAAAGTATAAAAGTAAATAAATAATACAAGAACCATCTACTTCTTTTTTCCAAAAACCAAAAAGTAGAATATTTAAATAACTAAAGCAGTGGCGCTAGCTCTCTTGGTTAGACAAATAACGGATTTCAATTAGTGCAAAAATAATTTTCTATAGAAAAAAAAAGTCTAGCACATAGGGAGATTGCAGAAGGAAAAAAATATGACCTATCACGAAAATTAGCTGTCAATAATTGAAGAGACCAAATCATAAGCTTTTCTTTTTAATAAAAATATAAAAGTAAATGAACGATACAAGAATCATCAATTTCACTTTTCCAATAATATATATATATAAAGGTAGAATAGAGTCCCTAACGCAGTGGCGTTCTCTCTCGGTTAAACAAATGGTAGTAAGGAGTGCTAACTCCCTCGGTTAAATCTTTTTTTTTTTTCCTTAACAACAAAAGTTAAAAGAACTAGTATTTGTGAAATTTACCTCGTCATCTCAAGGTAATTTTTTCTTTTTGAAAATAAAGAAGTACAATGAATTGAAAAAAGAGATCACTTCGGGCACATAAATCAAATACTCCATATAGACAGGTAAAATTAGAAGTGTTCATGGTTCGGTTTGACTCGATTTTTTATTAAAATCAAATCAAATTAATTAAGTCGATTTTTTTGAATATTTAAACCAAACCAAACAATTATAGTATAAGTTCTATCGGTTTCGGTTTTCTCAGTTTTATCGGTTTGGTTATGTTTTTGCGGTTTTTTCGAATTTTAAGAATGTATTAATACAAAGAATCTTTGAATTAAATGGTAACTAAATACGACTTTTATCGTGATCCATTCAAATCTAAGAATCTTCTTAATTAATTCATTAACTTTATTTAGGTATAGGCCTATGGTTATAGGTATAGGAATTACAGAAACATAACATCTACTTTTCATGATTCTAGTTACCTTCCTACATGTAGCCTTTTGATATTACGCAGCCCTCCAGTGTTTTGTTATCTAGACTCATTGTGTTTATGAAGCATTGAGAAGAAAGCACAGAAGTTGAAACGGAAAATGATAAACACAAAGACAAAGTCATCTACCAAATCATTTTAAATTCTAATTGTCATTTTCTTCCCTTTAATTTGTTACGGATAAAATGCTAGCTTATAAGTAGTAATTCAAATGTCATGTAAAAGAGGAAACCTTAAAACTGGATAAGGGAAATTTTTTATTTTACCTTTAGCAAATTTATTTTTATTTTACCTTAAACTTAAATGGGTTACATTTTTCTTTCTAATTATTTGAATTTGTATTGGACTTGGAATGAGCCAAAATTTTGAAGAATATATATATTTTAAATATGTATGTACCTATCGGTTCGGTTCGGTTTTGATTCGGGTTTTTTTGGTTTAACACCAAATCAAACCAAATATTATTAGTTTTTTAAAATTTAAAATCAAATCAAGTCAAACCAAACCGATTTTCAGTTTATTAAGTCGATTACCGATTCGAATCGATTTTCGGTCTCATTTCAACACCCTATAGGCTGCCATAGTAAGGTCCAAAAGCCAATAAGGAAAATGAAGAATAAACAGTAAAAAAAAGAAAAAAGAAAGGATGAATGGTTATGTGGATGTGCTCGTGCGGTGAATGGCTGAGACACTGCTCTCTGCTGTACCATCTATGTCAGACTTACACTGTTTAGTCAATAACGTCTCACTACTTCACGCACAAACTCGTACTTCACTTCTTTTTTCAACCCAAAACCCTCTTTTAATTGTTTCCTGACAATCCATTGGCCAAGGAAAAAAATCATTACTGAATTAGATGCATGCACAAGGGAATATGTAAAACTGACAGCTTTAATTTCTTTAAGAAAAATTCACCTTATTTATTATCACACCTAAATCTATAATAGGATGATGTTTTTAGCTTGACACGTCTTCTATAAAATTGACTCACCCCAAAAAAAATAAGAGGTATTTAATAATACATTTTTAATATAGTGTGAGATTTTTTGATTATGTAAAAATATACTTATCTAAATAAAGATAAATTTTAAAAAAATAATACATTCTCATGTAAAAAATTATTATTTTAAATTATTCAAAAGCTAAAAACATCATACAATATGCATCAGAGAGGGTACTTAGTTATAATTAAATAATATAATACCGGCTTAAGTAGTTTTATTTCGTTTTCTTTCAAAGATGGATTCTTCTCGCTCTAAGCTACTAAAGAAGCGTAAATTAATGGAGGTTCTTTCAAAATGACATCCAAAAATATTACGTAAGACATGATTTTACTATCTTCTTCTAGAAGGGAATTACGAGGTGTAAAACACAACGGTTAAATATCTAATTCTGATGTGAAGGTGAATTTAAATATCTCATGTTAAAAAATCTGTAAATATATAAAACTATGGTAAACATTTTCTTTCAATCGGTCACCTCAAGTGACTGTGACTGTATTGTGAGTTTGTGACGAAACAAAGCAATATAACTTTATTACTCCACATAATATTATTAATTTAACGGTTCATTTGAGAAATTAACACTCTTAGTCAAAACAAGTACACCATTCATCAGCATATGCGGCATCTAAACAAATTTTATAATTATAGTATGTTTGACCAAGCTTTTAAAAATAGTTTATTTTAAAAAATATTTTTTTTAAAAGTATTTTTAAAAAAAATATTTTAGCTAAAAGCAGTTTGTATTTGACCAATTAATTTAAAGATTACTTTTGACCAGCAATTAGTGTTTAGCCAAACTTTTAAAAAGTGTCTCAAAAGTACTTTTTAAAAAAGTGCTTTTGGGCAAAAATTATTTTTTTAGCTTATGAAAAACTACTTCTGATACTCCCCAAAAGCACCTATTTTCTCCCAAAAATTTGATATACCTCATTTTTTTTTAGAATGAGCACTTATTAAAAAAATAAGTACTTTTTAAAAAAAAAAAATGGGTCAAACAGGCTATTAATTCATAATGCATCACAGAAGAATGAATGAAGTTGAAAAGTGGAGTTGCGTAAGCAAAATCCACCATTCACTTATATAATTAAAGTGCACTACGTCATGAAAGCAATTCCTTAATTTCATGAATCATCATATCTACTTTTCTTTCTTCTTTCTACTTTACGGACAACTTTAAGGGGGAGCAAAGACAATCCACTTCCTTTTGGTTTCTTCAGTAAAGGTAAATAAGAGAAAAAAAAATGAATTATGAAGAAAAACCCTAGCTTATGTCATCTAAAATATTCAAGTGATAACATTAGCTCACAAAAATATGATCCGTCCAACTCATTTAAGATTGACCTGCGCATTTATTAGCTTGTGTTGATAGAAACCTTGTCAAAATATTTCTGAAAAAGATATTTTTTATTTAATATGTTATATATATTTCACAATAACGAAAAAGATTTTTTATTAGGTATTTAAAAATTATAAATGAACAAATAAAGAAATTAAAACTTAGTATGAATTGGGCAAATTGAGTTATGATCCACTTTATAATCATTTCAGCTCAAATAACTTTTGACCGGTTAATGACCGTTTATTTATAAACTTTGCCCATTTTGATAGTCTAAATCCTATCCAATCCACCCATTTGACACGAATATCCGTAATTTGAAAAGGCAGGTAAAAACGTACAGTAACTAGCTTGCCAAAAACAAATCAGTGGGGAGAATATTAAAGACCCGGCCCATATATAGATGCTTTTATTCATCTCATATTTCTTGGGTTTCAAAAAGAAATGTCCAGTGTCAGGTCTTGCTCCCAGCAGAACCATTATTTGTGGCATTCTGGACTTTATCATTAGTGAGTGGTCCTCCCTTAGATTCTTCTTCATGAGAAACAGGGGTCATTTTATTAAAAGAGACTTTTGAGTTACTTATTTAAGAATTTAGGACTCAAGTTTTAAAAATTAGGTAAAAGGGTCTCTATCTCTCTAAGTTTTTTTAATTTACATAAAAATTCTTAAATTTTTTTAATTTACACAAAAATTCTTAAGTTTTTTCAATTTACACAAAAACCCAAAAATAAAAACAAAAAAAAACAAAAAAAAAAAAACTGTACGTTTTTCTCTTAAAAATACGCAAGCAACTATTGGTTGCTTAAACAACTCGTTGTTGGTTATACAATAACCTTGTATCTCATTAAAACTAGGTAAACAACTAATAGTTGTTTAAATAAATAAAGGTTGCTTATAATAAACAACACGAAGTTGTTTAAGCAACTCATTATTGCTTATACATGAACTCAATTGGAAATTAATTGATTGATCACAAATGAAAATTAACTAATATAAAAACCTTGTTTCTTGTAAAAACTAGTCATTTGATGAGTGATTAAATCCAACTTATTAATTTTATCATCAATTAATTGACTATACTAATATTTTAAACAAAAATTTACTGATCCAGTGATAATAGAATCAATGTTGTTTGATTATATGAATATTAGAACATCAACTTATTGACTTGATAGCAATCAAGTGAGTACGTTGATGTTCAACTATTCATATAATCAAATAACGTTGATTCCATTATCACTAGATTAGTAAGTTATTGTTAAACTATTGGTAGAGTCAATCAATTTTGCGATCAATTGTGATATTATTAATAAGTTGGGTTTAATCACTCATTGGACGACTCGTTTGATATTTAATTGTTATCAAGTGAATACGTTGACGTTCAAATATTCATATAATCAAACAACATTGATTCCATTATCACTAGATCAATAAGTTATTGTTAAACTATTAGTAGAGTCAATCAATTTTGCGATCAATTGTGATATTATTAATAAGTTGAGTTTAGCCACTCATTGGATGACTCGTTTGACATTTAATTGTTATCAAGTGAATACGTTGATGTTCAAATATTCATATAATCAAACAACATTCATTCCATTATCACTAGATCAGTAAGTTATTGTTAAACTATTAGTAGAGTCAATCAATTTTGCGATCAATTATGATATTATTAATAAGTTGGGTTTAATAACTCATTGAACGACTCGTTTGATATTTAATTGTTATCAAGTCAATAAGTTGATGTTCTAATATTCATATAATCAAATAACATTGATTCCATTATCACTGGATCAGTAAATTTTTATTTAAACTATTAGTATAGTCAATTAATTGATGATAAAATTAATAAGTTGGATTTAATCACTCATCAAATGACTAGTTTTTACAAGAAACAAGGTTTTTATATTAGTTAATTTTCATTTGTGGTCAATCAATTAGTTTCCAATTGAGTTCATGTATAAGCAATAATGAGTTGCTTAAACAACTTCGTGTTGTTTATTATAAACAACCTTTATTTATTTAAACAACTACTAGTTGTTTACTTAGTTTTAATGAGATACAAGGTTATTGTATAAGCAACAAGGAGTTGTTTAAGCAACCAATAGTTGCTTGCGTATTTTTTAAGAGAAAAACATACATTTTTTTTTTTTTTGATAAAAAGTGCTTTTATTTGGGTTTTTGTGTAAATTAAAAAAAACTTAGGGGGCCCTTAATTAAATATTTAAAACAAAAGAAAAAAAAAAGAAATAGAAATCCCCTTTTATTCATTCCACTTTCAAACAACCCTTTTAGCTCATTTTCCCGAGAAACAGCTTGTTTGAAAGCTATTTGTCTCCTTCGAAAAATGCCTTTCACTTTGTCAACAATGGCAGATTAAAAAAAAAAAATCAATCAATATTGGCAACAATATATGACCAGAGAAAAAGCTCTAGTAAAATATACTTTCCTATCGGCTAATTTGTGAGTAAAAAATCATTTTTTTGTGCGGATTGCCCTTCAAAGGCACTGGTTTTTAATTTTTGTCCCTCAAATTGTTGATTTTTAAATTTTTGTCCTTCACTTAGAAAGTAACAAAAATATCCTGAGGTTTCGATATCCTGAGGCAGAGTTTGCCCCTCAAATTTTTGCCCCTCAAATTGCCTTGCGAAGTCAAAATTCTGCCTTGCGATTTTTTTTTTTAAAATTTTTGACTAAGCGGAAGTTCGAATTCATAAATTTTTAGGCGAAGGACAAAAATTAAATACTAACAATTTGAGGGTTAAAGACCACCCCCGAATAAGGGCAGTCGTTCAAATTACCCATAAAAAATCGAAATCTTGGATTGGAGTCATGCTGGGGCTAAACCCAAATATACTTTCATTTTTTTTTGCGTTGAATGTCCTTCAAAGGCCATGGTCTTTAATTTTTGTCCCTCAAATTGTTGGTCTTTGACTTGAGGGGCAAACTCTGCCTCAGGATATTGAGGGGCAAAAATTAAAGACCAACCACCCCCGAATAAGGGAAGTTGTGCAAATTGCCCATATATTTTTAACATGGTTGATATTGTCCGCTTTGGGCCAAGCCCACACAATTTTCCTTAAAAGGTTTTACACTATTAAGAGATCCAATACCTTATATGTAGCTTCCCAATCTTTTTAACTGCTACTATCATACTTTGTCCGCGCACCCAATAATCCCCCCCCCCCCCCCTCAAACTAAGTTCCACGTGGCCCTATGATAAATGGATCTCTTCCTCAAAGTAAATTCTATGTGGCACATTACCATAATTCACGGATCAATTTTTAAGATTCACTGTGTGTCACCCATATCATCTGAGTATTTATGGATACTGGATCCTACAACTAGCTTCTTTTTGTACGTGTGTGTGTCTCTAAGCTCATAAGGAGAAGTAAACCTAGTCCCAAGCCACCTGTCTTCGTTATACTCGTACTGCTGAACCTGGACTCTGATACTAGTTGTTGGACTAAATCAATCCAAAGAGACTCTTTACATGGTGTGATATTATCCGCTTTGGGTCAAGCCCGCACAATTTTGTCAAAAGGCCTCACACAATTAAGAGATCATACACCTTATATGTAGCTTCTCAATCTTTTTAGCAATTAATGTCGGACTTTATTTGCACACCCAACAATATTGTATTGAATAATAATATAGTGAACTAAGCACTCACTTGAATGGACCCTTGCTCACAAAAGTCTTTTTCTAGACATTTCATTGAACACATAGAAAACATGTGATTTACCTTTTAGTAAGCCTTAACTTAGGTGTAATGTTCTAATCCCATCAAAGACCTTTCTTTCAATATTATTTACAACCTAAGCTCACAGAAGACTGAGGAAAAAAAATTGATGATACCCTTTTACTTCTTTGGTCACGGACCTAAAATTTAACCGTTCATTACAAAGTGACTTTAATTTCTTCAATTTTTTTCACCAGTAAAAAGAGATTATGTAATGGATCTTTGATGCTCAATCTGAAGAGAATAATATTTTACTAATGATCAATTTAAATGAATGAGATCTTGAAATTGCCAATTGAAAGGTGTTGGTGGCTGATAGTGGTCATATATATATGTTTCCCACTAACATGGGATGGGAATTAATTGGCAATGTAATTATGCCTCCAGAAAGGCTACTCTATCTTCTCTTCTACCTTGGAATCCACTTTGGTCAGTTATTAAAGTTACACTTGTCTAATAATACAGCGTAGTGCTCAATCATGAAAAAATAAATTCTAATGGAAGCACTGCTCTACGTCGTAATTAAGGGGTTAATTGTCTATGTATGTGACAACTAATCTTATCTTTGGTATATGTTCATCTCATACAAATTCTTGATTAGGGGTTGTGTGATAATGCCTTTATCAATCGTATAACTGAGAGTTAAGTGGTCATATTGGCCCTTGTACATGTGACCAATATGCCATTCCACTTGGAATTATAACTGCATTAATGACATTTTGGGACTTCTCTGAGATCAGCTTACACAGTACAAGTATTCTCATGATTCTATAATTTCAGAAAAAGAAAATTTATCCGGACACGTGGTGTTAAGTAACCTGTTGGAGTTAGAGCATTTTAATATTTTCAACTGTAATAATTTGTGCTATATTCACCAACATAACCTTAATTAGTGTCATGTTTTCACGAGGAAATAGATGCACCAATTCCCCATTTACTTCATATCATATCGCAGCGTTTTGTTTCAAAGATTGTAGACATCAATCACCTATAAGCTCAAATAAATATTGCAATGACTGAATCGAACTTTCTTCTAAAATATTATTTACTGAATGGTCTTTTCCAGCTGATTGATCAGTATTTTTTCATCACAATTAATGGACATTAATGAACTTCTATATGTGACGACCGTTTGATGTGGTCACAAAGTTTAGTTGCACTGACAGATCTTTATAAATGAAATCGATGTTTTCTTGGACTGTCAAATTGTTGAAATGTTCAGAGAAAAGGTTGTAGTAATGCACATTAATGCATGTCCCGATTTTATGTATTGAATTATTGATCATTTTAAACATAGCTTGCCTTCATCTAGTCCATACCTTGGTCCAAGTACATTGGCTTTTAAGTTAATCATAAGCCCTTGACTTTCGATTGAATTGCATAATTGAACTTTGCACATTTGTGCTATAATCAGTTCCTGTCAATTAGAGATTTATTACTGATTTAATTTGAAATTATTCTCTCAATTGTTGTCATCACCAAAACTAACAGGTGATTTGTGAACCTTTGGGCTAACATGTACCCTTTAGGCTACCAGCAAATTAAAAAACTGTCGTGCAAACAGCTTCATAACCACTTCTGTGGTACTTGTTGCCATGACTAAACCATAGCCATTAGTCAGCTGGAAATTCTCCACGAGTTCTCTTTCTGATATTGTTTGGATTAGATTATAGATTTCCTGTGTCTGAATCTAGAGAAAGGATATTGCATGTAATCTAGTTTAATATAGATCCTCTTGAGCTAGTAGGATATCATAATACTTGTATAATGTGATACGCGTAGATCAGACCGATGCTTGAGTTCAAAAAGCTAGACTATAATTGTAATATTATAACAAATTTACTAAATTGTGTGTGTTTATTTGCTAAATAGTATGGAATCATGTTTTAATTATGTTTTGTGCAAAAGATCATTTGCTGGAGTTCAATGGAATACACTCCTTAGAATCCCAAGGAAAAAATTGTTTTGCAATCCAAAAAGGCCAAAACAAATATATACATAAATGTTTGGAGGGTCTTGTGAAACCAAGTAGCCAAAACGAGGAAAGAGAGAACAAGAATCTGTATTTACTTTAGGAACTCATAAATATCTTCTTCTATTTATGAGTTTGAACTTATTTCCATACTAGTTACAATCCAATCCACACTCTTCAAGAAGTGGACCATCCGTTTTCGCCGAAAATGGATCAATCCTTACCCATAAAAGTGAAAATATGGAAGCAAGTAAGATTGACCAGACAATGATGATCATCGGTGTTCTGTTCTTTCTACCCAAAAGTCCTTTCAGGAATGGATAGAGATGAATAATCACCCAGAAAGCAAAAAATAGCTTCCCAAATAACGGCCCCCATGAATCGTATCCATTGTTTATAGCATTGGAGATACCAGCAACAAATCCTATAATGTTTAGTAGCAACAATGTGGTTGGTGGAATGAGAAGAGTTGTCCATTTGAATGCATAAAGCTCTGAGAATTCTTCATAGTCCCCGGATTTTGATGTTACTGTGAAGTTTGTGTCCACACCGGCTAACACCTTTAGTAAACCTTGGAACACAGCGAATAGATGTGCTGAAACACCTCCGATCACCCAAAATTGTTCGTTCCTCCACCATTCATGTATCGCTACTCCACTCCATCTCATTTCAAGAATGCTTGTTGCAAAAATGCAAATGAAAAGCGACAAAAACCATAGGGCAGCAGAATTGTCAAGCTGCAATATTGAACAAGAAAAAGAAAGGGATAACTACATTTTGGACAGCTCAAAAGAACAATAGCCAGAAAATACATAGGTTTTGAATATTAAGCATAAATACACGTATAATATACATACTGAATACATAAAATATACATAATAAGTGTGTAGGTTTTGTATATGAGCAGAAAGAAATATCTTTCTTGATGAGTGTAATGTAACTAAGGAAGTCTTTTTTATGGTTAGAGATTTTGTACCTCGGGTGTAATGAAGTCTCCTGTGAGCAAGCATACAGCAGGTAGAGTGCAATAAGCGACGAGGGGAAGAGATGTGAAAGGATAAATGGTGGAACTTATGTATGAGAAACGTTCGAGCCAATTGAGACCACCACCACATCCATACCAGAGAGGACAATGCCTGCTGAAAAAAATTTCAATAGAACCAAGAGCCCATCGAAGGACTTGGTGGAGACGATCTGATAGATTGATCGGTGCTGATCCTTTAAATGCAGGCCTTTTAGGAATGCAATATATGGATCTCCAGCCATGACAATGCATTTTGAAGCCTGTTAATATGTCCTCTGTGACTGAACCATATATCCAGCCAATCTGCATTTTCAAAGTAGTTAGGAAAAAGTTGTTTGATATTTGTAGGAAGTAATAAATTTTAAGAGATGGATCTGAATTACCTCTTTTCCCCACTCTGTTTCATCTTCATAGCAACAGCTTATTACATAAATAGCCTCTTTTAGCAGAGAAGCTGTACTAGCACTTTTAAAAGTCCCACCATTTTCTAGCAGTGTTGATACAACAAAAACCGGAGATTGGCCAAATTTGTTTTCTAACTTGTGGTCAGAGATTTGAGCTTGATTGTCACCTGCTCAAGCCACATTGACATAAAACAATTGAACTAGCTACTGAGGAACTTCAATTAAATGTGAATTAGTTTGGAAATCAAAAATGTGACTTTACCTTGGGTGCCCTCTTGTGAGACCACTAAGTCAAGGGAGTCTTCGTCATTTAAAAGAGGCTTGACCTCTGAATTAGGCTTCTTATTTTTCCTTTTCCTTCTGCAGCAACAACTTTTGTAGCAGCACCAGTTTAACCAGCAATTGCATATCCTCGACGGAGCTTTCTTCTGCTTGGGCGCATCGAGTCCATAGAGTGCCTGGCGTCTGAACATACATCCAGTTCCAATGTATATAGGTCCTTGAATTCCATCTAATCCTTTCATGTTAATCTGGTTCATGTAAAAGCAATTATAATTTCACTCGAGTACAAAGAAACAATAAGCAGATATGTAGCCATTGATTTTACAAGTTTGCACTTACATCAAAGAACACCGTGTTCCTATTAGCATATCGATCATTCCTGTCAATGCCATCAAATCTCTGAGGGAACTGAACATAGCAAACACTCTTCCCGAGCGATGGATCCATCATGAAACACATAGCTTCCCTAATGGCTTTGCTGTTGTTGATATAGTGATCACAATCCAAATTCAACAAGTAAGGAGCATTAGTGAGCACAGCAGATACCCTGACCTGTCAAATAGATTTTAAGCTCATAAACAATAACATCCCATATCTGCAGAGCTGAAGAAGCTACCACGAAAATAAATCTCTATGCATTACAAACCAGAGCATTCATTGCACCAGCCTTCTTGTGATGGTTGAATCCAGGTCTTTTTTCTCTGGATACATATACTAGTCGAGGTAATTCCTTTCCATCTGTATCCAGCCCCCCCTTCTGGCCTAGGATGACCTGGAAATAACAACCATAAGAAGAAATTAATAAAGCTAGATGATGGAACAAAGCGAGAGATTAAGTAAAAATTCCAACAATGAATAATGAAATCTAAATTTCAGCACCTGAATCATGCCAGGATGATCTCTAACATTATTCCCAGGCCAAGGAGTTCCATCCTGCATTGTCCACCCTTCCTCAGGTACATTTTGCGCTTTAGCAACCAGAGCATTTACACGTACTTTAAATACCTCATAATCTCTCTACAACATCAGGAAAGTTCAATTCTAAATAAACACCAACCAAAAACCAAAGAAAGTAACGTTTAGCTAAAACCTTGGAACAAGATTGGGGAGTCATGATTATTTACCTTCATTGCTCGTCGTTCTTTTATAAATGAAGTCAAAACCTTGCCTTGGAGATAATCCATATTCTGAGAAAAATACGACTCAGGAGCGCGAGGCTCAATATTAAATTTCTTGCAGAAAGGAATCCATTTCTTAGCAAACTCAGCTGTTTCTGATAATGCTTCAAAGGTCAGCATAGAAGCCCCATCATCCGATACATAGCATGACACCTTATTGACTGGGTAGTCCACAGCCAGAATGGACAAAACCGTGTTTGCAGTCACCAGAGGAGGTTCTTTAAGTGGATCTACAGTACTCACGAATATATCCACTACAGAAAGTTGAGAAGGCTGCCCTTCTTTTTCATATCTGAAAGACATAATATATGTAATTTACCTAGCTATTAATAAAGGGAGTGTGAACATGATAGAGGAAAATTGGTTAACTACTGACCTGAGGGACAATCGGTCAAGGTAAGTTTCCCTTTCAATGGGAAGCCACTTAGGGAATTGATCAAGGATCCATGAAACAGCAAACCAAATTTCACATATTACAGAGACTAGCCACAATCCATAAGCATCGGTAACAGGATGAGTGACCCTATAATGAAAGAAAAAACCAAGAACAACCAGCCGAATTATGATGACAATTCTGTACGGGTTGATTTGGCTAGATGGAATTGGCAATCTCCTTGATAATGGTTGTCTTGCTTCATTCAACCTGATTTCACAAAAAATAATACAAAGATCAGCAAATTTGACAATTTCATAAATGCTTGGATCTCTATCTGTCATATCAAATAGATAGAAAATGCAGCAATATTTTCACAAGCATATTAAATACCAGCTGTTAACTGCCGCCATATTAATCAAAAGCTAGTAATAACCTGGCAGTTTCATAACAAAATTAACTATATGAGTACAGAGTACTTACACTGATAAATCAAATTCATCTTCATTATTATCCCCGTCTTTGTCACCACTATCTTTCGTCATCTTTTGTTTCCAACTTTCCATCCTCTCCTTCCAAGCTATACTTCCATAGCCATAAAGAGCTAAGTCCTTTGACGGATCCAGCGATTGCACTGCAGAAACAAAATTCAAGAATCCACAGTCCATGCAGCTAGGACTATTCTCATTTTTTATTCAATGTCTTATTATAGAGTATCACCTCTATTGTTGGTATATCGGTAGGGAAGGGAAAGTGCCCCTTTGCCACAGAGCCCTGCTGACCCCATCGGTACTAGTGCATGTTTGTCTGGATCGATATCATCATCTACCTGCAGCACAATGTACATACATTATATTAGTCTTCTTCATGAAAACGTTATCATAGCTAGAATTAAAAAAACTGAATGAACCATAACATGATAAGGCATATGCATAACACTGGGAACTCGTGGAATTTGGTGGCTGGAGTCAAAATGCTCGAAACCATAACACTGGAAATCATGTTTCACGCGATCATTTTCAAAATTGAACTCGTTGTCAACATCATCAATGTTATCTTCTTCCTCATCACCATGTACTCTAGGACACCCTATAAAAAAGTTCGAGAATCAGAATATATACAGTAGCAAATAAGTTCAACATTTCAGTACAGAAAAAAAGGATATGTTACCTTTTAGACGATTGAAACGAGTTTTGCACTGTGGACAAACTTGGCTACCTTCACGCCGCTCATAATCATAACAAGTTCTACAAACTGGAAAAGCACATTCATTGCAAGCTATAAAGGGCTCTCCATCTACTGTGAACCCGACTTCATCACCACATATTTTGCAAATTTGACCACTCAGCTGCTCCATTGGCCTTGCCTGATGACCATAACTCAACATGATTAACCAATAACTATATTTATAACACAGCAACAAGAACTACACAAATGAATTGGTCAAGTAGACAACTTACAGAAAATTCACTATCGCGACGAATAATAACTATTTCATCCTTGTTGTGAGTGCCTGCAACTAGACCAGCACTCACCTCCATGGAAAGACTTAAATGGTGTAACAGATTTGACACAAAATTCAATGTTGAAACAGATGTTAGCTCTGTGGATATATATATATTTATTGTATATGCCAAATTTTACAGATAGTAGTTTCTAGCTGATCCCACTTCTCCTTTTTCTTTTACTTCCTTTGTTCTGTACTTGTGTGTCTACTTCTGTTCTCTATATGAAACTTACTGCAACTAAGAAGAATTACTCACTTTCATCTATTGAAGGTTTCTTGATATTATTGTACTTGACTAATTTTGAGAAATGAAAATTATCCAACATTCATTATGGTACATTTTAGGAACGTGCTTAAACCATTTAGAGTCAAATTTAATACTATGAAAAAAGTGACAAATATTAGGAAGATGGTAAGTATGGAAAGTTAATTACTACCTAGTAGTAATGACAAAAAGTTATGTCGTTATTTCCAACTGTATTGTGCCGCTCTTCACGTCTCTTTTTCTTTTGAATTCTTATGTTTTTCTTTGTCTCGACTCTTGTTATCATCAAAATTCTTGAGTTATATTTTGGCATATTATTAAGTGTATAGTTGTCATTGGCACAAGGGACACTTCAATTTTACATCATCTTCTCGGGCAATGTCGTCACTACTTTTGGTTACTTTGTACCGCTTGATTCAAGGAGTATCTTTTTCGAAAGTGTTTCTCGTCTTACGTTATCTCTGTACGTTGGCGTGAACAGTGAATTTTCGTTATTTTCTATGCTCATAGTGGTCGTGTTTGATGCTTGATACTGGTTATGAATAAATACGGAATTATTGAGGAAATACAGAGAGCAGACTCAATAGGCTGAAGAGTGAGCCCCGAAAAAATGGGGTAAGCATCTGATAACTTGGTCGTTTGGTTCAGAGTTAGAAGCTTATATGATCGGGTAATTGACCACCATAATCGCTTGATTTTGTTTTGTCTTCCAAAAGTCACTTAAATTTGGATATGTGGCCCCTATAATCACTCGACTTAGGTAATTGACCTCCATAATCATTTTAGCCGAAAATATAATTTTCCGTACATATTCAATGACGTGATAGTTATAATTTATTTAAATAAAATATCGTAAAAAATTAAAATCAATAATTAATTTTATTTATTTAGGTTCAATTCATCATAATTAATTAATGCATATAATAATAAAGTTTAGAATACTCATTATTCATCATTAATACATAAAACTAATGAACATAGACAATATATGTCAAGTAATATTGCTAGACATAAATAATAAAAAAAAG
This sequence comes from Lycium barbarum, assembly GCF_019175385.1. NCBI lineage: Eukaryota > Viridiplantae > Streptophyta > Magnoliopsida > Solanales > Solanaceae > Lycium > Lycium barbarum. Next base: position 136,133,200 of record NC_083338.1, on the reverse strand, counting down.
TTCTTATAAGAATATAAAATTCTATCTCGATGACATTATCCCCTCCTCCAGCCTCAATTTTATCTTCGCTATTACTAGTAGAATCTTTATCCGTGAATTCTCCAACAACCATTTTGCTCAAAAAATTCTCAAATTGTAACACATTAGCCTTGTTACTTTGTGCAAATGGAAGACCCAAATTAAGATCCTAAAATGTTAATTTGATAGAATTTTATATTCTTATGATAACTTTTCTTATTAATTATGCCTTACAATATTACTAGAGATATATTGTCTAAGTTCATAATTTTATGTATTAATGATGAATAATATCCTAAATTTTAGTATTATATGTACTAATTATGATGAATTGGATCCTAAATAAATAAATTTAATTATTGATTTTAATTTTATTTAGATATATTTTAAAAATAAATTATAACTGCCACGTCATTAAATATGTACCGGAAATTATATTTTCAGCTAAAATGACTATGGAGGCCAATTTCTCAAAGTTAAGTGACTATAGAAGCCACTCACCCATAGTTGAGTGACTTTTGGAAGACAAAACAAAGTTGAGTGACTATAGAGGCCACTTATGTCACGCCTCGAACCATGGCCTGGGCGTAACACGACACTCGGTGCCTAACTGCATGTGACCGAGCGAACCAACTAGTTGGCTGAATCAACATGTGACATCACAACATACTAAATGGAAATAATACTAACACATGCTAATCTACTAAGAGTCTTCTGAATTATCATAAATGCGGAAATACTGAATAGGCTCGAAAGTCTGAATAAGTGGCCGACAAGGCTAATACAAAAGTCTGCTAAACATCTGACTGACTGCAGCTATAGTCTATGAAGCCTCTAAGAATAATAAAGTCTGACTGTTTACCGGGTCAAGGCCCCCGACATACCTGACTGACTAGAAATACTGAAAATAGTGTTTTAAAAGGCGAGGGCGTAAGGCGGGGCGTTTTACATACGCCTCGACGAGGCGTAAGCCTCGAGGCACGGGGCGTAAGCCCCATGGGTATTTAATTTTTAGTATTTCTTAAAATAATATAATTACAATAAATATTTTTAAATAGGTAAAATTACATAAAAAAAAACTGTAAATAAATGAAATATATATATATATATATATATATATATATATGTGTGTGTGTGTGTGTGTGCGCGCGCGCGCGCTTGATCCTCATAAAAAATGATCAAAGCAATTCATTATACACCGCTTATAACTTGTAATTATATATAACATAATTTTACAAGTATAAATAATACAATGAAATAAAAGCTATTTTGAAATGCAAATCAATTCTAACATTTTAACTTTCAAACACGGAAAAAAACATAATTTCTTAAAACACTATTACTATCATACTATTCATTTTATCTCCCTATAAGCAAATAATCAATAAAATTTATCAATATTACAATTAAAACATAACTTCTTCATGAACAAAAATAAAATTATATAATAATTCTGATACATAGGACTTATGACCAATGACAAGTGAAAATGTACAATTCCGCTATGTGTTTTTTTTTTTTTAAAATTAAGTGATATTCACCCTCACGACGTTCTCAAATAGTAAATATCCAATACTACGACTTGTTATATGAGTTACACCCAATCTTCTATTTCTATAGATGAAAAACTATTAAGTATCATTATTTTGTTAAACAATTATGAGGGTGAATGATTTTAATTAAGAAATTTAAAATATAATTTGTGTAAGAACTGTTAGGCGAGCCCTGGGCGTTGGGCGTTAGGCGTGTTTAGGGCGTACGGTTGGGCGCTTAGGGCGTAAGCCTCATAGGAACAAAGCCCCGCACGTTAGCCCCAGGGTATTTTGCCACTGCCCTGCCCCGAGGCGAGCCCCGGGGCGAGTCCTAACACTGCCTTTTAAAACAATGACTGAAAAGACTGTACGGTGTGATAACGCCCCGAGGGAACTGGGGCTCACCAAATAGCTGGTACGATAATCCTAGCGCTCTGAATCGTCAACCTGTAAATTGTTACATGCATCGTGAAATGCAGGCCCCCGGGCAATAAAAGGGGATGTTAGTACATTTGAATTGCACTGGTATATAAAGCAACTGAAAGAAAGAACTGTAAATACTGAAACTGAAACTGAACTGATAACTGATAACTGAACTGAAATAGGTAAGTAAAGATATGAATACTCCCTGTTTTGAATGAGGAACCACCTGTTTATCTGAGTAAATAATCTATGGCCTCAGACTCAATATATATGTGCACAAGCTGCGGCCTCGGGCCTAAGTATACATATACATAACTGCGGCCTTAGGCCCAATAACACAGGTGTTCATCATTAAACAATTTACATAAAAGAACTGAGAATCATGCTGAAAGATACAACTCTGGCATACTGGCTAATGATTCACTCAGACATGTAGTCATAAACTGATTATGAGAATTGAAGCTTTAACTATTTATAAACATGCTGAGTGTTCTAGACTGAGACTCATGGGTATCAAACACAAGTCTATATTAATTACATACTGAGCTCACAACGTTCAGAATGAAAGTCATGAATGAATTATGAAACTAGAGAATAGAAGTTTTGCAACTATTCAAGGAACTAAGCTTAACTATAATTTTGAGGCAATTAGTAACGTTGTAAACGAACGTGGCGTAGGGAGAATCATTAATATTCCCAAACATAGAGAGTTAGCCTCACATACCTTAACTTCCTGCTTTCTAAGCGTAATACGACGTTCATCAACCCTTTCAACTTTAATCTATAACAATATAAGTCAAAGAGATTCTATATTAACACTAATATTCATGCTTGGTCATTTAAGCATTTTATCAAACACTAGGTGGGCATAAAACTCCACAACCTTCATTAATAGTGTTTCCTTCACCCATTTCTCATTCTATTACTTCTAGGTGATTCCACAATCTCAATTAGGTGTAATTAACAACATTCTCCATCACCCATATGATTACAACAATCTCAAGTCAACAATCCAAAACCCTAGCATAGTTCATATGATACTCTCTATCAAACCCATTTATTATTCTCCCAATAACTCATCAATTCACATCTATAAGTGATTAGATAGTAGAAGTATTACCTTTTTGATGTACAATCCTCTTGAATTCGAGTTCCAGAGTTCTTTCGTCCAAAACCAAGTATCTATCGATTATCTATGGATTTGAAGGATTTAATCATGTTAATAAGGTATTGGGGAATTGAAATCAACTTAGAATCATCACTAAAACTCACCTTGAAGTGTTCTTGAGGCTTGTTACGAGTTCTATCTCCTTCTAGGTCGTTTTTCATGTTTCGGGAAGTTGAGGAAATAAACCCCGACCTTAAATATATGGTAAAATACATAACCTGGAAAAATACGATACCTGTGCCAACCTTTCCACGAAGGGCTGCCTCACAAGGCAAGGTTTTGGTCATGAACTACTTCCGCTCGCCCCACCCTTGCGACGCGAGGGTGCCGCAGCACTTCCTTCAGTAAAATAGGCATAACTCTTTGTACAAAGCACTGTTTGGGCTCCACAATATACTGTTGGAAAGATATTTCAAAGGGATACAACTTTCTTGTTTTAAGTTTTCTCAAATTATCAACGAATTTTCACAAAATTGGGCAGGAAGACAGACGTATCGAAAACTTAGCCAATTCTATCGAATCTTAAGCGCCTTACTATTAGCCATATTGCGATGATCATATCTCCCTACTCCAATTTCTGATAGGCCTGGTCCTTATATGGTTGGAAAGTTATTTCTACGTACTACAACTTTTATTTAGGGTACTTTCCCAAATTCCAAACTAATCAAGGGGTTATGGTTGCCCGAAGTAGGCTTGTCAACCATTTTCGAAAAAGGTTCAAACTTTCAGTTTTTTCTACTAAAACTCTAACGGTACGAGTCTAACCTTAGTTCCAAGATACGGAGTGTAACAACTTACCCAAAGTTGAGTGATTTTTAGAAGATAAAACAAAGTTGAGTGACTATAGAGGCCACTTACTCAAAGTTGAGTGATCATAGAAGCTTCTAACTCTTTGGTATATGGAATAAGGATTATAATCTCGAGATAGAATTTTAGATTAGCTTTATCCATGTTTGGTTTGGAATGTTAGCTAATCCCAAAATAATGGTTACACTAAAATGGTGGGATTAGTTATCTCATATAGAAGGCGGAATAGCTAGATCGTTTAATTGGTGGAATAAGGGATTATAATTCTGAGATAAGTTGTGGCATATGTTTGATTAATTTTGTTATTTTGGAAACTAGCAATTACAAGATTGTTTATACCACAATTGTTATATTATGTTTGTATCATAGAAGGGATTTTTTTTTGTTTCCCATCCGGTATTCGGAACCCGCATTAGGCTCGACTAATCCGAATTCGTGCTGGGTAGTCCCACTATGGGGGGCACAGCACTCCCTAACAATGGTGACTCCATACCCAAGGGGGCTCGAACTCGAGACCTTTGTTAAGGATAGAGTATCGTAGAAACGTTAAAACTTCTCATATACTATTAGATGTGTTTTAAAATGGTGATTTTCACCCCCAACTTTGCTTTAAAAATCAAACTCCTCCATCAACTATGAAAAATAGACATCCCCCCCCCCCCCCCCCCCCATCCTAGGCAATGTCTATTTTACCCTGGTATTTTCATTCCTCCATCTATGTAATACCTTTTTATATTATATAAAATTTATTAATACATTTTTATTTAAATTCATATTACAAGTAGAATAATCTACTAATTTATCACAATGTCAAATATTATTTTTTATGATTGATATTTTAATATTACATGCATTAAGTATATACACACACACGCGCGCATTACCGTTTATTTTTACATATATGTGTGTGTGTGGGTGTGTGTATGTGTGTATGTATGTATTTATATATGTGTATATGTATAGTTAAGTTTCACTTCTCTCTTATTATCTATTGTCAATATATCAACGAGTTTTGGTTGTCATTAATGGAATATTTTAAATTATGAATTAAAATTCATTTGTGATATAAATAGACAATCTTTTAGGAATTTTTTTATAGAATATACCTCTATTTTTATTAATTATTTTATATTACCTTCATTGAAATATATTTATAAAATTATTATTACATGTTATTTTTAGTTGTATAAATAGATATAAGAGTTTTGATTATTAGTAAAAGAAAATTCTTATTCTTCTCATTTATTTCATTATAGAACGGCATCAAGTTATACACTCAACTAATGTTTCTCACTTTTCTTTTTCCGTCTCAAAAATAAAATAATTTTTTTATACAAAATTTGTTACATAGATTAAAGAGATAATAAAAAATCATAATTTTAAAGAAGTAAAAGAAAAAAAAGGTTGATAATGTAAGGGTAAAATAGGAATTTTAAAAAGCCAATTAGGATAAAGGGGGAGAATGACTAATGTTCAAAGTTAAGGAAGGAATTTGTTATAGAATATACCTCTATTTTTATTAGTTATTTTATATTACCTTCATTGAAGTTTATTTATAAAATTATTATTACATGCTATTTTTACTTGTATAAATAGATATAAAAGTTTTGATTATTAGTAAAAGAAAATTCTTATTCTTCTCATTTATTTCATTATAGAATAGCATCAAGTTATATACTCAACTAGTGTTTCTCACTTTTCTTTTTCCCTCTCGAAAATAAAAAATATTTTTTTATACAAAATTTGTTACATAGATTAAAGAGATTAAAAAATCATGATTTTAAATAAGTAAAAGAAAAGTTAATAATGTAAGGATAAAATAGGAATTTTAAAAAGCCAATTAGGATAAAGGAGGATAAAATAGGAATTTTAAATAGCCAATTAGGATAAAGGGGGAAGAATGACTAATGTTCAAAGTTAAGGGGGGAGTTTGATTTTTAAAGCAAAGTTGAGGGGTGAAAATCGTATGGGCACTTAAATATCTCATTATTATTTTCTAGCTTAAGATACGCTCATGACTATCGATCTACCTGTTGACTTGGTGGAGCTTTATAAAAGTAACGTAGCATTTCTATATTAGTTCACGTGAAATAAAAAAGAAAACTTGGTGTAACACCCCGTGCCTTTAACGAAAGTTTTGATCACGATCCTAGACTTAGAAAATTAGATAAAGAATGTGGGAATTGAAATTTTCCTGTTCAGTTGTGATATGGTGGTTTACGCCCATGAACAGTGATCGTATTTTAATTTACGCCCATGAACAGTGATCGTAAACTGAAATCAAGAATTTCTGAACATTCTGGAATTTGACATTTTGAGGTCATATGGTTAAATACGGACCGTATTCCACTTTACGGCCCGTATTTCAAAACATATTTGGAATTTGGGAAACTTCCTTGATGAAAGTTGTAGAGCTTTGAAATACCTTTTCAACGGTATCTTACGGGGGTCAAACGGACATCTGTGCAAAGAGTTATGGCCATTTTACTGAAGAGACGCAGTGCAGTCCGTATTGCAAAATACGACCCGTAAACTCAAAATACGACCCGTAAACTGAAATACGGCCAGTATTTTGCTGGACGTAAAGTGCAATTTTCCAGAACACTATATATTCGTCCATATCAATTCAACTCATTATTTTTCACTCCCTCAAACCCTAGAACGACTTCCTACTCTCCTCCAACATCAAGAACACCAAGGTAAGTCCATTCTAATTATTCCAACTCAATTCTAACATATATCCTTGTAATCTAAACAAAAAATCATCATTCCTAACCTAGGGTTTTCAAGAAAACCCATCTCAAGATTCAAGAATCAAGATTTAGGAAATCTTCTCCAAAATTCAAGTCTTTAATTCAAGTTTTGGAGCAATTAAGGTATGTAAAACTCCCATCCACATGAGGGAATCTCTATGTTCTTCCCCATGCTTCGTTTCCTTGATATCCATGAAGTTCAAATCTTAGGGCATTAAACCCAACATATTGGTAGCCCGTATTTAAGTATTTATGTACATGAATTTTGTATCTATATTCGTTGTTGTATTCCTAATCTTCCATTACGGTTATTTGGAACCCTAGCTTAATCCATGAATCATGAATTCTTCCTCATGTGTTCTCATCATGTTCATATGAAACTTTATGATTTTATTTTGCAAGTTACAAGCATGTTTTCAAGTCAATTACAAATATATGATTATGAACTATTGTATTACTCATAAATCAAGAACATGTTTGCAAGCTATTTCATGAAACCATGTTTACAAGTTATTTCGTGAAATCATGATTACAAGACAAGTACAAGTTAATTCACGAAAGTCATGGGCTTCTTAGCCAACTATATTATGTTCATGTTTTTGGGAGTTGCACGAATTACCGAGAAGGCTCAGATAGCCTGAAACTATGTAGCCACCATAGGACAAGGATCGCTCCGCCCAGTTAGGATGATACCTTAATTTTACATTGAATGGATCCATCAGGCATGTTACCACCTTATACCCTGGCAAGGTATAGGGGCTCTGCTGGTCCGGCGAGGTACCAGACTTCACGTATCCATGTGGTGATATCATGTGTCGGTTTATGAAATGCTCTCCCTACTTATCATGTTTTTACTTATGTTATATATATACGTATGTACACATGCTCATGCTCATGCTCATGTTCATGTCCAGGTTTTCAGTTTCAGTTCTTATCATGTTATTCCATGTCCCATGTTGTTTCTTTCGGTTACTTTACATACCAGTACATTCAATGTGCTGACGTCCCCTTTTATTGCCCGGGGGCCTGCATTTCACGATGCAGGTACGGATTTACAGGACGACGCTTCTGCTCATTAGGATTTGCACGTACCAGCTTATTGGTGAGCCCCATCTCATTCGGGGTTTAGACATTGTATTTCTTTATTTAGTTTTGCATCTAAAGGTATGCTGGGGGCCTTGTCCCAGTAAGTATGTTTTCCAGTCAGACTCATGATAGAGGTTTCATAGACTAGACAAGTCAGTTATGTCATGTCAGACATTTGGAGTCGTATAGCCAATTTGGCTCACTCATGTTTAAACAAGTATTCTATTAAGTATTATGACTTACCATGTTTTATAAAGGCTCATCATGCATTCACGTTATATTCCGCTTATGTTATGTATCATGATGATTCAGCAGGCCATGTGGTTCGCTCGGTCACATGCAGTCAGGCACCGAGTGCCGTGTTACGTCCAGGCCATGGTTCGGGACGTTTGTGAGGACCCCACGCCAGGTTGACCCTGGACCGCGAGTAGACCCCAGGATGACCCTGGACAGTCCCCCCCAAGACATGCATGCTTGACATACTTGGGCATTGTATTGTAGCAAGGATCACAGACAGTTCGCACAATAAACCATCTTCACGCTGCAGCGCTACGGGTATCGAACCCGTGACCTCTTGCCCTTTACATTCCCCTGAGGGAATCGCCTCTTACCAATTGAGCTGCAGCTCAGGGGATTCCCTCAGGGGAATGTAAAGGGCAAGAGGTCACGGGTTCGATACCCGTAGCGCTGCAGCGTGAAGATGGTTTATTGTGCGAACTGTCTGTGATCCTTGCTACAATGCCCAAGTATGTCAAGCATGCATGTCATGGGGGGGGACTGTCCAGGGTCATCCTGGGGTCTACTTGCGGTCCAGGGTCAACCTGGCGTGGGGTCCTCACACTTGGCACAAGATGGAAAAATCATTTTGGATGAACCATAAAGAAATGAAGGAATGACCATCCGTTCGGCATAGAAATCTCATTAGGGTCTCACCAAAATGAAAACCAAAATGTACAAGTGCAGCCCAAATTTGGATACATTAAGCATGAGATAATGCATCAATGAATGTACAAAAGTCTATACAACAATGAATTACTCTGTATGCATGTGGTAGAATTGGAATTTTGAAATAAATGTCCAAAACCAGAGAAATAATAACAAAAAACGAAGTACAAGAGTCAAGATACTATGTATCTGGAGTACATTACAGTTTGTTGGGATTGACACCTTAAGGCAAATGCAGATTCTATAGCCAAGTTAAACAAAAAAATGGCCTCGTTGGAAATCTTTAGCTTATGTTTGTGATTTTTTTTTTTTTTTAAAATACCGAATATGTTGCAAGAACTTGAACAACAGTGTAAACAAAATCTAAAAATGCAATAATAAGCCAAAAATAAATAACTCAGAGGTATGGCTGGGGAAGAGCTTTGGAGGAAGGGGGGTTTGTTGGTGGAAGAGAGCCAATACTGAGGTGATAATTTAGACTCATTGTCGCTGATCTTAGGGTTTAGGCAAGAATTCTGGATTTGAAATGTAGAAGAGATTAGATGGGGATATGAAGCTTAAAAAGATGAAAAATTAGTGAAGAAACTAGAACGAAATAAAAAATTCCGTAAAAAGACATACAAAAAAGATTAAAATTTATCTGTAAAATGGAGTACACCCATTTTCAGAATGAGCACTATATCAGCCAATTTTTTTTAATTTCAACTTGGAATATAGTTAAAAATAAAAAATTTGAGAGTTCTTCAAAAATCTTTGTGGCCATTTTTGGTGTTAGCATGTAAAGAGACAAAGTCTTGTACAATATTTGTATCAGAGAAAGGAGGAGATGAGCAAATTTGAGTCTTGTAAAAAATTTTTGCAGAGAAAGAAAGTGCATGTGTATGCTATAGAGGGAAGTCAACGTAAATAACTCTCTTCTCTCCTTCATTTTCTTTGAACGTTATACAAAACCTTAAACACAAACTGAATCCAAAGACCAAGTACTAGTAGTTTATATTTATTCAAAGGTAAATGCTGTAGTTTCTTTTTTGTCGATCGAGGGTGGGGGGGGGGGGGGGGGGGGGAATAAGAAAAATCAAGGAGGCTGATTATCATTTTGAAATTTAGGCGGAGATTGGGGCTGCATTTCTACAAGAAATTAAAGCTATCAAGAAGGTATCGCTTTTTTTTTTTTTATAGCAAAAATAAGAAAGCAATACAATAAAGGAAGAGATGAGTAATGAAACATTTTGAAAGAGAACAAACGTAATATAGAAGAAGGTATATGGATGGGATACTAACGTTAGTTTATTAGAAAACATGACTCAAATCTAAAATTTTCATCTAAAGAAAGATTTAAAAGCTCATATACCTCTGCAACTGCTATTTTTACCCTTTTGTTTTTTTATATGAAACACTATCTCTTTCATATGTCATATTGTGTTACAGAATTTTCTTCAGAAAAAGAAGAAGCGAAAGAACCTAAAAATAAATAGAAAGTAAAGAAGAACGAAAATTTTGAAACAAAGTCAAAAGATTCTTTTTTTTTTTAAATTTAAGTGTCCTTTCTATTTGAAAAATGAAGTCGCATTGCACCTTCTTCCTTGAGGGTAGAAATCTTAGGATCAGAAGATTCAATGCAATAAAAAAAAAATGCGGCAACTAAAAATTTTGTGAAAAAAATTAATGATTGTAGAGATAGAGAAGTTCACCAAAAATATAACTAATGTAAGAGAAGGAAGATTTGATAAATTAATAAGAATAATACACGGCAGGACACTTATTTGCTAAAACAACTAAGTTGATTACACTTTCATAAAGACACTAGTGTTATTACTTTTTCAGTAAACCAGTAACAATCCTTTGCTTGCATTGCCATCTGTTTCCATAGGAATAATCTATTATCCAAAAAAATTGGAGAGAAAGGAACAAGGCCAAAGATTTATGCAAAAATTGGTCTTTGAAGGACTATTGTAAAGATATTTTATAAAGATACCAACCTTGGTATTGCCATATCAATTTATAACTGTGAATCAGTTGTGACATGAAATGGAACAAGAAAGAGCACTCTCAAACATGCATTGCAATAAAAACTTACGGATAAGGGCATAGAATATGTCACAGTTGGACACTTTATACACATTACATAAAATATGAAGAAAACCAAACTAGTAAGTAAAATGCAAGTCTTCAAAAACACTCGATAAGATTGGAGTTGTAGATCCTGTTTCATCATCAAAGCATACATGGCAAGACCCGTTCTAGTCAAGACTATATAACACAAGAATACTGTAGCAAACAAAAGACAAAAATTGAAATATAGCAGGACCATATGTTGAATTGTGGTGTATAATTTATTGCTTTGTATATGGATTTCAGTTGATGAACTTAGTTGGTTTGGATTTAGAGCCTCACTGCAAATTGTGTCCAAGACAAAATGTAATAATAAGCCACCAACGTAGCAAATGTTTTAGCATCCATAGAGTAGAAAAAGGTACACATCTGCTTTTCATATAGATTGAACTGTGGCTCTTTACTAATTTCCATAACTGTTCATTCCTACACCACCGAAGTTGTATGTTCTAAAAGTGCTGCTTAAGAATTCCTTAGTATATCGAACTCATCCACTAACAGAAGAAAACACTTCAAATGTTGGTTGGAAATTCTAACTTCATCAATTAGCTAATGAATTCCTTGCGGAACTTTATAGGAGTTATTAGGACTCCTACTAGTCAAGTTCATCTGTTCTTTGTATGTTCACAACAGTAGTACATAATCACAATTAAAAACTCTTGTGCAGGCAGGAAATCAGTGGCAGTTGACAAATGAACAAAAACTTTTTTCTATCCAGAAGAAGAAATTTAAAGCACCTAAACAGGTGCTTATGACTTGGATAATAAAGCGCATATCTAAATCACTTTACAGAGAACAATGACAAAAGAAATGGGTGTGGATCACAAACAAGTTATGCATCAAAAGCTATAACCCTCTAATAACCGTCGTTCACTTTGAAGAAATCATTTGATTCATATGAGCAACAATGTGAGTGGACTAATTAACATCAATAACAAAACTACAAACATTTTTTTATAAGCCTAAAATGACCTAGAGGAGCATCACCCATTAAAACCCTTTGTATCCTGGGCTCTTTCAAGTATTAAAATCGCACCCTGATAACCCTAAAATGGAATGCAACAAACCCTTTGTATCCTAGGCTCTATCTACAATTAAAATTACCCCTAAAATGGAATTCAACAAGCCCTTTGTATCCCAAGCTCTGTCTAGGATTAAAATAACTCCTAAAATCGAATTCAACAAGCCCTTTGTATCCTAGGCTCTGTCTAGAATTAAAATTACCCCTAAAATGGAATTCAACACACCCTTTGTATCTTGGACTCTGTCAAGGGTTAAAATTACACCCTGATAGCCCTAAAATGGAATTCAACAAACCCTTTGCATTATAGGCTTTGTCAAGAGTTAAAATTACACCTGATAGCCCTAAAATGAAATTCAACAAAGTTATACGTCAAAAGCTACATTCAATTTGAAGAGATCATTTGATTCATATGAGAAAATACACCCTACCCCTGTCCTGTTTTAACAAGAAATCAAGTATAATTTTACTTTCTTGTATCAATTTATTTCATGGTGTCTAATTTGACATTAATTATGATTTTTTATGAAACTTATGATCTAAGGGTCAGTTTGGATTATAAGTTTTTCTTTTTAAAAAATTATTTGATTACACTTTTAGAATGATTTTTTTTTTAATATTTGAAAATATTATTTTTTAACCTCAACTTCATAAACTACCTTTATTTTCAAGAAATATCACTCTTTTCCCATTCAAACACCTAAAATAGTCATTATTATCTGTATAGTTATAAATTACTTTCATTAAAAGATACTTCAAATATTTGAGATATAACATCTTTTTGGTAAAAAGTTGCAACACATAAATTAAAACAAAGGAATCATTATTAGATGACGTGTTGGATCTATTGACTAAGAATATCTTACTGGATATATGCCAAAAAAACAATAAAAAACTGTACTGTAAGTTGCAAAATTATATGAAGATAAAATTGCAAACCATAAAGCTACATTTCTAACTTGGGTTGAGACTTACTACTCTTCTGTGTCAATATATTTTACCATGTAATAAGGGTTACAACATGAAATTGCAACAGATTTGAAACAAAGTCAAAAGTTTTTTTGTTTTTTTTTGTTAAATTTAAGTGTCCTTTCAATTTGAAAACTAAAGTTGGCATTGTACCTTCTTCCTTGAAGGTAGAAATTTTAAGATTAGGAGAATCAATGCAATAAAAAAGTGCAACAAGTAAAACTTTTGTGAAAAAAATTCATGATTGTAGAGATAGAGAAGTTACCAAAAATATAACTAATGTAAATAATGTAAGAGAAGGAAGATTTGATAAATTAATATGAATAATACACGGCAGGACGAAGTGTGTATTGTGTCAAACACAATAGGAGACTAAAGAGCACCTATTCGCAGAATGTTCATATGCAAGGCAATTGTGGGGAACATTGATGGATTGGATGCACTGGCCAGCAAATACTACATTAAACAATGGTCAGATGATGAAATGGATCCTTCAGCAGACCAAAGGGAAATCAAGTCATGCACTGTAGCTCAAATTGATTTATACAGAATCAGTTCATGCACTCTGGACTGAGCGGAATACTAGGATTTTTGATCAAAAACAGAGAGAACCTGATAGTATAGCTAGGGAAATAGCTTGTGTGTGTAATGTTAAAGCGTCATCAAAGCTAAGCTCTATACTACAATGTTGTTTCTTCTGAGTGTAACTAGCTTTAGATGGTTTGAGTGAGGGAATTTATTTGTGCAGACTTATACTTTGATCAGCAAGCTGTGATGTAGCTATGTTGTGGTTCTTATTTGCCTACTAAGTGATCAATACAATTGATTAGTTACCAAAAAAAATAATACACTGCAGGACACCTTTTTGCTAAAGCAACTAAGTTGATTACACTTTCATAAAGACATTGTGTAGTTTTACATCACGTCATAGCCTGTATGTATATCTACTTGATAAAGACTTTTATTGCTAGTTTTTTTTACTTCTCGTTTCGTCTCAATTTATGTAAAAGTATTTGTTTTGGCACAAAATTTAAGAAAAACTTGTTTTTTCGAAAGTAGTGTTCTAAGATAATCTATAAAAAATTTAGTGACTATAAAGCATTTTGTTAAACATTTCTTAAATTATAACTATTCTCTATTAAAGTACAAAACTTCTAAAACAAACAGCCATAGCTCTTTACTTACATCAACTTGACAACAGTACTAATAACCCCTTGATTTTGACAATTACACTCCAAATAAACAATAGCTTTAGTACTGTATGCAAACCTTTTACCCCAATTACACTTCTCTCATTTTTCTCTTAAATTGCTATCAACTATTAGCTCCCAACTGGTATCCAATTCGAGCTCCGGACCAGACGGATTGTATTTTAGTCTGCTAGATAGACATTATCGAATGACACCTTTTGATGAGAGATATGAACAAGAAGCTTCGAGCAAACTAGTGTTTTTTGATATTCAGAAGCCAGTAAGCAAATAGTGAATCCTTGGGTATTTGAACCCGAATATTTAGGAAAAAGCAAAATATTTGAAGGAAGGATGGAGAATCCTTTTGAACAACCCGTTATAATAGGAAAGTCTTATATCTTGAAATTAATTCATCAGGTTGATGATAAAATCCATAGATCACCATTGTTCGGTCCGGCCCTTGACACCCTTACTTTACTCTAACAAATGAATAAAATATTCAAACTTAATAGGCATTGGTCATGAAAATCAAATATTTTTGCTTTATGTATATTTGAATTTTTGAAGTTGAAGTTGAAGATTGAGGTGAAGATGGAGGTGTGTTTGGTTACAGTTTTTGCAAAGAATATTTAATTGTTTTCAAATTCCAAATACAACTTCACACAATGATTTTCAAATAAAGTAAAAAAAAAATCGGAAAAAAAGTGAAAAATTATGGCCAAAATTAGGCAGTAGTCTAAAAGGTCCATGAGTTGCAAGAAAAATAAAAAGAGAGCCATTTACTAAGTAATTATTCCAAAATGGGACAACCGACGAAAATTTCACACATGTTTCTTATTTTGCCTTACAAGACTGCACATATCGAAGGAGGAAAATCTCAAAGATGTTGGTTTTCATAACAGAATAAATATTTTAAATGGAACATGTCTAAGTAAGAAAAACAAAGATATAATTTTTTTTATTTGCATTCACAAATCTTATTATTCTGCAGATAAAGGCAAGTGTACTATTACTAATGAGCAGGTAAAAATAATTCATTATCCAAATTCTATTTATTATTTATTAAATAGACCCATTTTTTTTAGTAAACTGAAAATCTTACAAGAAAACGTTACACCATGATATAAAATTTTGTATTGCAAATTTTAGATCCTAGTTTAGCGTTGTCTTGAGTGGTAATTTTAGAAAGGACATATTTGAATAATGCTTACAAATTGGGACAAATGCTAAATGATGGTGTAAAAAAAGAGATATTTGTGTAAAGTCCGAGATGGGCCTACTAATACAAGACAGTTCTATACCAAATGATTATGACTTCTTGGGCCATTCAAGAGACCCAACAATTCTGTTGAGATGCAAATCCATTATATTAATGTCTTCTTTTAACACTTCATATTCCATCTGGGCTTATTACTTTGTCAATATTCAATTTTTTGTGCGGCATGTCCTTCAAATGCACTGATCTTTAATTTTTGGCCCTCAAAATAATGGTCTTTAATTTTTTATCATTTCGCCTAATACCATGAGGTTTGGGGTTCGAACCTCAGCATAATAAAAAAAAAATTGCAAGGTAGAATTTTGTAGCAAAGTTAGTCCTGTTCGGGCCAAAGTTAGTCCTGTTCGGGCCAAAGTTAGGCCTTAAGGCAGAGTTTTAGCATGCCTAAAGGCAAAATTCTACCTGTCCTGCGAATCCAAACTCTACTTTGCGATTTTTTGTTTTTTTAACTTTTGACTGAGCGGGGGTTCGAACCCGAAACCAAGGGGTTCTAGCGAAGGATAAAAATTAAAGACCGCCAATTTAATGGACAATAATTAAAGACCACCTCAAAATAAGGACATTCCTGCAAATTGGCCGTCAATATTTTAACACTGCAGTAGAGATATTTGAGGAAGAAATCTAGAATTTAAGTCCTGTTTCATTTTTTGTCTCTTGTCTTTCTCTTTTTTTTTTTCGGTGAAAGTCTCTTATCTTTCTCAAAAAATAATAATGTAGCCAACTTGATGCCTTTTATTTTAAAAGGAAAAAAAAAAGCCATGGACGAAACACAACTTATTGGATTCACTAAAACTATTGGTTTACAATTAATATAATCACTTCAAGAAGGGATAATTTGTTGTTTATTTGTGTGATAGTGTGATTACATTTCACCTAGCCATTTGTAAGGTTTTTTTAGGCGCAAAAAAGAAAACCATGCATGGGTGAATTGTATGGTTGTGTGACTGTTCGGACCTTAGCAATTTGGGTGCTTTGTACCAAGGCCCATTCTGTAAATTGGCCACAAATATGCGTTTACTCGTACAAAATAGAAATTTATACATGGGCATGCAACTTATAAAACTTGCCATTCTTGAGGGTACTTTTGTTTTATTACGATATATAGCGAGGTTTTACCTTCAATAGCAAAAATGTTTCTAATACAATTATAATACAGTTTTAGCATCATTAATTAGAGAAATCTATCTATATAGAATAAGAAAGATAAAAGCATGATGGGATGACAAGTGTCATCACAAGAAAAATCCTATTTAAAAAAATTAAAGAATTAAAATTAAAAGACAAAAAGAGCAAAAAATGACTTCAACTTTTGACAATTTTTTTGGTCAACCAATTGCCAGTTTTTTTATAATAGTATTCAATTTTGCCAGTTACATGTAGGTGTAAGTTTGAGGCTTATCTCTTTGTATTTTTCAGAAGGAGAAAGCTTCAATACCTTTGGATTTATTGAATGTGGATGGTGTGCTAAGGTCACAAAGCAAAACAAATTGATCGCTTTCCACTATTAATGCCAGGTACTACACAATATTTTTTATGCAAGTATATCTCCACGTTCAATTCATTGTTGAGAATAACAATGGAGTTTGACGTTTTCTTTATTCTTCTTTTATTTTCTTTTATCATCGGTTTAATTTTCTCCCACTTCAATTATGTTAATTTACAAAGAGTTCTTCAGTACTAGGTTTTATGCAAGTTTATCTGCATTTGTTTCAGTCCTTTAATTATTTCCTCAGTTAGAAAACAAGATTTGTTGAGAAAATTTGGAGAACAAACTAATGACTTACCAAAGTAAAAATTGAATAATGACGATGTAGCAAATGGTGAAAAAAAAAAAAAGGACGTAACAAAAGTTAAACATGAAAGATTATTTAGGTGAAAAGCTCCATGAAAACTCACTTTCATAATTTTCTAAGTGGAGAGTATGTGATAATAGTTCTCAAGTAGGAGAAAAATGAAGATGATCCGGATCCTATTTGGTAACCAAAATTCAAAGTTACATACTAAAGTGTGATCTATCTGTCCCACATAAAAAAGCTGGGTATGCAGAAATAAATGATCTAGCAGGTCTAAGGAGTATGTGATATTAGTTCTCAAGTAGGAGAAAAATGAAGATGATTCGGATCTTGTTTGGTAATCAAAATTCAAAGTTACGGACTAAAATGTGATCTATCTGTCCCACATGAAAAAGCTGAGTACTGCAGAATTAAATGATCTAGCAAGGCTTAAAAAGGAGAAAAAGAGGAAAAGAATACTGGTTGTGAATAAAACTTCTTAATCACTCATTTTTTAGAGTTTATACTTTATAATATATTAAAATTCTTCATTTATTCTCAGAAATATTACAGGAATATCGTATAGGGATTTGATTTATAAAAAGAAATGGAGATTTGAATTTCGATTTATTTTCAAATCAACACCTTATGATTATGACTCCTCCAGTTCAAATTAAGAGTCCCCTTAGCCTTTTTATACCCCTTAAGAAACTACTTTTTTTTTTTTTTTTTAATAACTAATCACTTGTATTAATCACCAAGTACGAACATTTTAGCATCACAGCTAAGCCACATCTCAGCTTGTTGTTCCACATAACAATTCACCTATACTTCTAACCTCGTCAAGCTATCTAACATAATACCATAATCAAAATGACAGCTTTTGAAACACCCTCCCTCCTAAGCCTCTGAGATGCTCTAACATTGCAAATGAATGCAATTTCTCTAGCTAAGCTATTTACATCTCGCACTCGATGCTAAAAAATTCTAGTATTTCTTTTGGCCCAAATAGTGTATATATACTCTGTATAGACCATCTTCAATTTCTGAGCTTCAGCAGTCGTCCCTTTAGCATGTTTTCATATCTCTTGTTGCATTTGTACACTGTTTGCTGGCACCCTTGTTGGTCTAGCTAACCATTGTGACAATCTTCTCCACGGGGACCTTGCGTAAGCACACTCCATGAACAGATGTTCACTTGATTCTAGTGCATTGTCGCACATTAGACACTCTGGGTTTACATCAATATTCCAATTCAGTAGTCTATCAGCTGTATTCAAATGACCATGCAAGTATACCAGAGGGCGAATTTAGCTTTTGCCCTTGATTCATTTGCACACATCAAATGTTTCCAGGGAACTTTAGAGTGATTGTCAATCAACTGCAAGTACATGTAATAAATTCTGCTCTGTTGGTGTGATGGACTGCCCTGGATGTGTTGTAGAGTACTCCCATTTTCAATGATTTTCCTTAGAATCCAATTGGCTTGTTGTGGTATAGGAATGTCCTCTAAATTGCCTTCTTTCACATAGTACGCATGAATCCACCTTATCCATAACCTGTCCAGTTTATGTGCTAGATCCCAGTAGACTTTGGTCAATGCTGCCTTGTTCCAAACCTTGAGATCAAATATATGAAGACCCCCTGCAGCTTTTGGCAAACACATCTTACTCCATGAAACCAGGGCCTTTTTAGTGATTTCATTAGTGCCTGACCATATGTAACTTCTACAGCAGGCTTTAATGGTCTTGAGTACTTTAGCAGGTAGAATGAAGATTTGGGCCCAATAAGACTGGATCCCAAACACCACAGTTTTCACTAATTGCACTCTGCCTGTATAGGAGAGCTTCTTGGCTGTCCAAGTTGAGATTCTTGCTACAGTCTTTTCAATTAATGGTTGCCACTGCAAGATACTTTGTTTCCTTGTAGCTAGGGGAATACCTAAGTATTTGAATGGCAATTCTCCTTGAGAGATGCCAAGTTGTTGGATGTTGTGCTCTCCTTCTTCACTGCCCACCCCTCCAAAATAAATGCAGTATTTTACAAAAAATCTTGGCCAATGATCAAAGATGACATCTGTGCAGCTGTGCATGTAGCAAAGCCATTGGATTAAAGATTTTGTGATGACTACAAAAGCACCTCATTCCCTCTTGTATATAGTACTAAGATTCAACGCGCCCCCATCAACTCCGGCATGTCTATCTCTTTAGTACTATCTCAGGATTCAAACGAATGTTATCACCAAACTACACTGCCACCACTAAAAACACCGATAGAACTTGGCGAAAATGAGGTTGTACATACAAATGCATTGGTTTAAACCGTAAAGAAGCTCCAACTATCATATTTAATATTTCGGAGTTTCAAGGAGTAATATAAATCAATGTTTCAAAGAACAAAATTAAAATGTACTTTACTAATTAGAGATCACGTCATCTAGAGAATATTTTTTTCTCCAAAACTGAAAGTAAGTTAAAAGTACCATTAGAACACATCTTTTTAAGAAATAGAAGGAGATTTTAAATTCAATCAAAATATAAATGAGAAAGACTTTAAATCTCAAGTCTTTATAACACAAATGGTGAAAACTTTCCATACACCTATAGGTTTTAACTCCTCAAATATTTTTCTTATTTTGATAACTTTGAGTACTAGTAAAAAGGGGGAAGGGGGGAAATTTTGGGTTTAGATTGCTTTCTAGTGGCAAAGTGCCCACATCAATGGTCGTTGCTGTTAGATCTTGAAGTTGGAGACGGGTCAAAATTACCCCAATCTTTCTCAAAAATACTTATACCGGTGGGGGTTCAAACCCAAATCTTGAGAACCAAAGAGCTTTACTAGCCTATGCTTTACCACTAAGCCCTCTGCTTATTTCTGTATGTGGGTTCGCCAGTAAAAAATATCTATTTTTACTAAAAATTTTTAGTACAAATACAAGGTCTACGCAAAAGCTACTGGGTTTGCCTGAACAATTCCAACCCCGGCCCCTTCCTTTAACACTGTAGCTCCGCCCCTGACCCCTATACTATTGAATTTGATTTAAAACTATCGATCCATGTGGACCCATTATAAGAAGTCACATTTTATCTTTAAGTCTTATCCCGTCAACCGTTAGTCGTAGGGATATTTTAAACAACGGGGTATTTAGGAGCCGATATGTGGATGAAGGATAATTTTAAAACACATCCAACAATATAGGGGTAATTTTGACCCTTTTTTGTTTTATATATCACACTTTGTGGGATAACAATCCCAAATTAGTAATTCCGGGATAAAATAGTAAAATGAACATTTTTCCTTTTCCAAAGTTTTTGTCCTACTGTTTTTTTTTTAAAAGACAAGGTTAAAATTGACTAAAAAGTTTATCCCAATTTATATATTTTAAATCAAACACATATTTTATATTAAATTCTCTATATATTATTTTTTATTCAATAAATCAAACATCTACGGATAAAAAAATATCCATAGATAATCTTGTATTTATTTAATCCCCATACTATAATATCATTGTTATAATACCCAGATAAATTATTTCCAAACAAAACGACCCCTTAGACAACTGATATGGTGCTTGGAATTAAATTGGGGCTAGTTGTAGTAATGTGAATATTGTCTTGGTCAGGGATAATATCTCAAATGGTTACTCGCTTAACTAGTTCACTCAAAAAGTCACTTAACTTTGTTTCTAACTGAAAAGTCACTCAACTTTGTTTTCTAACTAGAACGTCACTCAACTATTCATGTTTCATCTACAAAGTCAATCAACTTATTTAAGTAATTTTTTAATTAAATTTTGCTGCATGAATTTTTATTTAAAGCCAAAATTATAAGAAATAAAAAAATACCTATTTTAACCATTTTTTGGACCATTCCCACTTGACGAGTTTTATCTTGTAAAAGTTCCAAATGTGGATAGTCTGCATGTAATTTGCAGCTTAGCAAATGGAACGTGGTCACCATTTGTCAAGTACAAGAACTTGTGCAACTGAGGTCACAATAGTGTCTGAGAAAATGCACTGCTGCATTGCATCAGTTCACAAAGCAGTTTGGTATGAGTGTTTGTCTGTGCAATATGACTTGTTAGTGACAATCTTAGATGTTATTCTGCTTTAGCTCGAGAATCTATGTCATTAGCTCTTCTTGGTGTACATAATGCAGCTCCTGTTCTGGAACAGAATTTAATCATTTGTCTGTACATATCTCAGACAGCCGAGTCAAATTTGGTGGATTCTAATTGTTGAGTTTTGTCTTGGGCAATCCTCATTTCATGAGCTAACTTTTGAGGTCGAGTTAGGCTCAAAGTCCATTTTTTTATCACCAATATCCAGCAGTGGTATGAGGAGGCAAAGGTGATGGAGGATTAACTAAATTACAGTTGGTGTTGAACTATACGTTTGATCTGATTCATTCCATGTTGTGCTGGTACTTACAGCAGGTAAATTCTCTGGCTTTGATACTTAAATATCTCTTGTCCGCCTTTTCTTTTCTTGAAATTCACATTTCAGAATATGAAAATCATTTGACTAAGCAATATTAAGTTTAAGGAGAATGCTTGTCGATTAATAGTTCTGAAATCATCTAGTAGTTCACCAGATTGAAAAAACCAAGTATACCACAACTTTGGCTCGAACACTGTGTTGATTTGAGAAAAATTTCCACCAAGTTTTTGGTAGTTTGGGTTGTTGTAGAGTCCAAGCAATATAGTATATCAGTGTATCAGGGGTGCAGTATCGGGAAATATTGAGTATAAGAAAGAAAGAACACTTATAATTTTGTGTCTTTGAGTGCTCCTCTTCTGCTGCTGCCATCAGGGAAAGGAAGCAAAAAGGTATGGAAAGTGTGTAAGGGGAAAACTTAATGTGTTGTCCTACTTAACATATACCATTTGAATGCTGTAGGTTTGAAGAGTAATGCCGGCATTAATGATATGACTTGTTAATTTCCTTGAGAAGTTACCATGTTTTTTCTCTTTTCCGCTTTGTAGGTGCAATCTTTGAGATGAGAAATATGCATTTTCTGTTACTCGTTCTATCTTATGTAAGATGTATACATATAGCAATATTAGAGTTTGACCACTTTGCTGGGGTTCATCCATCAACAGGTTTTGTAAATACAAGACTAGTGTTGCTCAAATTCTATTCAATTTTGATTTCTCACATTAATGTACATTATGTGTCTAGCCTCCATATTTACTTTGGACAAACTCCTTGCAAGATATGTTCTATTGGTCTTGGTTTGTGCCAAGTATCTTAGACATTCTTTAGCAGGAGAAAAAACGTGCCAACTGAAATAGTAGTAGCTCGCTAATAGTATGAATTGAGTTACACTGATCTTTGGTGATTCAAATAGAATCATTATATGAGGGCAGAAGTACTGTCCATCTATTGATTTTATTGTTGGTTTCTGCTATCCAAAATGCTTAAATAACACCACCTTTGTAGCACCATAAGAGCGAAATGGGGACAGGGTAATTAACCTATCGGAAGTGTTTTGCATGCATCAAACAAGGTAAAAGAGTAGTCACGGCTTGTGCTATAACTTAGAGTCACTGGATTCAAAATATGTGACACTGTGTTATTGAAATGTCAAGAACCTTTGGAGTTTCGGCTTTTGTAGCCCAATATTCTACAATAACAATAGAATTGGATCTTAATAGCTGCATGAATTCTTTGTTGTGGCTGAAGTTATTGTCTAAAGATGTAGTTAAGATCCCATTTCTCATAAACTTGACATTTAGCTACTTCTGCATCCCTGGTCAGCAGAAATAAATTCAATAAAACTGTTTATTGATTTCATTACCATAGCTCATTTATTGCAAACAGAAAAATAGTTACTATTTGTCTTTCATGGAACAATATTAAGTGTAAATGCCTGAGAATTTAGGTGAAAGGAGAAATGAACACAAAGAAAACTCAGCTGTTGCACTGACTCAGGCGGAACAAACAAGATTGTCCTCTAAAGGGCTCCATAGGAAATAGCTATTATAGAGCTGATTTCTCAGAATGATCACTCAACTATCCTCATTGTAACACAAAAGTTACTTAACTTTGTTTTGTATCTGGAAAATCACTCAACTATCGTCATTGCAATACAAAAGTCATTCAACTTTCATCTTTGTAACACAAAAATCACTCAACTAATTTTAGTCAACTTTTGCTGACGTGACATTTTCTTAAAAGTTAAATCGTTATTTAATATAAACTCACCCATTTTTATCATTTGGTGATCCGCCCCACTAAACAGACTCGTTATCCAAATTTTTATAACAAAACACTAAGGACTGAAATTTTACTAGTAATTTTGTACTGGTAACTTGGCTGGATTCTCCTTCCTACTCAGGCCTTAAAATTTTGCCTCAAGTTCCTCTAGTTACTATGACACTATGCTAAGCTATTTGCAAGTAGTAACAGATCTTCAAGGAAATTTATACATTCTATTCACAAAATATTACGCAAATCAACCGAGTATAGTTGTACCTTTGTTCTTCTTTTCATATATGATGTACTCAGAATACAATTTCCTTGAGCAAGCAGCTTGAATTTTACAAAGAATACCATAAGAAGTTGATAGTGATTGTAGGGAAAGTAAATGCCAAATCTATTATCAACGTTTCAATCACTTAGTTAATGCAGGAAGTAGTGACTTTTTTCAAAATTACTAGATTAATACTTTGCTATACAAAATTTACACTACCGATCAGTTCTCAGACATCTTCATCAAGTCCATTACTAAATTCATTGGATAGCGGGTCAGGTTAGTAGGGCGGATCACTAAATGGTAAAAATGAGTGAGTTTATATTAAATAAGAATTTAACTTTTTAAAAAATGTCACGTCAGCAAAAGTTGACTAAAATGAGTTGAATGACTTTTGTGTTACAAAGATGAAAGTTGAGTGACTTTCTAGAATAAGGATAGTTAAATGAACTTTTGAGAAATCAAACTCGGAGATTATATGCATGGCAATAGGCAACCATATACTATGGTTATATAGTCATGTCATGACTTCTTGTGTCTCCCATATTAGCTCATAAATCTAATCTATATTAAAGTATGATATGTTTCTTTAATTTCTTCCTTTTTATACAAAGTGTGAAATGACCTTACACCATTACTTTATTATTTCAAAGAAAAGAAAGAATGAAATAGCTAGGCTCTAGGAAAAACTTATACATGTTATGAAATATAGAATGGATGTCCACTACACAAATATAATGCCTCTTCCATTATCTTTCACCATATTAATGGTTCTTCCATTATCTTCCACCATATTAATGGTTCTTCCATTATCTCATATATTGAATGCATATGTAGCACTATAAATAGAGGCATAAATTTTCATATGTAATGTACTTGAAACACATTTTAGAAGAATAATAAAATCTCTCCTCTTTGTCACTCTATGTTTATAGTTTTCATCCTTTAATATTATTACTCTTTTAGCTTCATTTTATAACATGTTATCAGCACGAGACTCTACCTTGAACAAATATTTTGAAACGATCAAAGCGCATTGGTTTAAAGATTCGTAGAGCGGTGAGAGTACCATTCTCAAACCAATTTCCAGGTAAGTAATTATGGTCGAATTTGAATTCGTGTCTTTAAGCTGAATGATGAATGATATATCAAAACAGGTGGGATATATATCATCACCCATTAGTTGATGGTGATAATCTATGTGTTACTTATTTTGTTGATTCTAGTGGTGTTAACAATAAGTAGATCTCAGTGGTATTGAAAGAAAAGGTATTGATACCTTGGAAATATTAATAAGCTACAGACATAGAATTCTTGGATATTACTCCTCGTTTGATGTTCATTGAAAATTTTGTTGCCATAATCTCCATAGTTGTTGGACATTAATTTTATGGTTCTTTGGTTGCCTTCGAGTATCAGCAGAATTCGTCACTTTCAAAGGTAATTTTTGTTATCCATTTAGTATTACCTTGTTAAGTTTATGATCACCAGAAGGGACAATATTTTCTATGCATTACTATGGCTACAGTTGAAGATGTGTTAGAGAAAAGTTTCTACATCATATATATGCCTCGATTTACTCCTGAAGTAGCAATATTTTGAAAGAAGCTCTAACCTATTACGGTTTGATATACTTAAGACACGTTCAAATGATTGTGTTCTATTCCTGAAGAATGAGAACTTTTGATAAAAGCTAAAAATACAGATTCATTCCCTGAAGTGAATGTGATAATATTTAGTAAAGCTTATCAATACAGACGTGCTCTTGGTTGTGAAGAAATCACGACTCAACTCCAGAAGAGGTAGAATAATTGAGAAGAAATATTTCGAATATTCTATGTTTTACTCCCGAAGTAGTAAACTCATAAATCTGCTCCCGAAGTAGCAAACTTTGAACTCTACTCCGAATGTTGTAACCTCCGAGCTCTACTCCTCAAGTAGTAGAATTCTGAAATTTACTCTTGAAGTAGTAAATAACTCTGAGATCTACTCCTGAAGTAGTAAGGCCTTAAAATTTACTCTCGAAGTAGTAAACATTTAAACTTTACTCCCGAAGTGGTAAAACTTTAAACTTTACTCATGAAGCAGAAAGAATCGGTAAAATATTTGAGAAATATTCTGAAGCAATATCTTCTTGTGCTTGAGGAAAATAACGAGTTATTGATAAATGTCGTATAGCAAGCACATTTGAATAATCAGAATTCATTTCCCGAAGTGAATGAAGAAATACCACAACATATCTCTTAGAGAGATAAAATACAAGGAATATACATTTTATTTGTGTGGTATGAAATTAAAGCATTGCAACACGTACTTGTCGCATATAGAAACATCTTGAATAATTTTATTAAAGTATCATTTTAAAGAAAAAGGAAGCAGAGTAAAGTGATTTCTACTATAACCACATTGATAAATTATGGTTAGTTGTTATTGATTTCCTTGAAGGAAATAAACATTGGTGTATCCCTTTCCTGAAGGGTGTGATTACTATGTGGTTGCTGCTTTGATACAAAATATTCAGATGTTAATGGCTAGTCTCCTTGAAGGAGATATTTGAAATACTGAAGTTAGAACTTAATGTTTACTTTTCGTAATTTACAATTTATAATGTCCATTTAATTACTGTTTCTTTCATGACACCAGTAGTGTCTAACCAATTTTTTTCCCATGATACTAGCAGTATCTACGCAATATTTGGTGATACAAAAATCAAGGACTCTAGAAGAGATAATTGTTTGTTTATGAGTATCATGACACCAACAGTGTTCAAATAATATCTGATTATGAAAAATAAATTAAAGTCTCTTGAAGAGGTTATACATGATTGCACCATTTATCCCAGATCGTAATTGTTATAAATCGTAGTAAACCTGAAGTTTACTAGCAATAAAATTGGTTATCACATTGGGACTACAAATGATTGGAAAATTGAATATTTTTAAGTTACTACGGGTAAGAAATATGTATATGAAACGTTACCCGAGTATGATGGATGACATGTCACAATAAACCAGAAGTTTATGACATAAAATCTCATGCAATATTAAACCATAATTTTACTAAAATAAATAGCACTCGTCATGGTAAACTTAAGTTTTACGGATATAGCTAATTTTATTAGTTGGAAATACCATTTTGGTTGTCCTGATTTAAATCTGATGTGCTAATTGAGTATTAAAAACATATTGAAGAACTAGAAGATTCTTCAAAAATTTGTTTGTGTTGCTTGTTCTCATGATAAGTTGATTACACCAGCTAATGTTGGGACTGAATCCCCAAAATTCTGAAAAATATAAAAGGTGAATGTGGGCCCCTTCACCTGCAATGTGATGTCTTAAATAGATGCATCTATGAGACGGTCACATGTATGTTTATTGTCAACTGACAGTTTGACATTTACGAAGTTGCTTGCTCAAAATGATTGAGTTGGAAGCACAATTTTCAGAATACGTAATCAAGACAATCATCTTGATAATGCTGGTTTATATCTAAGTTGGTTTGGCATTAGATGCTTCCATAATACAGCTAAACCATTGCTTATGAGAACAGAGTTTCAGATGTTGGTCTGAGATATGATATATTGCATACAACAACATTTGTATGCTTCAGATCAATAAATTTTGATAAATTCTCCCCTCATATTTGGTTCAGGGTCAGGAACTAGATATTTCCATCTTTTAGCATTTGATGTGCGGTACATAATTAATGGATATACCATGATGCACACAGATGGAGTTTCCCAAAGAAAATGGGGACATATGTCACTAAAATAAGGGGGAGAGAATAAGCAGCTAACAAATATGTTGTGAATTATCATCAGTATGATCCTCAGATAATTCAAGTCAAATGCTGGAAGCATTTGCTGACCCAACTATTTCATATTTCATCTGCAAAATGCTCCTAATGTCCCTGAAGGACAGAGTCTACAACATGCATGGAGCATGGTAGACCAATCGGTTCTAAATATAATAATCCTTGAAAAAGGAAGGAGCAAATGATCATAATAAGGAGGCAAAATGCTCTTGAAGAGCCGACGACATAACACTTCATGAAACCTTATGCGAGGTTCAGGTACCTGAAAATGATGAAGTGATGAGATCTCAGTAAGTTATGTCGAATTGCGAATCGATACAAAATGATATCTTGTCGACGATATCTTTGATACAATATGGCGCGCAATATTGTATAAGATTGTGAGGATCTGAGTACTACGTCTCTTAAAGCATGTTGATGTAGAAATAATTACCAAGTAAAATGATGCATCTTGGTAAACGTAATGTTTATTGGACCAGCAGTCCAAACATCAGAAAATGTCACATTATTTATACTGATGGATGCTGTCACAGCCTATGTGGCTTACTTGATGAAATTTATATGAAAATTCCTGAAGGATATAAAATGCTTGAAGCATTTGGTTTAAAGTCTCGGGAAATGTATTCAATCAGATTACAAACCTGATGGTTTAAAACAATCAGGGCGCATGTGGTACAATCGCCTCAGTATGTACTTGGTAAATGAAGGTTATATAAATGATGCCATTTGTCCATGTGTTTTTATAAGAAAACAAAATCAGAGTTCGTTATAATTGCTGTTTATGTTGATGACATAAACCTAATTGGAACTCCAGAAGAGCTCCAAAAGGCGATTGAATATTTAAAGAAAGAATTTGAGATGAAAGATCTGGGAAAAACAAAACTTTGTCTTGGTTTGCAGATTGAACATTTGGTAGATGGGATCTTTATCCATCAATCTGCTTATACCAAAAAGGTTTTAAAACGATTTTACATGGACAATGCGCATCCTTTTAAGTACTCCAATGGTTGTTCGCTCACTTGAAGTGAATAAAGATCCGTTTCGACCTCAAGAAGAAAATGAAGAGCTTCTTGGTCCTGAAGTACCATATCTTAGTGCAATTGGTGTACTTATGTATCTTGCTAACGCTACAAGACCTGACATAGCGTTCTCTGTTAATTAGCTAGCAAGATATAGCTCTTCTCCTACACGAAGACATTGGAACAGAGTTAAGCATATATTGCGATATCTGAAGGGAACTAGCGATATGGGTCTGTTTTATACTAACAAAGGTAGTACAGATCTTGTTGGTTATGCAGATGCAGGTTATTTATCTGATCCACATAAAGCTCGATCTCAAACAGGCTATCTGTTTACATGCGGAGGTACTGCTATATCATGGCGATCCACAAAGCAGTCCATTGTTGCTACTTCTTCGAATCATGCTGAGATAATAGCTATTCATGAAGCAAGTAGAGAATGTGTGTGGTTGAGATCAGTGATACATTTCATCAGAGAAAGATGTGGCTTGAAGTGTGATACAAAATTACCCACAGTATTATATGAAGATAATGCTGCATGCATAGCTCAATTAAAAGGAGGATTTATAAAAGGAGATAGAACGAAGCACATTTCACCAAAGTTATTTTTCACACATGATCTCCAGAAGAAAGGTGATATTGATGTGCAACAAATTCGTTCAAGTGACAATCCTGCAGATTTGTTCACCAAATCTTTGCCAACTTCAACTCTTGAGAAGATGATATTCAAGATTGGAATGCGAAGACTCCGATATCTGAATATTGGTCTTCGTCAGGGGGAGTGAAATACGCGTTATACTCTTTTTTCCTTCACCAAGTTTTGTCCCATTGGGTTTTCTTGGTAAGGTTTTTAATGAGGCAGCTCTCAAAGCGTATTACTAGATATGTGTACTCTTTTTCCTTCATTGAGGCTTTTTCCCACAGGGTTTTTCCTAATAAGGTTTTTAACGATACACATCATCTATGGACATCCAAGGGGGAGTGTTATGAAATATAGAATGGATGTCCACTACACAAATATAATGTCTCTTCCATTATCTTCCACCATATTAATGGTTCTTCCATTATCTTCCACCATATTAATGGTTCTTCCATTATCTCATATATTGAATGCATATGTAGCACTATAAATAGAGGCATAAATTTTCATATGTAATGTACTTGAAACACATTTTAGAAGAATAATAAAATCTCTCCTCTTTGTCACTCTATGTTTATAGTTTTCATCCTTTAATATTATTACTCTTTTAGCTTCATTTTATAACAATACAAAGTTTTTTAGGAGCGACAAGTCCTCCTTTCTTTTGTTTTTAATACAAAACAAAGTCATCTGGTTTCTCACTAGATTAGAAAAACAAACAGAATTTACTAAAGCTAATAAAATTAAAAGTTTAGGAGACATAATCCTGCAAGTGTCACGGAAAACAGCGTATCACATAATTAAATCATTCCATTGGAGTCCAACAATAAGTGGCCAATTTACTTTGCTTTTTGACAATTAGGCATTAGGTCGACAGGGAAATTAGAAACAGTAACTTTAAATTGCAAAAGCATATTCTTGGGAGTTTCCGAATCTTTCTTTCGCCTCACCAACTTATTAGGTTTGACCATAATCTGAGTTGCCATAAATAATGCTCAAGAAAACCGGGACACTAAGCCCGTTTGGATTGACTTATAAGCTGTTTTCAATTTTTTTTTAGTGTTTGGCTGGCCAGCTTATAAGCCGTTTTGTGCTAAAATAAAGCTCAAAAAAATAATTTGACTCATTTGACTTAGTTTATCTAAAACAACTTATAAGCTGAAAACAACTTATAAGTAACAAAAAATAAGTTACCCCAATTTTTTTTTTTTTTTTTGGCTTATAAGTTGTTTCCAGCTTATAAGCTGCTTATTTTAAGTCCATCCAAACAGACTCTAAAAAGGAAAGGACGGGAGGAGGACAACAATCCAGGTGTTTACATCAAGCAAATAGATGCATGGTATGTATTTAACACGACACACTCTACCTTTAACCATGGTTAATTAATGCATTTTCTTACAACATTAAATTACCTAACCATATAGTAAGTTTTTTTTTTCAAAAAAAAAAAAAAAAACATAGTAAATTGAGTTAGTTTGGTGTCAACACGTGGTGGTGCACGTAGGAAAGAAAGAAAAAAAAAGAAGCTTTCACTTGAACACCCGAACACCCTGGTAAAAAATTACACTGTATATATAGAGTAGATATTTTGTGTTTGTGTACATATATAATTTTTGAATATCCTAAACAAACGGTTAGCTCAAGCGGTCCAGTGGACTACATATATTTTTATGTATAGCTTTTGTTGTTTATTTGGAACTCCTAAGTGAAAATCCTAAGTGAAAATCCTGAATTTGTCACTGTGGTCATAAGAAATTGTAATTAATAATAAAATTAAAAATGTAAGTTAAACTATTATTTTTAACTTTAGAAAATTGCCATCATTTTTTAAACTATTTAAAGAATTCATTCCTTCTCCAATTGGTTAGGTGGGTGGATTCAGCAGACAAAGATTATTGAACATCCAGAGCACGTGACATGAAGGGAGGCACGTGCAAGGGTTATGTGGAGTTAGGTGATGCTTATGGACAATTTTGAAGAGGTGCATAGTTTGGTGTTGTCTTAAAGTCGTTGGATTATTGAGACTCGAAAGGGTTAGGTCCCTATGAATCTTCCAAAGGTTTGTCTATAAACGACCATTATTAATTTTGACTTCTGCGTTTCAGACTTTAAAATTTAAAATTGTGATTAATTAAATTACTACAGTAGTTGATGGAATAATTAAGTACTTCAGCTATGAATCTATACTCCAAATGAAAGGGAAAACTCAATCTTACTCTTGTAATTTTGTGGTAGAAATAAAATTCACGTTCAAAAGTCAAATTTGAATTTGTGATGATGACTACCTTTATATCTTGCACAATTAGATTACTTAAATTCCATTCTTACCTTCATTCACTATTCACGTATCCCACTCTCATAAAAATTGAATGTAAATCCCTATGAAGGAAATTAGTTGACAACTACTGTAAAGCTAAGTAGAGATTGCTTTCTAATTGTGATAATGTCTTCCATAAGAATGTTACCCATACTCAACGGAGGTAAAAACATTAGCTAACTCCTCATTAATATTTTCGTGTTTAGTGAATAAAGTTAGTCGACATTTAAAACATAACAGATATTCCGCAAAATTTAAAAGAGAAATTTATGTAAATGTACCCTTCGGCCAACTAGTTTACTAACATGGTCGAAATATGTACATGTTGTATATAATTATATATATAATGTGTATAAGTATGTATATTATATGAATAGTATATGTATATTATTATAAAGTATACACTAACTATATATTTTGGGTGCTTTGGTGCATCGGTAAGTTTGAGCCGTGAAAACAGTCATTAATATTTGCATTAGGATAGGTTATCTGCAACACACTTTGTAAATTAGACGGCCGAATGGTATTTGACAGTAATTTTTCCAAATTAATTTAGGTGCATCCGAGTTTACTCAAACACATAATAATCCGGTGAAAAAAACGTTATTCATACCTTGGAAAGTGAAAAATAAAGTAAGAGGAAGAAAAATGGGAAAAGAGTAAAGATAGTCAAAATGAGAATGGGAAAAATAGAAATTGAATAAAAATACACCATGCCACACCTACCAAAGCACACACATAGAGACACACTATATATATTATATTGTCGTATACTCTTCTCCCTCCTTAACACCTAATTGCCAACTGCCCTTTCTGTGCGAAAATTCTTTGGCTTTTCTTTGTTCTTTTTTCAAGAAAACGATTTCTCCTAAGCATCCCTTTTCTTTGTTATCGAATCTTGATTTTTCAGTCAGTTTCTAGCGCATATAAACAGAATATTTTTTTTATCTCATTTGATGCATGAAATGTGAAGCGACTAGGTCTGTTTTAAAGGGGTTTGCATATTTTTTTTTGCCATCTTCTTCTCCGTCAGCTTTTCTTGATATAAACTCAACACCCTTCAAGACCAAAAGAAAGAAAAGGAATAGTGGGAAAACAAAGATTAATTTTCCACTTTTCCGTTACTTTGGTTTCTTCACCAACTTACAAGCATTTCCTTGCATCGTTTTGGCCTTATAAATAAGGGTAAGATCTCTTATTAATTCTTTGTATTCTACATTTTATGGTGTTGATCTTTGTGTTCTTAACTAGGTTTTCTTTTTCTTGTTTATGTGAGTGCTTTTCAAAAAAATAAATAAATTATGGGTTCCATGTTTTCGATATGTTCTATGTAGAAGTGTTGATGTGGGGTTTTTATGTGTTTTCTACTTTTATGTGTTGATATAATGTATATATGATTAATATGGGCCAACCCCACTTTGTTTAAGCGATGTTACATCTTGTTTATTCAGTAGGTAGTTCTTAATATTGAATTAGATCTATCTTGATTGCTAATTTTATTGTGTAATGCTTAGTTATTCAAATTGATGGGATTTTGCTCTATGGTTTTTTGCTTTTGTGTTTTCTCTCTCTTTGTGCTCTTTTCCTCTGTAGATATGTTATATTTTTCAAATGTCTGTGTGTATGGCATATTCATTTTCATCTTGATGGTGGAAACAATATATCTCTGATAAGGAGGGTAACATTTTTGGTTAACTCTTTAACCTCTTTCTTATAAGTTGATGGCTATGACCTATGAAATGCTCATAATTTTTTACCATAACGCTCAGTCTTAGTAGGCATTTGGATATGAATCAAGTGATATTTGAAAATTAGTAGAATTTGAAGTAAAGTTGAAAAAGATTATTTGGAAGTTGAAGTTGTGTTTGGGAAGGCATTTCACTTGAAAAGTTATTGAAAGTTTGTCCGGGAAGTTTTTTAAGACATTTTTTCAAGTTTGGAGTGAAAAATCAACACGATGCATAACCAAACAGGTTTCTGAAAGAAAAAAAACTTGTAAAAAGGCAAAAAAAGCTTATATCCAAACGGGCCCTTAGTTCCTCTGTTCTTTTGTTTTCCTGTGCAACTGTGTTGTACTTTCTTGTTGCACCTTGACTAGTTGATATGCTGCTGCTTTTGATTGGATGCGGAAATTTTTTACCGCATGAACTTTCATTGACAATTGTGGTTTCTCTGATCACAGTATGGCTGCAACAGCACTTTACCAAACAGTTGGACCTCTTCAGTCTTGTAGAAATAATGGTAACTCTGGATTGTGTCCCGATTATGGGCATGTTTCCTTAAGATCGGTATCCAAGGGTTTCAAGGTTGATGTTGGATTGTTGAGAGGAGGAAGTTATTGTTCTAAAAAGAGAAGTACTTGTGTAATTCAAGCCTCTTCTTCTCAGGCTGCGGTTTTTGATGCAGCTTCAGCACCATCAAGTACCAACTCCAGTGACTCCAAGAAAAAAACAAGTATGACAGTCCCTCTCTTGAACTTCTATTTTCAAAATCATAAGCACAACATAAGAGTAATTTTATTATTGTTTTAAGCTTCTAATGCAGCACCGCTTATAATTATCATCTTCCATTTTTCCCTTCAGGTGAAGCTGCTTTGATCCTGATTAGACACGGCGAGTCTATGTGGAATGAGAAAAACTTGTTCACTGGTTGTGTAGATGTGCCTTTAACTACAAAGGGTGTGGAAGAGGCCATTGAAGCCGGGAAACGAATTAGCAATATACCTGTCGACATGATCTATACTTCTGCTTTGATTCGTGCTCAAATGACTGCCATGCTTGCCATGACCCAGCACCGTCGCAAGAAGGTACTTTTATGGTTAAAAGCTTGTAACTTTTGGATTTTCCTTACATTCATTCCACAATGATAAGATGTGTTTGGGAAAAACTGTATCACAACAGAAGATATTAGAGATATGTCACAACAGAAGATATGGACCTATGTGAAGTATTTGAAGCTTCTGTATTGGTACCCTAAAATACGTATCATTGCCACTGTCATGTCAATTTTAGGTGCCAACTATCATTCATGAAGAAAGCGAGCAAGCAAATGCTTGGAGTCAGATTTTTAGTGAAGAGACCAACAAGCAATGTATACCAGTTGTAACAGCTTGGCAACTAAACGAGAGAATGTAAAATATCTACTCCTTCTAAGGTTATTCTTCCCTATATCTTATTATATCATTTGATGGTTCTGATGCGTATGGCTGTGCAATGTTGTAGGTATGGGGAATTACAAGGTCTTAATAAGCAGGAAACAGCTGACAGATATGGAAAGGAGCAGGTTCATGAGTGGCGTCGCAGCTATGATATTCCTCCTCCAAATGGAGAAAGTTTGGAAATGTGTGCAGAGAGAGCTGTTGCCTACTTTAAGGAGCACGTAAGCAGAAGCATGTTTCCGTTCCAGCATATTACCAACCCTATTTTAGGTTGTTATGAAATGACATTGTTGCTGTAATGTTGCAGATTGAACCCCAACTGGCAGGTGGACAAAATATAATGATCGCTGCCCATGGGAACTCGTTGAGGTCCATCATTATGTATCTCGACAAGCTAACATCCCAAGAGGTAGAATTTCACACTTATTGGAATCTCTTGCATTTTTGTCTGGTCCTGCTAAGAAACATTACGAATTGAAACTCTTTTTTTTTCAGGTTATAAGTTTGGAACTTTCTACTGGAATCCCTATGCTTTACATTTTCAAAGAGGGAAGGTTTATTCGTAGAGGAAGT
Source organism: Lycium barbarum (assembly GCF_019175385.1). Lineage (NCBI taxonomy): Eukaryota > Viridiplantae > Streptophyta > Magnoliopsida > Solanales > Solanaceae > Lycium > Lycium barbarum. The sequence goes on along the minus strand of NC_083338.1, from coordinate 136,098,132 downwards.
CCTCCAGCACCAACAGAGGCAGGGGTCTATGCTTATACCAAGGTATGTAACTTCTAAAACTGCTCAACTGGTTAATTCGCTTGAAGGTAACAAATGAGAAAAATAGCTTAGAACATGCAAAGGTTATTATTGGGCATAACAATAGGGTTACAGCACAAAGTTAAACTTCAAACAGTTTGCTAAACAAGTATGAAGTTATGTAATCAGATATTTAAGATTCGGAAAATTAGGTTGTTGCTACCTTTAACAAAGGCCAAACAAATGGTGCTTTGCTTTTATACTTTGGAGTTTCATTTGATTTAAGTTCTCTAAGTAAGAATTCTCAGGTTTTCACCTCTCAAACATTAATTGAGATATTCTTCAGCTAGTACAGACGAAACAAGTCAAAAGTAACATAGTAAAAAGCAGAGCAAGTAGTGTTTATGTTTCTTTAAAATCCTGCATTTTACCGTTTAGCCGATAATAGCTATTGATTATCTTTGTATGACCAAGTACCCCTTTATATTTCATAATCACAGACCTTGGCTCAGTACAGACAAAAGCTAGATGATGCGTTTCAGTAATGTGACAAGGTATGGCCATTTACTGGTGTTCTATTCTTTGAAACACCTGATATGATTCTTGAGTCTAATTATTTCATGTTTTGCAGGGGCTTGCTTTCAGTTGAAGTAGATTTGATATGCCTCTTGGAGACTAGTTTCTCTTGCAAATGGGAGTAATTTGTAATTCTTTTTTTACCTTCAATGTAGTCTTCGTTTAGGTCAAACAACTCGGCCACTTTTGTCATAAACATTGTTCTGTATGTGTTGATGCTGTGAATTGTAATGTAGAATATGTGTTGGTTTGATAGTATTGAGTATACAGAAATAAGACAATGAGCTACTAGTGTTTTTATACAGCCCATAAATATACATGGGGTTTCCTTTTACAGCTAGCTATGTGGATCCATTTGCTTTGTGCTATTTTTTTTTTTTTTTGGTTATTGATCAAATAATTGCCATATGGGAAAATAAATTATAGAAAATTTGGAGCTAGGTAAAGTTGACTTTTTCCAGGTTCAGCTCATGTTCACTTGATGATGTGGAAGCACAAGACACTGTGCAGCCTATTCTTTGAACCATTATATAGCAATTATTCCCCACTATGCAACATGCACAAATTGTCTCTTGCACTTACTGTACCTACACACGCCCAAGGCTAGTACATTTACTCAGGCTACTTATTAAAATGCAAAGTCATGCTGTGGTTTTCCCTGACTACAACAACATACCCAGTATAATCTCACAAGTGAGGTCTGAGGAGGGTAAGATGTACGCATACCATACTTCTACCTTTATGGGATAGAGAGGCTGTTTCCGATAGACCTTCGGCTCAAAAGAAATGTGATCGATGTAGAAACGTAGGAAAAAAAAAAAGGGACAGTAAAAGAGCAAAATGAACAAAATAAATGCAGTAAGGCTTTCCCCTACTGAGTTCATCAATATCTTAGAATGCTTTTTGATACTACAATCTCTCAGTGTATGCAACAATTTGAACTTTTTGGATCGTTCGAAAATATTTGATGTCATTCTATTCTCATACAACTCTTGCAACTTTCAGAATTTAATTTCATTGAGCTATTCATATTGCCAAATTAATATTCCAACTTTTACTTCAATCTTTTCTCCCCTATAAACTGGTATATACATTAGTAATATTCAAACTACATGCTCACAAAGCAGAATGGAACAAGTATATTCATCTTTAGAAATTTGAATATTACTAATGATGGAACGAGTATAGTCTTTCTTTCCATAAAAGCAATTTGATGACCAACGATAGGTAAGGTATGCAGTGTTATTGTAGGAGTATTCATTTCATCGGCATATATATATATATATATATATGTGCGCGCGCGCAGATATGATGGCAAATGAACTACCAGTTTGCAAAAGGGCACCTATTTTCGAGCAAGAAAATAAATTTAATCTGGCGAGGACTTATAGTTGTTAAGCTGATGAGGTTATAAGTCTGATCATAGGGGTAGCTATTTCGTTTTTCAAGTACTGAGGGCTAGGGCTAAAGCTACTTTCTCCATATTTTCTTGTGAAAATAGTAGGTCTGCTCCGGTAAGTGTTTGGAAATTGGTACTCCCTCCAACCTCGGGTTTAAAATAAGTGTTCACTTAGCATTTTTTATACCCCTTAAGAAAACACTAACTCTTAGAAAAAAACAATATATTTCAACTAAACTACTCTTAATTAATGACACTCTTACTTATTTATTACCTTGACTAAATAGGGGCAAATCTAAAAAAATAAAGTTAATGCCTTCTTGATTATGTAAGTGGACACTTATTTTAAATCAAAAAAAAAAAGTTTAAGCGGATACTTATTTTGCATCGGAGAGAGTATCATGTTTCAGGATTCCCGAGGTTCCATACTTCTTTTTGACCACTAAGCTATCCATTCTGAAAAGAGATAATGGTAAAAAAAAAAAAACCTCAAATATTTTTTTTTTTTTTTTTTTTTTGAGTTTTACCTAAACTATCAGGTGTGAGAGTTTACGACCTAAACTATCATCAACTAGTTTGCAAAACACACCTCAACTATCCGTTGTTCACTTTTCCTACCTAACTATCACCAACTAGTTTACAAAACACATCTCAACTATCAGTTATTCACTATTAATGTGGTGTGTTTTGCAAACTAGTCGGTGATAGTTTAAGTAGGAAAAGTGAACAACTTATAGTTAAAGTGTGTTTTACAAACTAGTTGGTGATAGTATAGGTAAGAAACTCTCACACCTGATAGTTCAGGTAGGAAACTCAAAAAAATGTGATACTTGGAAGTGTGTTTTTGACCCTCAACTCTTCTGAATAAGCATATGCAAAACAAACAAAAGAACTACTAGTATAAAGAGGCAGAACATTCATTGTATTGTGTTTTTGACCCTCAACTCTTCTGAATAAGCATATGCAAAACAAACAAAAGAACTACTAGTATAAAGAGGCAGAACATTCATTGTATAACATATGATTCAGTACATCACCTAGATTAAATGTTTTATGTTGATAACTTCAGATTTGCCCATGTTGTGAGCATTTAGTCAGCAAAAATTGGAGCAATTAAAAAGAGTGAAAAATACGAACTTGAAGAGATTGCTCTCAGTTACACTGCTTTAATCTGTCAGCATTCTCATTTGTACCGTCAGTCCCAGGCAAAGTTTCTTCAATTGGTGATTCCTCTTCATCAACATCCAAAGAAGAATGTTTCTCTGCTTTCTCATCTAAGGCATCAGATTCAGAATCTGAATTAGTTGGCTCTAAAGAGGGGTCAGCTATCACAGTTGGTTGTGCAGTTGATGCAGAATTATCGTCTTTCTTCCAGAAAGAAGACAACTTTTTATCATCTTCTCTCATCCTCTCAGCATATTTATTGATGTCAAAATCGGCCTTATCATCTCCGCCAAATGCAGACTCTATCAGACTCATGTCAAACAGTTCTTCCATCGTTTTTTGGCTGTTGGGGTCATCTGAGTACACAAATTTGACTTTGCTGGCAGTCTTTGGATCCAAAAAAGGCTTTGCTACCTGCATCATTTGGATAAATAAAAGAATTGGTTACAAGGGGATGTGTCATCTTAATATTTCAGAAAACTGATTCCAAAGAGAATCACTTGGAATCAAGCAAACGTAACTTTATGTAATGCAACAACTTGGAATGCTTAAAATTATACATGCACATATTTTCGCTCTAATTGCCACAATAACCCAACCAAATTTTGGAGGGGGATAAGTAGTTGATCCTTTTTATCTTTTTCCGATTTGTTTTTCTTGATCAAGTAAAAGTAGCTTCCATCAGAGCCCTGATTCAATTCTCACGCGCCTTTCTCTCCTCACGTATGTTTTATAGCTCTCTTTGTTTCAATGTCTGTTCAGATTTCAGAAAAATACAAGTCCATGATCATCTGATTGACAACACCGTCCTATTTTCTTCTTTCTCTATTCCATGCGTTAGGATACATGACTTAAGTATTCCTACTGCAGTCTGCAGACACTATCCCTCAAAGTTTCAGCGATAGCTGCCCTTTCAGTCAATATTAACATTGGAGGTCACAGTCAATATCAATGCTTCTAATTAATGTACATTCCGTACACTTTAGAAAAAGTAGAATCCTGTTTCAAAACATTCACAAAATTAACAACCGCAACTTAAACAAGTTTGAGGCCAAATTACCTTCCAAAATGGTTCGAATATTTTGGGTGCATCATATAAAATAGCTATCCCCAGCCTTTCAGGATAATGGTCTTGCAAAACATGAGCTGTTTCTTTTGTCACCTTGATTGAGATATTTGACAGATTGAATCCATGAAAATCAATCAACCAGACCATCTGTTCCTGGTCTTCTGGGAGATTTACAACAGCGTTTTCCATACAATACACTAAATACTTGATTTGTCCTTTAATAGACTTGGTGTTCTGCAAGGAGAAATACAAAATGTTTTTATCAAGCTCGTATTAGTTCCATGTGGACGAACATTAATCGGTATAACTTATTAATTGCAGTTTTTGAAACATACCCTATTTTTTTAGCTGCTGATTGACCAGAATAATCAATTTGAATCAGTTCATGAAATAAAGGTAGTCTAAAGAACACAAAAAAATTGATATAGACATTGTAGCTTTGAGGCCTATATTACATAGATCCTTTATTTGCGTTGATGTATCCGTGTTAAAGAGGTGTGACATATTTATGACTACATCATCCGCCCATATAAAATACTCACACACACACGTATCAAGTATGTATCAACAAGTAAATGACCTCACGTACTTAACTGAGTTTAAATGGTTTTAAAATGATCATTTTCCTTGCAATTATTTGCCCAATAACCAATTGGATAAGAAATTCAAAGGCGATATGATTGTAACACACAAGTATTTTACCCAAGAAAGAAAAAAGAAAAACTGAAACCTACTTGGCATCGAGGTCTCATGACAAGCACTGGCCTCCCATGCTTGTCTGTATAGTTTGACCTATAAATTTTGCCTGTTTCTGCTTCACTAGCCACATCATCCTGTATCAAAGAAAGACTTTTTCAAAGAATTAAAAAAAAGCAAGAAACAACAGAAGATGCTATTATCAACATGATCAGCACAGATACTACTATCAACTATGTTGCCCGGGTCTTCATAAATGTCGAGGGGTGCATGTCGGATCCTCCAAAATTATGTATGTTTGGAGGATCCAACACAGGTTCGGCAGCATTTTTCAGAGTCCTAGCAACATAGACTATCAGGTTCCAAGGTTGCAGATATGGACTGAGTTAATGCAAAAAACAACCTATGGAAAAAAACACCAATAATTATGAAGCAAATCATGCCAAAGGTCTAACCATTGAGGAGGCACAAATAAACAGAAGAGGATAAGAAAAGGGAAGACAGACCAAAAAAATGCAGGTTCCAGAAAGTTCATCAAGAAATAAGTGCCAAAGAAGCATCTAGACACTTTTGAAGATGGAAAAAAAGAAAATGACAAAGAGGGAGACTGTAACAGTACCCAGTGAATTTCTTCAGGCTTGTAATCCAATCTCCACTTCAGGGTTGCTTTAAGCATCTTAACTGCCTTCTTTACATTCCAGCTTCGAGCCGCTAAATATCTTGAAATGGATGCATCAGAACAATAAAGGGCCAACTTACCTGAAAGCAGCCCAATCAACTTTCTCATCTCATCAATCTGCTAGAAACAAAGTCCTGTTTATTAGCACAACCCAGCTTAAAACCATGACAGAAGCTTTAAAAGATAAGATACCTTGTTCTGTTCTTCTTCCAGTCTCAAACAATTCTCAAAGCCATTTGAAGTAGATTTTGTTGGAGCATTACTCATAGTTTCAGGGAACTTAACTTTGTGTAATCAGTTAAACTATTCAACCACTGCACACTGTTATGAAAATGACTACAAAGTAAATTTTTGTATGTAATAGTGCAACTACAGGAAGAACACAGCTACAACTCAAGAGCCATACAAAAATACCTCCTAAATGTAGCAGAAAACAATTGAACTATTTCATTGGCATACAAAAATCTTTTTAATAACAAAAAGCGAAAAATAAATTAAAAACCCATATGATTTATTTATTCAGGCAGCCCTTTGTTGTCAAGGACATAAAGGAGAACAGAACCATTTCCCTATTAGAGTGAACTTTTGCGAGATGTGAATATGAGACAAGCACCTCCCACAATTAGCAACTATTTGAGCTTGCAAAATCTGAACATACGGAAACCTTGAACTTATAACCATTTCAGAAATGATATGACTTGCACGAAGCTTAAAATCGCATGTACGAAATATAACTAGCTTCGGTTTTTTCATTTACAATGCTAACAAGAAACTTGCTGCTTCCAACTTGCGGAAACAGGATAATCAATCTAGCACTATATAGTAGATGAGAGATCCTAATCAGCCTTCACTGGTTCGTGGCACTCATGCAGTGAAAGGAATAGTCGTCTAGCAATGACCACAATTTCTGGTATCCTCATTATCATCTTTGACTAGGTAATTCATGTATGTGTTACTACTAGCCTTTGCATGCTTTCATTTGTTAACTGCCATTGAACTAACATCGGAATTTGAATATTTGGAATGTTTAGTCCTTGAACTAGCAAGCCATGTTAAAAGCATCATAAAGCCTCATTTTGTAAGTTCATCATAATATCTATGATATAGAACATTAAAGGATTCTAATTCCTCTACCTGCACATTAGAACCTCAGAGTGGAATACCACCTCAGAGTGGAATACCAGCAGTTTGCTGCCAAATCTTCTGATACTGGTATACTAAGAACCAAAGTCACAGCTGATGACATTCTAACTAGAAGATGATAACAGAACATTCTCTTTGCCACTCTCTTCCTTGATCAAAACTTTATACCAGACACCACCACCACAAGTTTAGCACTAAAACCCTTTTCAATTGCCAAATATGTCATTAAGCCATTTAGGCATCGGATGCCATGTCATAACCAGAAATTTGACAGATAAAAACTCTACGGAGCAATACATTAGGTACAAAATTCTTCAAATTAATGTACCAAACTGAAGATCTAAAAGGTAAGATTCAAAAAAAGAGAAGCTTTGAGGAAGCAAAAATACAAAATGCGTTAACGCCTAACATGATTTTCCTGTTAGCCTTCGCTAGATGGGGCAACAGGCAAATGTAGCGACGGAAGTATTGCCAATTGCCACCAAATTCTTAAAGAACAAATTGCCTAAGGAACAATAGGAACCTAGAGATTAATGGTTTGGCAGCAAAGGATCGGAAACGCCATTTAAATCACTCAAGCTCTTCTTCATTTCTAGTGTTAACGAGGAATTTGTTATTGATGAAATGATAGTCATCAACTCATCATCCATTAAATCAGTTTGCTCAAACATGAGATGCAACTCTAGCAGAAGCTCCAATGTCCGGAGGACGTATTCAAAGTGCACATCCTCATCCCAGTGATTCTTATTTGAAAAAAAAGCACCACTTTACTTTTCCCATAATCATCGGAGCTTTACATAACTAAGACAAAAGCTAGTTTCCTCAACCGGGTTGAGTCAACCCAGCCCTTGTGCCTCATTGTAAACAAGAAAAAACAAACAAATTGAATAATCTGATCAAAAGCCAACAAATTACTCTCCTCCAGGCTCCATCTTCACAGTTCCTCAAAATTCCCACGATTATACGGAACTCAGTGATGAAAAATCTGCAATTGTAGACTTCCAGTATGCAGTGCAAACATCAACAATTGACACTTGTTTCTAGTACCTTCTTTCTGTTGAGTATAACATAATTCCAAGTCCAATTATCCAAATCATCAGACCAAATAGGTTCACTTACTTTTTTAACCAACTTAGTCATCATAAACTGATTGCTAACAATCAGAAAGTAAAATTCATATAGTTCAACTGATCATAGCAAATAAACAAATTTCCCTCATGCAACAAACCAACAAACAGGCTATAACCTCATCAAAAAAAAAAAAAAAAAAAATGCAAGAACAAAGTCACAAACATAATGAACATAGTAGGTGCTCAAAAAATAACCAAGAAAATAAAAACCCATAATTCATTTGCAAAAAAGATAAAAACCAAAAAGAAGAATTAAGGAGTTGTTACCAGGATATTAATCTCCTAAATGATCAAGAACCAGGGAAACACAGAGTCAACTGAAAGAAGGTTAGTTTTTGGCAGAGATTAGATAGCAGGTGGGATTTTACATAGTTTATAGTGATTAGAAAATATATATAATAGAGATGTAGGAATGGAGCACACCATGTGAGAAAATCTACATATGAGATATGACTACAAAAGGACCTGACGACAGGCGACAAAAGGTTAAAATCGTAATAAACCTGAAGCAGGTAAGGTAAGGTAGGTCAAAGTTACTGCTGTGGCACAAAGTTTAACAAAAAATGAAGTTTTTTAAAATCTGTTATTCAAAATAAGTCTTAAATATTTATATAGTTATAAATTATTTTTAAATATAAAAAAGTGTCAATTTTTTTAAAACAAACTAAAAAGGAAAGAAAAATAATTTTTTTTGGGATGGAAGGAGTAGCATGTAACCTGTAAAAATAATGTATAAAATGTTTTAATAATTTTCTAGAAGATTTTGCGAAATTCAACGATTTTCTAGTGTTTTGATCCTGTCATGTAGAAAGCTCCTAAAATCCAATTTTGACGATGGAAAACATTCAACATCTTAAACTGGTCAATGGACCCGTTTCTGACAAGAAAATGCCATTCGACCGAGCAGCAAAAATTATTACTTATGTAATGTAAGACTATAAAAGCACAGCTCAAGAAGATTTAACTACATTTTTTTAATTTCAATTGAGATTATAAATTACTTTAAGGTTCTTTTAAGCTTTTTATCTCAAGTTTGTGATTCTAAGATATGTACAAAAAAAAATTGCCAATGAGGTTTTGTAAAAGTGGAACGGTTAAACTACCAGAGTAAGTTTTTGTTCTTTGTCTCCTTGAAAGTGGGGTAATTCCTTTGTTTTTACTTCTCCCATAACATGGATATATGTAATTGTCTTGTCATTTTATTCCTCTTAATATGGCGGGTGGAATGGGATGATTGTGATTCTTTCATTATTAATTAAAGGTTTGAATTTGAACTCGAAAATAATAAAATTTGTTTTAGAGTGTTTCCCGTTTAGTGGACCCTATGGTACGAAAATCTAAATTAATCAGTTAATTAAGTTTTTAATATCATATGGTAATCCCAACACTAGTGTTTTTATATGTTCATCGTTCAACTCAAAAAATACATAAAATAACTCAATTAAACAGATTGAAGTTGTCATACTATTGTAAAATTTTCTGGAAATTGATTGAATCAACTGGGTGGCTAAGTTCTCCTCTTACCAACATAGAAAATTGAATACTTGGAGAACTTCAAGAGGTGTTAAAATAATAATGCGAATGACAGAGGCAAAGGCCCTGAGAGCAGAAGGACAAACAGAGGTGTTTGGATGAATGGAAACAAAAGAAAGAGCAGGATATAAGTTTCCAAGTTGTTATAATAATGTCAAAAAGTACAAGACATACCTTATAACATACTGGTCCATATTGACATGCCAACTCTCACAAGGGCCTAGCCCCACTCCCTTTTACTCTACATTATTGAGAGGTGTGTGAGGACCCACCAGGTCATCATGCCATATAGGTGCCACTTGACACATATATTTGTCATGTGGAATGATTACATAAGAGGAAGAGTAGTTATTATAGGAAGATTCTAGAGATATGGGAAGGTTTCTCTTGGAAGATCCTAGAATTTCATGAATTTGCATAGAAAGTTCTTGGAATACTCTAGTTGTGTAGAGATTTCTAGAATAGGGGCTTATTAGTAAATATGTAGGGACTTGTATAATAATTATTATTTACATATTAGTCCTTAGGTGAGTAGTATAAATAGGAGGGTAATTCATTTGTAAAAACCATCAAGCAAAAATCAATCAACTCTTCTATAATAAAAAACTTCCTTCTAGCAAATTTCTCTTGTCTTATTCACCTACTATTCCCTTAGTGATCTTAAGTGTAGTAATCTAGGCTGACTTGGCATAGCAAGATCGTGAGCAAGTTGTGCAAGAACGTGAGCGAGTTGTCAAGTGCCACACGTGCACTTAGTTGAAGACTAAGGACGTGACAACGTGGTATCAGAGCGAAGGTTACGACTGAGGGAATGGCAAACGACGGAGAAATCAACGCCGCTAAAACCCAAGCCAACGTCATCCAGGATGCTGCTGGCAAGAAGGGCCATAACAAAAAGAGGAATGACGCCAACAAGAGCCAGGAGGTGCCGCCAGAGGTTGTGCCAAATGAAGGGCTTACATCCCAAGAACCATCTGCCACTGAGGCGAGTGAGGATGACGTGGAGGTCCTGTCCGAGGACGTCTCACTCGGTAAAGAGTGGGTTATGAAGGTTAACGTGGGGATGGACGCCATCGATATATTTGGCCAACATTTGGGCAAGGTGGAGGGCACTCTTAGCGTTCTTGAGGGGCATACTCTTGAAGAGATTGAAAGCATCCGAAATGACTTGGAAGGGCACATGCAGGCTGAGATTGAGGTAAAGCAAACCATTACTGCCTTAGAGTGCAAACTCATGGCGGCGTTGAGTACTATCGATGCCATGAAGGCAAAGATAGTGGCACTCGAAAAACAGGTCAATGTTGGTGTGACTGAGGCAGCCAACAATGTTGTCGTGATGAGGGAAGCTAAGATCGAGGCTCCTAAGCCACCAGTGTTCAAAGGAGTTCGTGATGCACAAGAGGTGGAGAACTTTCTTTGGCACTTGGAGAACTATTTCAAGCATGGCAAAGTAAGGGACGATGAGGCCAAGATCAATACCGTTGTGTTGTACTTAACAGAGACTGCTATGCTATGGTGGAGAAGAAAGGTCGCTGATACTGACAGAGGTCTATGCACAATCAACACGTGGGATCAATTCAAGAATGAGTTCAAGCGACAGTTCTACCCAAATAATGTCTTGTACGAGGCAAGGCGCAAACTTAGAGAGTTGAAGTAGACAGGGAGCATCCGCGACTATGTCAAGGAGTTCACCACCCTTATACTTCAAATTCCCAACCTCACTAGCGATGACTTGTTGTTTCACTTTATGGACGGGTTGCAAAATTGGGCTAAGCAGGAGTTGCAAAGCCGTCAAGTCGCAGACATAGACCAAGCCATAGTGGAGGTCGAGTCTTTGATGGACTTCAGGCATGACAAGCACGGCAAAGGCCAAGGCAATATGTCAAGGGGTAGCGATGCCAAAGATGGGGGAGATCATGGCGAGAGCAAGGAGTCGCAGCAACAATACTCCAAGACTCAAAATGTAAATAAGTTCGACGGCAAGAAGTCAGGTGGTCGTCAAGGCTATGCTGAAAAGAAGGCGCAAAACGAGAAGAAGGGATGCTACTTATGCGGAGGGCCGCACAACTTCAAAAATTGCCCTGACCTGAAGAGCATTAGCGTTATGGTACGTGCAAGTCATGAGCAGACGCAAACACAGAGTACGGGAATCTCACAGTTGGGGACGATTAGACTATGTGGCGCTGTCGCGAAGAAAGATAGTCAAACCAATGATAATAAAAACCAGTACATGGATCTCACCATCAATAACAAGCCCGCTCGGGCATTGGTGAACATTGGAGCGACTCATAATTTTGTGACCGAGGCCGCAGCAAAGAGACTAGAGTTGAAGCTCACTCCAACTAACGCCCTCGTCAAGACCGTGAATGCTAAGCCAGAAAATGCTCGTGGTGTAGCTAATGGCGTTAGTGTCAAATTGGGCGATTGGAAAGGCATGACAAATTTTACCGCCACTACTATGGATATTTTTGACATTGTTTTGGGGCAAGAATTCTTTACACATTGCCACGCGATGATCGATCCCTACCTCCAACGTCTCTTGGTCATGGAGCGAGAAGGCGCTTGCATGGTGCCTACAGTGACTATGTCGCATGGACAGGGCCATGCACAACTTTCAGCTATGCAGCTTGTCAAGGGGCTCAAGAAAGAAGAACCAACATTTATGGCAACCATTACAAGTTTGAAGGAAGATAATGGTACCCAAGAGACACCGCCGCCTTGGATAGATAATTTGCTCGAAGAAAATAAAGATGGTATTTCCGAAGAGCTACCTGAGAGCTTGCATAAGAGCTTGCCTCTTAGGCGTGAGCTGGATCACAAGATTGAGTTGGAGCATGAACCGGGAAAGGGTCAAGTCATGCATCGATTACTATCACCGCCTCACACGATAGGAAGATTGAAGCTATCATTAACTACTAGGCCAGGCGGAAACAAGGGCAAAAAGGCACTGCCATGTTCCTCATATATTGGAAGGGGAAATCACCGGATGAGGCCGCATGGGGACGGTATGAAGACTTGTGGCAATTTAAAGACAAGATTCAAGAGTTTACACAGCAGCAGTGTGCCGCGGTCGTCGCACCATCAGGTGGGGGAGAGTGTGAGGACCCACCGTGTCATCATGCCACATAGGTGCCACTTGGCACATATATTTGCCATGTGGAATGATTACATAAGAGGAAGAGTAGATATTATAGGAAGATTCTAGAGATATGAGGAGGTTTCCCTTGGAAGACCCTAGAATTTCATGAATTTGCATAGAAAGTCCTTGGAATACTCTAGTTGTGTAGAGATTTCTAGAATAGGGGCTTATTAGTAAATATGTAGGGACTTGTATAATAATTATTATTTACATATTAGTCCCTAGGTGAGTAGTATAAATAGGAGGGTAATTCATTTGTAAAAACCATCAAGCAAAAATCAATCAACTCTTCTATAATAAAAAACTTCCTTCTAGCAAATTTCTATTGTCTTATTCACCTACTATTCCCTTAGTGATCTTAAGTGTAGTAATCTAGGCTGACTTGGCATAGCAAGATCGTGAGCAAGTTGTGCAAGAACATGAGCGAGTTGTCAAGTGCCGCACGTGCGCTTAGTTGAAGACTAAGGACGTGACAGGTGGCTTCAAAATTTTAAGTAGGCGTTTGACCATGAAAATCAAATACTACATTTTTTATTTTATTTGGAATTTTAAAGTTGGAGTTGTGTTTGGTTATAGTTTTTGCAAAGCATATTTGGTTGTTTGAATGTACGGAAAGTGAAAAAAAGTGGGGGAAAAAAAAAGTGAAAACAGGGTTTTAAGTGTTTTTCAAATTTCAATTACAAGTTGTAATTGGAATTTTCATGGTCAAACGCTGATTTTCAAATAAAGTAAAAAAAGTTCTGGAAAAAAAAAGAGAAAAATTCTCATGGCCAAACAGGTTAAGTTAGTGAATTATATCGTATGAACAATATATATACTTTAAGTTTGTAGATTTAGTTGGCTCGCTCTATCATCAAAATTTATAATGAGGTGGTGAGTATCTTTTCATCTTTAATTGAAAATTTTAGTTCCGACCCCTAAGTATGGAATTATCTTTAGTAAAAAGTGTTTTACCTTGTTAGACTTCCAATATCAATCCAGGTTGGTCGATCCTCAAATTATGTACTGAGTAAAAAGTGTTTTATCTTGTTAGGCTTCCCATTATCAATCCAGGTTGGTCGACCCTCAAATTATGTATTGAACACTAAATGAAAACCAAAAAAAAAAGAAAAAACAATGAAAACAAATGAGGCTCATTCCATATTAGATTTGTCAGGGAAATTACATCTGATAACCTTAAAAATAAGTGGTCTTGAACATTGACCCCGCTCGCCTCATATGCAAACCTTCAAAGTCAAAAGTGTATCTATGTAGCAAAATTTATTAAACTTGAAATTTTATCTATAAGACATACGGGATTAAAATTCAAGACTTCTCATTTCAAAGCCATTCTAGTAAATCACTCAGATTTGGCATGCCCACCAACCTCAATCTTCATCTTCCTCCACCTTTTTCTTTTTGAAATTAAATTGGAAGAATATGCGACTCCCACCAAGATCCTTAATGCGAATTGGATATTATTTTCTTTTAAAATTAGACCGGTCTATCTTTGAAGTTCAAGACTATATGGGATATATTCGATTTATGTTGTGCACGACTACTCGCAATTTTATTCCTGCATGATTCGTAGGTTGACTTTTTTTTTTTTTTTTTGTAATAACTAAAAAGTCCTCTGGGCAATGAATGTCAACTCCTTTATTGTCTTTTTTGTGACGTAAAAGTTATACTTTCTCCGTTCACTTTTATTTATCCATTATATTAAAAATATATTTAATTTGTCACTTTTAATATATCAAGAAAAAAAACATGTTATATCTTTAACATTAATTACTTATTCCCTAAATTATTTTTCAAGATCTAAGATTAAACATCTATTAATGTGGGTATCAGGTAAATTACCCTATCAATTGTTGTTTGTTAAAGGAAGTGGAAAGTCCAAACTGGATAAGTAAAAATAAATAGAGGGAGTAACTAATAATTTATGTCATTTGAATTAACTTGGGGGGTAAAAAGTAGAAGTTAATCAAAATTTGGTAAAGGTTCGGTTCAAATACCTAAACTTTAGGGATTAAACTAGCAGTCACTAACCAAAACAAAGTACTTACAAATGAGTTTAGGTGTAATTGAACCAACAATGCACCCAAGGACGTGAATTATTAGTCAATGAAGCTGAAATGGGCCATGTGAAATTAGGGTTAAAACCAGAGTAAAGGCAAAAGGAGAGAAAAAAAAATTTAGGGAAATTTCTTCTTTGGTGATCAGAATTAGTTGATAGTTGTATTAATGAAAGATAACATATAGCCACTAATTCAGTCAAAGAATCCCTAACTAATCCAAACACCAGCATTACAAAAACAAATAAGAAAGAAGTTGATCCAAAAATGCATGATGAATTAAATCCATGCTTAAAACGTGTATATTAATAACAATTTAGTCATGTTGGCGTGTCTAGAAAGTTCTAACCAAGCAACGTTTAAAAGCACAATGGTTCCGATCATGACACCTTCAAGGTAAGATAACCTATAACTCCTTTGAAGTAATTATAACTTTATAAGAGATTAACGTTCAATACTAGGGGTGTACATGGACCGAGTTGATTTGGATTTTTTAAACACCAAACCAAACTAATTGCGTCGGGTTTTTAAATTTATACACCAAACCAAACCAATAAAATTCGGGTTTTTCAACCTCGGGTTTTCTCGGGTTTTTCGGGTTTTTTTTTCGGAATAGTCTTGATACAAAACATATAACTTTTACTTCAAATATTTCTTTAGTCCTAGTAAGGTACAACTATATAATTAAGGTGTTTCTTAAGAAAATAACACAAAATGTGAGAAGAGTGATGACATTGTATTAAAATATTTAACAAAAGCTAATAAAATCGGTTAAAATAAATATTGCTAATTAACAAGCCATAAAGAAAATGACCATAATCTAAAAATATTAAGTCATGCTAAAATAAGTACGACAAATAAGTATTAATTACATGACAGAGAAAAAAAACTTAAGTTATGTATTTTCACTCTCTAAATCAATTATGCAAAACTAAAGAATAGATATCCAACATTATTGTCATTCCTAATGGTAAATTGAATTTCTTTTGTTAGCATTAGTGTTGAGTTGGTTTTGGTTTGGACTTTATTTGAGTTACTAGCATCCATAGGATATAAAACTTATTGACGTTCAAAATTCTAAGTTCAAGCTTGAATAATATGATAATAGATAAAAAAAAAACTACGAAAAAATTTAAGAAATATTTATAAATTACATTACAAATAAAAAATTTTATGTATAAAATATTTTAAAAATTGAATACATGTAATGTCGGGTTGGTTTGGTTCGGTTTGACTTTTTTTAGTTAAACCAAACCAAACCAATTATGGTCGGTTTTTTTTTTTCAATACCAAACCAAGTCAAACCAAACCACTAGTCGGATTTTTTTCTCGGTTTATCGGTTTGGTGCGATTTGTCGGTTTACTTTGTACACACCTATTCAATACGCTTCACGTCGTGTTGTCAGTCATAGACATTAAAAGAGAATTTTCTTTTAAGTATATGTGATATAATAAGTTTAAGAATGTATTTGTATTTTATGATTAAGAATTTGTCAATTTGATTATGTCCTCCTCTCGCACGCGTGCGTAAACACGTATGTATAATGTCTAGATATTTAAATAATTCTTTTATTTACTTTTTTTTTCCTACATACTTTCGATTACTTTAAATCTTATTTAAAATATATTGATAAAATCAATCTATGTTGATAAAAACGAAAAAGATGTGAAGTTTATGCCTCTCACGTTGAAGCTATCATACTGTGGTAAAATATTACTGAGCTAACCACAATATTAAGAAATCCTAATTTCAATTTTATTCCTATTAAGCTATCATACTGTGGTAATTTACCTGATTTATGTTGTGCACGACTACTCGCAATTTTATTCCTGCATGATTCGTAGGTTGACTTTTTTTGTGATAACTTAAAAGTCCTGTGGGCAATGAATGTCAACTCTTTTATTGTCTTATGTCAACTCCTTTATTGTCTTTTTTGTGACGTTAAAGTTATACTTTCTCCGTTCACTTTTATTTATTCATTATATTAAAAATATATTTAATTCGTCACTTTTTTGTATATCAAGAGAAAAAGCATGTTATATTCTTAATATTAATTACTTATTCCCTAAATTATTTTTCAAGATCTAAGATTAAACATCTATTAATGTGGGTATCAGGTAAATTACCCTATCAATTGTTATTTGTTAAAGGATGTGGAAAGTCCAAACTGGACAAGTAAAAATAAATAGAGGGAGTAACTAATAATTTATGTCATTTGAATTAACTTGGGGGGTAAAAAGTAGAAGTTAATCAAAATTTGGTAAAGGTTCGGTTCAAATACCTAAACTTTAGGGATTAAACTAGCAGTCACTAACCAAAACAAAGTACTTACAAATGAGTTTAGTGTAATTGAACCAAAAATGCATCCAAGGACGTGAATTATTAGTCAATGAAGCTGAAATGGACCATGTGAAATTAGGGTTAAAACCAGAGTAAAGGCAAAAGGAGAAAAAAATGATTAGGGAAATTTCTTCTTTGGTGATCAGAATTAATTGATAGTTGTATTAATGAAAGACAACACACAGCCACTAATTCAGTCAAAGAATGCTTAAACTAATCCAAACACCAGCATTATAAAAACAAATAAGAAAGAAGTTGATCCAAAAATGCATGATGAATAAAATTCATGCATCAAACTTGTATATTAATAACAATGTAGTCATGTTGGCGTGTCTAGAAAGTTCTAACCAAGCAATGTTTTAAAACACAATGGTTCCGATCATGACAACTTCGAGGTAAGATAACCTACAACTCCTTTGAACTAATCATAACCTATAACTCCTTTGAAGTAATTATAACTTTATAAGAGATTAACGTTCAATACATTTCACGCCGTGCTGTCAGTCATATACATTAAAAGAGAATTTTCTTTTAAGTATATGTGATATAATGAGTTTAAGAATGTATTTGTATGTTATGATTGAGAATTTGTCAATTTGATTTTGTCCTCCTCTTGCACGCGTGCGTAAACACTTACGTATAATGTCTAGATATTTAAATAATTCTTTTATTTAATTTTTTTTTTCCTACATACTTTCGATTACTTTAAATCTTATTTAAAATATATTGATAAAATCAATCTATGCTGATAAAAATGAAAAAGATGTGAAGTTTATGCCTCTCACCTTGAAGCTATCATACTATGGTAAAATATTACTGAGCTAACCACAATATTAAGAAATCCTAATTTCAATCTAACGTTTGGTGACATATTCATTTCTACAGGTATCGGCAATAACGTCTGGTAACTAAAAGGTGGCTCCGCCCTTAGATATTGATTTTGACATATTCTAGAAAGTATATCTAAATGTGTAAGGATTTAAGCCTTGATGGTTTTAAAACTAGACACAAAATAGCTATAACACAAATATAAACACGATAATTTGTCAACTAATTCATTCAAGAATAAATTCAAACATACACGTCTTTTTTTGTTTTTAAAAGAGCCTAAACATACGTTTTAAAGCCAAATCCAAGTGGGGCCTAAGAGAAATGTATTTATGTGTCCTCATTTAAACAGCTAGCTGTCAAATATAGACCCAACCACTAGACACAAACCCCTAAAGTTTTAGCCTATTAAAATACATTCGATACTGATAAAAGATACTACAACGAAAATATAAAGGGACACGCAATAAATGCTAACCAAAACATACACTGTCATTATTAACAGAAATAATGGTCAAAAACACACATGAACTATTACTTTTTCATGAGTTTTCTATCTAAACATCAGGTGAACTATCACCAACTATTTGTCAAAAACACACCTCAACTATAAAACTCTCATACCTAATCGTTCAGATAGGAAACTAAAAAAAAAAATGATAGTGCAGGTGAATTTTTTACCATTAATTCTTACTAGTAAGCACTACCGTCAAATTTAAAAGGAGAGAGGGCAGTAATGAGGTACTGCGCGACAGAGAGTAAAATGAAAGCCAAAGTCCTACTGTTATACATTCAAATTTGTTCACGGATACTAGCTCCTGTTTTTTGCTTTCTTAAAAAAATATATAAACCACTTTAGGAATAGTTAGCAACATTAAACATTTCTACTGTTACATTAGAGCATTAACAATGTCACTAGTTTAGAATTATTATATGAATTCAGGAGTAATTGTTAATGAATTCTGCAGAAAATGCAAGCAGTTGAGAGAATTGAACTAAATCGCGCATCCTTTCATTTTCACTGATGAATGTGACTGATCGGTACTATAATAAAAAACACGGTTTATTATTAAGTGCCAACAAAAATAAACATGAGAATTTTTTTCCCATCCCTTAGCTGGAGAGATGTGAGCCAATTAGGCCATGAAAGAGGAAATAAGTGGAATCAAACTGAATGGGTGATAGAGTCGTGTCATTCTCAAATCTGCGCAATTCATCTCCTTTTGAGCACTTAACACCCTTATGTATACAAACAACACACAATTCAATAGTTAGGGACCTTAGGTGGGGTGTGTGTTGGGGTGGGGTGGGGTGGGGCGTGGGGGTGGGGGTAGGGGTGGGCGGTTGTTCATACTTCATACAATAGCACTACTCGCAATTTGCAAAGAATGCACATCCATTATCAAGACGTCGTTCCAAGGTACCAAACAATACAAAAATAAATTGACCAAACAATACAAAGATAAATTGAGCATGGAAAAGAACATAGCTAAAAGACGAAAGATGAACTTGAAGATATCTTTTCAGAAGGATAACACAAAGAAATTTTCTGCAACATCCCTACGTATACTAGACAACCTAATAAAAAGAATTATGTTCTTCATAAGAATATGTACAGAACTAGTCGGTATCTTCCAAGTGCCTCCATATCAACATTTGTATCCAAATAACTGTACTCTTGTCAGTCTATATGGCAGTCCTGACTTGTTCGTCAGCTCATAATGGTTCCGGATATCAGACTTGCCATCCGAGCAGAGTTCCATGCTCAGCCTCGAAACAATTTCCCCACATGGCCAGCCCAGTCCTCTGTCTATCCCGGGCTTCTTTCATGGACTAGTAGTCTTCTTCAAATTCAGGATATCAAACGAGGCAGTAAAGCCAGTATCAGACAAACCAGCTCCAAAATCTCCAGGGTTAGTCTCGGTGGTAAAAATCATCAACAGAAAAGCAATCATAAAGAGTACCCATTTTCCAGCCACAGAGGGCTGTATATTCAGGATCATTTAGCTTTTCTTCTCAATCTCAACGGAAGCAAAGCATATACATTAGAGCTGCTGAATACCTGATGTTAAGCTGCTACGTGCTCTGTTTGAAAAAGGCTCAAACAAGTGAAAATGTTGTACATATCAAGAACTTCAAGTCATCATACGTTTCAAGTATTTACCTTTATAATCTGTCAGCAACAGAACTTGTGGCACGACCGAGAGCTCCCATGCTCAAAATCCCATCAACTCGTTAAATACTCCACCATAATCATCCAGGATCTCTTCCTTTCTAACATACCCTCCCATTCTCTTCATTGACAAGAATTCTTTTTGCCAAACCGTATATTCTGCACATGAAACCAGCTTGACCAGCTTTGTTATCGACCACTGTCCAAGACAGGAGCAAGTCTTTAGGAACAAAAATGTTTCCTTAATGCCATATAGCCTCTTCCATTCTCGCACCACCAAGAAGTCCTTTCAACCAAACCATGTTGCACATGAAATCAGCATGCGTGTATGTCATCAACCAATCTCCTAGCCAGGAGCAAGCCATAACATCAGTAACAAAAAAGGTGGGTCCCTGTGATTTATGGCACATATTAACGGACATCAACTACAGGTCTCTTCTCCCAATTCCAGCTGTATTTTGCCTTCTCTGTATGCCATATTGCCAGGCATCTCTAGATCTATCAGCAGATTGATCAAAATCATCCAATGAATTCTCTAGCGGTGGCTTAGGAGGCCTATAACTTCCATTCCTTACATGTAATGCATTTGGCTTTTCATCATCTTCTGAAGGTGTTCCTGACCTGGACTCCATGTGTGTATCATATATCCGGTGTCGTAACCCAGATCTCAAACCTCGATTATTAGACATCTTAGTCGGTGGAGGTGCATGAGAACCTGCCTTGGGAAGCTGGAAGTCCTTAGGTAAAGTATCCATGTCCATGTAACATTTTCTGGTTTTGGCATCGGCAATCAATGCAGCCCAATCTTCTGATTGCACCAGAGAATTGGCATTTCCCATTACCTGTTAAGAGAACATTATAGAGTAAAGTTACTATTGACTCGTATATTGCTGCTTGGACGAGTAGATTATGGATATAACATTATGAACATAAACGGAGACCGAAGTAACATACCCAAAGAGCTCGTCTTGCACGAGTAAGAGCAACGTTCATTCGCCGTATATCTGCAACAAACCCAACCCCATGGCCTGAGGCGCGCACACATGACATTATAATAACATCACGCTCTTGACCCTGGAAAGCATCCACAGTATTTATGTAAATGTCTTTTCCTTCTTCAGAATTTAAAACATCCCCGAACTCCCTCTGAAGGCATTTAAGTTGCAGCTTGTACGGAGTGATTATACCTACAGTAACTTTCCCAACACCAAGAGATTTACAAGTTTTTTGAAGATGCTCATACAAACGAAGACAGAACTGTGCTTCATGCGTATTCTGATATGAAGCAGATCCACCTCTATGTGATTCCCGACCATGTGTAATGTCATAAAAGATGTAAGGCTTCAGTAAAGGATCCTTGTAATAAACTTCGTCAGGCAGATTCACAACACTTTCACTATCATTAAGGCGACCTTGATAAAAGTACCTAGAAGGAAAATCCCTAATTTGAGGGTGCATCCTGTACTGCACTGATAATAACATAGTTGGGCAGCCTGCTTGCTGAAACCTCTCAAAGAGGCTTCTACTGTACATCAAAGTTCCAGCTGCTTTGCTGATAACCGTAGCAGGAAGCTGCTGGGGATCCCCAACAAGAACGCATCGCGCTGCACCGAGAGAAAGAGGAGGAAGCACTCCTACTTCACTGGCTTGGGCTGCTTCATCAATGACTACCATGTCAAAACCATGGGTAAGACGAGAGAACAATTTCCTCCCACTACTTGAGACAGTTGTGAAAACGATTTCAGCTTCATTGGCAAAACTAGCCTCCAGACTAGCACGAGCTTCCTCCATGTTGAAATTGTTACCACCACGGAACCTACTCTCCAAAATCAGAAGGCGGGACATCTCCACCAGTATTTTATCTCTATTCTCAACAACTGCCGCAAGATTCTGCAAGAGAGTATCTCGATTCTGGTCCCTAGCCATAAGAACATCAGGGTCAACTCCGACAGATCCTTGTGAACGACCAGCAGCAGCAGCAACTGTAAGTTCTCTTTGAAGGCCAGCTATCTGCTGAGACAACTGAGCTTCACGAGCTCTCAACTGGTGCATCCACCCATAAACTTCATCACGACTCTTCATTAAAAGCTGCTCAGTTCTCCGCTCTACAGAAACTGCTTGGGCGGCACGCGTTTGGGAATCTACCCCAACTCGTGCAACATCAGGCCGATAAACTTTCATCTCGCCGTCAATGAATCCACGATCAAGAACACGCGAAAGAAGCTCATCAGTTGCAGCATTTGAAGGAGCACAGACGAGCATTCTAGGTTTTGGGCACAGCTTTGGGAGGGTTCTGAAGAGATTCTGATCCATGCTTAGCAGGACTTCATCAATGGATCCAGTAGCAACATTATCTGAGTTACTCTCGTTATTTTGCTTATAGCTTTCAGGAGCAAGTTTCTTGAGCAATGCTGTGTAATAGTGCTGATACTGAACAAGATGGATGACATTCAGCATTCCCCACACTGTGTGCGTCTTACCTGTACCAGGTGGCCCTTGAACTAGAGTAAAAGGCCATGGATCTTGCCTCTTTGTCATACCATTAGTTCCAGCAGCTGTATGCGTTGCAGCCCATTGGATTGCTCCTAGCTGCGGTCCATTAAAGGTCCTGTGCAAGTGGTCAGTAAAGTTTGGTGTAAAGCAGTCAGGCATTGCAGGTGTCTGCTCTTCGTATTTAGGGAAGTGCTCTGGACTTGGCTGAAGAATTGCATTTTGCATCTACACATAAGAGCATAATTCTTTATTGAAACTGATAACAGGCAGAGAAAACATTTCTAGGGAAGAGCTAGGTTTAAGATATAACCTGCAGATTAAGACGCCGAAATGCATGTAAAGCAACATATTCTCGTTGGGTCGTTGCTAGAGAACCCAGAACAGTCAGAAACCAGATGCCTCTTGGTTGTAGTTTCCACAATATGTGATCACTAACATTATTGCTGAAAGAACAAATACCAAGACATTAGCTCATCAGTCACAGAAGGCGGAAGCAATTAAAAGTCAATCACTGACCTGTTGGCGTCATACGAATCTCCAACATAGAAGTGCAGGATGGCGCCGGTAGGATCTCGAGTATCAATAGGTATGTGTCGCCTCACAGTACCAGCCACACGACCACTGATTTCGGGCTCATCATCATCCCCGAGTGTTGAGGTGCCACTTCTCCGTGATCGGACTGCTGAATTGGTATGAAGTTTAGAAATTTTACTAAAATTAAGAAGAAACCTAGGAATTTGAAATACACACCAAGAAAAAGTCATATAATATCAACCTGATCCAGGACGTGGAGTGGATAGAACTGCTACATCTCCCTCTTTGAATAACCACTTCCAATCACAATCTGGAATGAGGATTACATCATACCATCCTGTGCAGAAGAAATGCAGTGCTGATTAGAAAGGGAGGAAAATAAATTCAACAAGGCCAACCATAATTTCCCTACTCTAAAATTCTGTCTTTAATGTGTGTGTGTGTTTTTCTTTCTTTCAGAGTCCAGCCGTTCTAAAGTAGGCTATATAAACGGACCACCCAAACACTTCTGCTATCCTTGGTACAGTTAAATCTTGTCATGCTTGATACTCAAAAACTAGGAAATTGAAAAAATAATCCTGTAGAGCAGCTCAAAGTGGAGACACGACATTAATTGTCCGACCTCCTTTGTCCAACTGAGTGATGAGGGAGTTAAATAGCTTCCCAAATATGTATTTGGAATAAACAGTTGGTCCTCATATCCAAGTCAAAGGATAAAATAAAATAAATATATAAAGAAAGTTGCCACAATATACCTCTTTCTCGCCGTTCAATGTTTTTAATATGGACCTTCACATGGGTTCCTGTGTCAGCCATCTCCTCCCAAGAACTGTACAACTGTGCCCGGCATTCCTCAAAGAGCAAGGGTTCAAACACCTTAACATACTCTTCCGCAGATTCAAACTGACCAGGTACACACTGAAGCTCTGCTTCATCTACATGAAGAGAAGTTCACCCCTTAATAATACACCATACGATGGCACTTCATGCACCACACCACTTTTTGACATAAGGAAGGCAAATAAGAAATTGGAAAAAAAAATAAAAACTTATGAGGCTCAAGGAGCTGTACAATGCGACTCGCTGCTAAACATGCCTAAAGGTGCTTCAGAGGAGCAATTCAGAGCACCATTAAATAATAAAGTTAGCTAACACAAAAATGTATTCAGAACTTTATCTTGATACATATGAACAGGTTAGTCATGGATAACATGAAAAAATACACTATTAATCATATAGCCAACTTTGAGATGACACAAAAATTCTTCCATCCCACAAGCTATCCTGATGATTGAGGTGCCCACCAGATGAAGCTGGAGGATCCCCTTTGCTATGCATGGGCCTGAGTAATATAAACACCGCCACTTAATAAACTAAAACATTAAATCCTGGCTCACCAAGCATTCCATAGAACAGGACACTAAATATAGGCCACTGAAACAACCTAGAAGAAAGTGGCAGTATAAAACATTTATATTTAGTACACTTGCACCATCATAAAGAAACTGACAGATCATACAAGAAAGAGCGATGTGACAATGTTCAATTGATAAAAGGGTACCAGTTTATAGCCTTCCAATGAAAACAAAAGAAAATTCTATGATCCAGACACTCGAAAAATGAAAAATACAACAGAAAAGAAGTTTAAAGGGATAAACTGATCTAATGACCACTTCAGTACAGTACTACAGTGCCCAGTTGGAAGAACACATACTAGCTTCTTTTGAATAAAACCTAAAGCAAAGATGGATTCCATACTATCTTGTCACAATCATTATTATAGAGCACAAGAAAAAGTGACGGATTTGCGCACCACTCATTCTAACAATATTCTAGGGAAATGCAAAAATTGATCATTAACTAAAGAAATATAAGAAAAGATAAATGCCCATCTCCCGTCACATACCTTACTAGGAACAGTAAGATCAATGCTCTCTATTAAAACTCAAGTTGGAGCCTTATCCAATTAGAAAGCTGGGTACACCCCAAACATAGAATCAACAGGGAAAGGTTTACGCGCTATGTCACATAGCTTAAAAAGCACAGAACAGAATAAAAAGTTCGAGACAGAAGACTAACGAGCAATATTATCAACAAAAGTAACGGTAATAACCACAATGATGAGAATAATAATCAAGTGGAACACAAAAGTACCTGGATGTTGCCAAAACTTCTCGTTTGTCACCTCACGAATAAGGCGTTCTACAGATGTATCTTGACACAGGCTACTTACTATAGGTTGCTTCTTGGATGGAGGTTTTTTGGCACCCAATTTTGGATCCATGGAATTTTGACCGGTCGGAGCAGGCTTCCTACCAGGAAACTGTGAATTTCTGCTTTGTCTCTGATCTGTGGGATGTTTCCAAGAACTCTGTCTAGGCATAAGTGGTGCTTGAGCCTCAGACGTGAGGTCAGTAGAACTACTCATCCGTCTTGGCCGACCTAGAGGTGCTAGGTTCACATCAGCACTGGATTCAGATTTAGAATCATTAGATTCCATTGGCAAGTTTCCTTCATTAGTTGAATCAATTTGTCTAATATCTTTGACAAGTTGCAGACTCTGCTTTTCCCCATTCTTTTCAGGTGGAGGAACGTTACGAGGCTCTTTCACAATACGAGTTGTAACAGGTGGTGGAAAATTTTGCCGCCTAGTAGTACTCTTTTGGGAACCTACCTGCTTAACGTCTTCCAAATCAAGAAACATGGTCTGCCTACTGCGCTTCTTTCCCAGCATTGCTTCCTTCTGATGGTCAATCTTAGGGCGCTTACCAAAATTGTTAGCGCACTTTAATGCATGGCTCGCCTCAGCACCTCTAATCTCTCTATGCTTTGGCACCTGCCCAGAATCCTCCTGACTATCCATGGTGATATCAGCTTTACTACTGGTTTCAGAAATTCTGCCACTATTACTTTTCCTGTCATTTGTATCTCGATCTAATTCTAAAGAGGAAATATTGTAATTTTCACCATTCCGCTTCTCATTATCCTGAGAAGCATTATCAACAGAGCCAACTTTATCACTACTGTTCACCGGCTCAACTGCTGATTTCTCCTCCGGAGCTTTATCAAAATCAGTATTCGACTTATCATTGAAGCCAATATTTTTATATACATCTGTTGAACCCTCTGCATCAGACCATTCACCTTCTTCCTTTTCAGCCACTTGCATATCAAGAGAGTTTAGATCTGGCTGGAGCAAAGCCTTCATTGTATGTTCCTGACTTGACTTAGATAATAAAGCACCACCCGAAGTTGAGGGCCCAGCACTCTTCTGTTCCTCAGGAGCTCTAGATGCCTCTGCACCTTTTGACCGAACAAAGGGCTGAAAACCTGAAACGGAAGAGGCATGGGAAAATGCATGATTGTTTACTATCCCGGGCGGATCAACAGAGGAGGCCAAAAGCTCAGAAGTGTTGGTAATAGAAGAGGGAACTGCTCGCTTAGGCTGGAAACAGAGGACACCATTGTTATCCTGGTCATCCTCAGTAGGGGGTTCATTAAGATCAAACAACAACCTTCCTTTAGAACCCATCTCAAATATAATTGCATATACGCTGAATAAAAAGGACCTTATACCACCACCTTTCACTAATATTTGACTCTCGCACAGCTATTGACAAATATTTTAACCTCTTTATTGCCCAAAGAGCATTAAAAGCATGAAAGACTGCAATTGGGGGGAAGCAACAAACTTGATTAAAGGACAAAAGTCAGAGCATCAAAAACAAAGGTTCGTATTCCACTCTACAACATAAAATTTACATCATCCTCATCTATTTGGAATACTAAAAACAAGTGAATTGCTTTAGTAGCAGTCAGCACTCACAGCTACAGCTGCAATTTCTTAAAACAGGAACGTATAGTTACAGCCTGCATGATCAAATTAATATCTTAATCAGCAATTCCTCTTTCAGCAGAAAATAGCAAAACCAAAAGAAAAAGAACAGACATAAGCTAAGGTTGGGGAGTTAAATTCTTAAATCTTAACGGCTGTTACAGTATCACAAAGATTAACTGTGTCATAATCAAATCAAACAATTAAGAAAAAGCAAAAGAGACTGAAAATTCACTAACAAGTTCAAACCCTAAAAATATGTGCAAGTTCAACTCCTATGCAACCACAACAATAACACGGTGTAATCCCACAAGTGGGGTCTGGGGAGGGTAGTGTGTACGCAGACCATACCCCTTCCTATGCAACACCATGCTAGCAATTACACATGAGCCTCAACAACCAAATACAACGAAAAGCAACTAAAGCGCCAAATGGATAGGAAAATGGGCAACAAGATTAATTAGATTGCACAAATTCCAAATAAAGCAGCAATTTTTTTCAAGATTCATGCCTATATTACACGTGTGATTGTTTCAATCAGTAGATGGTCTATATCCAAATAAATAAAAAATCTGTAAATTAACATTCTTTCATAGCATTCGAAGAGATCTATGGCTTAACAGATAATATATATATATATAACAAACCCTATTCTCAAATCTTTCACCTCTATTAATCTACCAGTACAAACTCATCAAAAATAGCTCCAATAACACATAAACAGTCCATATTTCCACAGTAAAATATACAGTAAGTAATGCATAAAAAACAAATCCAATCAATGTGACAAAACTACACTCAGTACACAATAAATAAATAAATAATACAACTAACAACTAATTACCTAACTAAATCACCCCTAAACAACCTTTAAGATTTGTACCAGATTCAATTTTTACCAATTAGGGTTTCCATAACCAATCAAGAAAACAAATTAATATTACCCCATTTAGTCAATTTACAATACCCAAATTCATATGTGTTCATTCACCCCAGATCAAACCCAATTTAGTCTCTTTTTTTTGGATCTATTTTTCTACAACTTCATTCGATCTATTAGTATTATTACTGTATTATTATTTATTAATTAAATTGTGTGGAGAGATAGAGAGAGAGTAAAGGGAAAAGTACCTCCAAAGAGCACCACGAAATCTAGACAGAGTCAAAGAGAGAGAGAGAGAAAAAAAATTATTAATAAAAATTGTTTATTAACAATTTTTAAACAGGATAATAATAAATTTTTCTCTTATATTTTTGCTATAATTGGTGTGCTTTTGTTTTTGTATGTAAAGAAACAGAGTTTTTTTTTTTTTTGTTTTTGTTTTAGAGAGAGAAAGGAGAGAAAACGAATGCAAGTGAAAAGAAGAGTGTGGGGAGAGCTCTATTTATAGGAAAATAACAAGGCCCATTGTGGGCCCGATCCGAGATAACGGCCGATCACCGTTTATTTTAAATTTCCGGCATATAATTAATCTGACGGCGTCAGTCACTTTTTTTTTTTTTTTTTTTAATTAAACCAAATAATTCTTTGTTTATGTTTTAATAAGAAATATAATATAATAATGGTTTTGGTGTATGTATTTAGCCCTTGAGGTTGTGTTTATTTACATAGTGAAGATGACAGGAAAACCTGTTTGGCCGGTGGAGCTTTGGGGTAAGAGTTGGAGGGTAAATATGACATTTTATATAGTGCTTCGCGTGATTATCTGTCTAGATCTCGTTTAACAGCCGTAAGTAAACGAGACTTGTGTTAAAAATAAATAAAATATATATATATATTAGTTTTTTTTTTTTTTGGACTTTCCAAATAAGATGGTCACTTTTTGGTATGTTTTATTAACTAGACTAATAGAAAAAAGTTTCCAAGATGAAATGGGTAGATCTATAAGAACTGGCAAAATTTATGAAAAAAAAAAAGTATAATATTATTGGATTATTTTGGAAAAATTATAATGGTGGTTTGGTGGGGTGAGAAAAAGCTCGTCTGTGATTATCTTATTTGTCACTCTCCAAAATATCAGTTACATATTGATGGAGTTACTATAATATTATTTTGTTTTAATTGTATGCACTATAACAACAACAACAACGTACCCAGTGAAATTCCACAATTGTATGCACTATAGTATAAAATTTATAAATTTTGTGCAATTTGATTTGCTCTAACTTAATATAAAGATTTTCTTGTCTTATTTGTTACAAATGTTTATAAGCAATTTCGCTTTAGATCGCATGATTATGTAAATATGTTTCATATACACCATGCACAAAAATCCTAATGTTACCCTAAGTGTTTAATATCTAAATAATATAAATTAGTCACGTTAATCTATTTTCATATTGTAAATGAGCAAAAGGGAATCCTAAATGATTATTATTTAAATGACATAACATGTTAGGTTAATCTGTTTTCATACATGAACTTGTACGAAATCTTGGCTTCAAGAAAATTTCATGTGTCTTGTGTGTAATATATATCTTGTTCGATAACTTAATATGATAAAAAGAATTGTTGCCCTAGTATACAAAATTACCATTGGAAATATTTGCCATAGTATTAAAGCATCATCTTTTAGCAAATTTTCTAAATTGCTTAATGAAAACAACTTAAATAAATTTAAGAACTTTTTTAGTTCTTGATATATTCTTAATTAGATTAATAAATCAAAAAGTTTGCCAGAGAAGAGACGTAAGATCTCTAAGAAACAAAATCTATGAAAAATTAGGATAATATTGTTTGACTATATTGGAAAATTTATGATGTAATAATCTGATTGGGTGAGAAAAAACTTAAATCTAACTATCATACTTGTCACCCACCCAAATATCAATACACCATAGAGCTGCGTATCGGGTGGTTCGGTTCGGGTTTGAAAGTTATCGATTAAACTTATCGGTTATCGGTTTGTAGACATGTTAAACCGTTAAAGAACCATTAAAATATCGGTTAATGGGTTATTGGTTAATCGGTTTTTGATCGTTATCGGTTCGGTTATCGCTTTAACCGTTAAGATATCACACGAAATTTTTTCAAGAACAAAGAACCCATCTTCAAAGCAGAATCAGAAACGAATTAACGAGATGCAAAATGAATAAAGTAGCTACAAAAGAAAGTGCATGCAGCAGTTAGCTATAAATGGAGTTTGAAACTGGAAGCTGGCTAGCATCTCCAAGACGTTAAAAACTTGAAACTTTTTCTTCATATTTACATGAATCCTAGTTCCCAGACCACTGCTGACAACTTTCCAATTTGACAATGTTGTCTTTTTTTAGGCTTCTTCATCCGAGTCCTCAACAACTCTCCTCATTTTTGCTCTCCTTACCCGTTGCATTAGTGGCACAAAATTGTAGAGAGGAGTTGTTAGCTACCTACAAGTTATTTCCACAAGTATTTGGTACTTGATGCTTGGTAAAGTTTGTTTCACACCTTTGGAAGCAATAAGAAGCTTTGACATTCGGGCTAAGTTCTTGTAAAACCTTGCAGCTAATTTCACCAGTGAGAAATAAATTGACTTAGGATTTACTAATAATGGAATGAATTCACTGGGCTGAACTCCACAAATTATATCTGAAAGGTTATATATGGAAGAGTATAATTGTAATTAAATAAATGGTTATCGGGTTATTGGTTCGCCCGTTAACAAAAGTGGTGAACCCGAGACCCGAACCGATACCCCAATAACTATAGAACACCACCCGATACCCGAACCATTAACCCACTAACCCGAACCATTAACCCAATAACCCAATTATCAGTTCGGGTTATTGGTTTAACCGTTAACATGCACAGCCCTAATACACCATGTTGATGGAGTATATAATATTACTATTATGTTTCAATTCTATGCACTTATGGTATAAAATTTCATACATTTTGTGTAATTTAATTTGCTCTAACGTATTATAAAGTCTTTCTTATCTTATCTGGTTATAAATGTTTGTATGTAATTTCATTTTAGATGATAATGTTGTGTAAATAAATTTCATATTGTCTGCCCGTAAAAAGAGAATCCTAATATCAACCTAAATGTTTGATATCTAAATGATGTAGCAAGTCACGTTAATCTCTTTTCATATTGTAATTAAACACGCAAAAAGGATCCTAATTTTAACCTAAGTGATTAATATCTAAATGACATAAACAAGTTATGTCTGTTTTCATAAATGAAGTTATATGTAATCTTAACTTCAAAAAGATTTAGCGTGTCTCATTCGTAATTCATATCTTTATTATTGTTATTTTTTGAAAATCTATATCTTGTTCGATAATTTAAATCCTGATATAGAAAGTTGTGGCACTCGCATAAATTATCATTCAAAATATTCACCTTTTGATATTGACTCGCATAAATTATCATTCAAAATATTCACCTTTTGTCATTAAAGCATCATCTTTTAGCATTTTATTTCAACAACTCAATGAAAAAAATAAAATAATTAATATAAGAATTTTTATTTCATTCTTTGGTATGTTCTTAACTAGGTTAATTAAAGAAAAAGCTTTCCAGAAGAAATATATAAGATCTTTAAGATTTAGAAAATCTATGGGAAATTAGGATAATATTATTGGAATACCAAAATTACTTCATTTGTTATTAGAATTTTAGGATAATTTTCAAATGGGATGTTGTAAATTAAATTTACGATATAAAAACAAGATTTACTTACTAAAAAGGATTCTAGCCATGGCCCATGACTACTTTGGTAGTATCGTCATTGTTCACGTTTTATTAAGGACGGTAAAATTCTTCCACATCATGAACAAGTAAGACTAGCTATAATTTCAAGTGTCGCAATTAGTGAAAGAGTGCATCATGTTTGGTTTTGCAAAAAAGAAAAAAAAATCCCTTATTTTATATGAAGTTTTATTTTACTTGCAATATTTTTTTTCTTCCTTTAACAACAACAGTTAACACAAGAATAAGATATTATTACTTTTTAAAAAAAAAATGCTTTGAAGATAGTTCAAGTAAACGAAAGTAAACAAAGGCAACTAAATTAAGCTATTGGGCAAGAATTTTGAAGAAGCTAACATACATCGAAATGAATATCAATACGTCAGAGGGGAAGATTTTTTATAGAATTGGTAACTTACGCAATTATATTTAGACCATGCGCGGACTGAAGTTGCAACCAATGGAACTTTAAATTTATTTTTGTTATTCAATTTTTTAAGAAATACTGTCATAATATATTACAGAAAACCGTCTTAATATAAAGGATATTCAACTCACCATGTGGTATGTTACAAACATTAGTTCTTTCCTTATGACACGTGGAATGATGGAAACACGGCATATTTGAAATAACAACAAGAAAATACTTTTAAAGAACAAAATAAGCTTATATTAAGTGAAACCTTCGGATATCGAACCTTACTAATTAAACGTGGATGGTGTATGTAAAAGGAACCCCAGAAGTAGAGGAATAGGAGGAGTTAAAAGAGATCACAACATATCCTAAATTAAGAATTTACAATAGTGATCCAATAGAGAACTTATGATTACATATATTACCAAAATACTATCAGTAAAAATATGCATTCAGTTGGCAATATCAAGTAATCTCCTTCACATTCAAGTAGAGACGATTGTAGAAATTATATCCATGTTTGCTAATAATAATAACCATCGTTTCGATATTATTGATGATTGCACAGTGTCATTAATGTATTAGACAGTGAGTCCGAGAATGACGAATATCTATAGAAAAGGAAATAGAGTGGCGGACTGACCTTGCTAAGTACTTTGGATGGAATGTTGATATTTTTTGAAAAGTTAGTGCTTTAATATGGTGTACAACATAGTTATGTAATTTCCTCTTTTGAATATGATCAATTGCCTAGGGACCGTGTATTCTAGATAAATCATAGTAGTATATAATAATCCCTAGTTTAAATTTTTTTAATCTTTATTACAAAAAAAAAAAAAAATCTAACTTACAAGTTGTGGTTTCTTCATTTGAGGGAGAAAGTATTGTATAACGTAACAACATAATAAATATACCAGTAAACTTGCTAGTATTTAAATGACTCAAATGTTCTCTATTCATCTATGATTCATTGATTCCTCTTGTCAAGATTGAACGTTCCAGAGAAAATTTCCTGTTATTTTATCAAGAAGCAATCCAGATTGGACTTTTTACACGTCCACAAAATTAAGACATTTCTCTTCTTTTAAACTATGTCACTTTGGCAATGATAAACATATAGAAAGTACTATTATTTATAATATTATAGTCACAGAAAAGTATGCTGGTGAATATTTCACTTTATACCGTTGAAAACCTCACAATCAAACAATCAGATTTAGCTTTCAAATTATATATATGAATATATGAATGACATTTATTCCCTAACATTATAGTAGGCTACTGTTGGATAATTGGATAATAAGATAAATTCTTGTATGGATATGGTATTAAGCTAAAGTGTATCTAGACATAATCTTTTGATTTTACGTATCTAATAACTAACAAGCTTAACTTTTATAACTTACTATATAAATAATTTTTAACTATCAGGTTACTCAAAAGCCGATTATTGGGAAACAATATGGATTTATACCCCACAAATGACCTATTACAATTAGTAAAACTACGCCAAGAACATAAAAATCTTATCAAATGTTAGTGTAAAAGTTAAATACATAGCCAAAAAGTCGGATTATATTGAACATAACCAGGAGTGAGTTTTGACTATAAGTTTGCTCAAAATACTTGCCCAAGTTGTGTATAGATTCTTTTTGTATTTGAAATCAAAGCTATTTCTTGATACCTACTCTTTCAAAAACAAATAATAGTAGTAATAGTAGAAAGAATAATTGGTGAGAACCAAAATATTCGTTTATATATCCTTTTCTAAAGCCCAAAGAAACATAAGCTTATTGCCTTGCAAATAACCTGACTCAATTCTTGCTGCATTTTATTATGTTTATTAGTCATAGAAGCCACAAAGCATGTATGGGTAATTTGGTACATCGTCAAATAATACATAAAAAATTATGGTGGTTGAAATTCTTCAGAATCTTCTCCATAAGCATTAGTTTTTAATTAAAAAGAATCAAAGTCTCCGATTCGAGAAAAAAAAGCGTTTGACTTTTTCATTTTCTTGCAATTTACCCTTAGAAACAGGTGTTTAATTGTTTCCACATTTTTTTTTTTTAATTGCAATGCAACTATACTCTCTGCTTATAATGAGAAGATATATGGTACATTAATCTTAAATGGACCATCTACTGATCTACTTCGGTCCTACCCATGAAGAGCTACAAAAACAGCAAAATATATTACTGGCAATAAAATGAAGAATTTGAATAAGTTTGGTGCTTGTTTTTCCACTTGTAGTTATAGCTCCTAAGCGCTATTAATTTCAAATAATTTTGCACTAGTTCCTTTAGATGGCTGATTTAAATATAGACGGTCTATATATAAAATGCTATCAAGTAAAGTGACTTATATTTTGTCCTTAAAAAATCTTGATCGAAATCTGTTCTATCTGGTGTCAATTTTTCCCTAAAGGCTTGCACCAACTTCCCCAGAAAATTAAGAAGAAATTGCACAGTTTATCCTTCAAATGACCTGGTCTTTAACTTTTTCCCTTCGAAATCAAATTTATGCCTAAGGCATAAGTTCTTTAAGGGCATATGGGGCATAACACGTGGAATATTATGATGCGAAAATATAAATTTATGTTCCTCAAAAATATTATTTGTTATGAGGGACAAAAATTAAAAGGATAAACACGAAATAAGAACAAAAGTGAAAATGACCTGATATAATTCTTAAGACGAAACTAGGATAAAGGCTCCAAGGCCATACTAATTTCGAGAGGCAAATCTATTTGCTCAACGTCATTTAAGGCACAATCACTTTTCAAAACTTTACATTTCTAGTCAATCATAAATTCTGTAACGTCCTAAGTCATACGTGTTCAGATTCTAACACTGATACATGCATTTTTGTTGGCTGGGTCCTCTCACATTGTTTTATCATTCATAATGATATACAGTATTGCAAATTTGATTTGGCAACCCATTTATTTTTTATGCTAGGAATACCTTGCTCAAAATAGGAAGACCACACATATTTGCTTGTTTCTACTACTGTATATCTGACGGTTGATGATATTTTATGGTTGAAGCTTTAATATAATCCAACCATCATCGTTGACCTAGTCGAACTATAAAAGTTCGTGTTAACAAATTACTCAACTAACTCCGAGAAGCTTGAACATAATTAGTCTTTCAAGATTTCTCTCTTGCTTAGATACTTGTAGCAATCTTTGAGCTTCTACTCACACCCCTTTTTTACCATTGTTTTAATTATATTAAGCTATCTCTTAGCTCATTCACTTACATTCTGAAGTAATATAATGGTGCATGTACGCAAAATTTTGTGCAAGCAACGTTGATATTTGAGGAAGATCGATGAACAAATTAGTGTAACTAGATTACTTGATAAAACATATTCAAATAAACTATTTGTCTTGGATGGGTTTTTTTATTTTTTCCAAATGCTGATAGCCTCAATTGTTCTTTCAATTAACGTAGATTCTTTTTTTTTTTAATCACATTTAAATCTGTGCACTTCCCCCTCCAATGCCTTAGAAGGCGATTCCTTTCACTTTCTCCTCCGATGTGTGCCCTACAAGAATTTCATAGACAGATCTTGAGTCAGTTCGGCCTGTTTGTCCATAGATACCCAAAAAAAAAAAACACTTTTTTTTTTAAATTTTGGAGTTGTGTTTGGTCATAATTTTTGAAATTGTAGTTTTTGTTGAAATGTAGTTGTAAAAAAGTGAAAAAGTGAATTTTTTTGAAAAAAAAGTTTTTTGTTTTTGTTTTTGGAATTCCGGAATATAACTTCAAGTTGTATTCGGAATTCTTATGGCCAAATGCTGAAAAGTGAAAAAAGTGAAAAAAAATTCCGGAATAAAGTGAATAATTCTTATGGCCAAACGCCCAATTAATACCTAACTTCGTTGTACTTCAATCCTATTTTCAAGAAATGTTTAAATAAATTGATAAAATTTATTTAGAAATAGTAAATAAGTCAAATCAAACAAGTAGGATTGCAAAAAACCTGTTAGTGTCACAATTATCTAACTCATAAATTCGTATCACTGCTGCTTCAGCCAATATTAAGGCACAATCTTTAGTACTCAACAGAAATTATCAAATAAAACATTATTAACTTTTATCATTTTTAATGCAAATTTTCGGAAAAATATATTTCACTCACCAATTAAACATCAAAATTCTTTTTGTAAAAATAGTTTGTTTTGCGATTTCTTTAAAACATATTTCACTCACCAAACAAAAATGTAAAAATCTAACTGAAAATAGAGTAACAACAAATGAAGCATTAAACAAAGGTCTTTGAAAGAGATTAATTCTGTGATCATTCTCATTGATTGAGTTGGTAAATATACCATAGTTACAATGTCCTATTAGGATACAAACTATACTAACCTAAAATAGAAGATTTACAAAATATTCTTTTACTACATATTTACACTATTTATCACACCCCCGCAGTCGAAACGGGAGGTTTACGAACGCTGAGACTGTCCCGAAAATCCTCAAATAAGACCTGTGGCAGTCCTTTAGTGAAAATATCGGCGAGCTGATATCGGGACGGAACATGAAGGACACGGACATGGCCGCGCGCCACCTTTTCACGAACAAAATGTATATCCATCTCAATGTGCTTGGTGCACTGATGTTGGATTGGATTTCCTGACAGGTAAATGGCACTGACATTATCATAATAAACTAAAGTAGCCTTAGGGATCGGACAATGTAGTTCCAAGAGAAGATTACGTATCTAGCATGATTCAGAAACAACATTAGCGACCCCCCCTATATTCTGCTTCCGCACTAGAGCGGGAAAGAGTAGGTTGGCGCTTAGATGATCAGGATATCAAATTATCTCCCAAAAACACGCAATAACCCGACGTCGAGCGTCTGGTGTCAGGACATCCCCCCCCAATCAGCATCAGTGTATGAAACCAAATCAGTAACTGACGATGAGTAGAGATGCAAACCATGATCAAGTGTACCCTGAATATACCGAATAATCCGCTTAAGAGCAAGCATATGCGTATCTCGTGGAGCATGCATATGAAGACAAATCTGCTGGACAGCATAAGAAATATTCGGTCTGGTGAAGGTAAGATACTGAAGAGCACCTGCAAGGCTCCGGAAATGAGTGGGATCTTCACACAGATCGCCAGAAGAGGCACTGACCTTCGGTTTAGTGTCAACCGGAGTGGAAGAAGGCTTACACGAGGACATTCCTGCACGTTCAATAATGTCCGCTGCATAACTTCGTTGTGATAGAAACATACCCCCCTTGTGACGGGTCACCGCAATGCCAAGAAAATAGTTCAAAGGACCTAAGTCCTTCATAGCAAATTCTGAGCCAAGAAGGTCCATAATAGAACAGCGGAGAGCATCTGACGAAGCAGTAAGAATAATATCATCCACATATAGTAAAATGTAAGCCAAGTGGTGGCCTTTGCGATAGATGAACAAGGAGTGGTCAGACCTACTATTAGCAAAACCAATGGAAGAAACAAAGTCAGCAAATCTTTTATACCAAGCTCTCGGTGCCTGTTTAAGCCCATATAAGGACTTGCGCAACAAACACACATAATCGGGACGAGATGGGTCTCTAAAACCCATAGGCTGATGCATATAAACCGTCTCCTTGAGCTCGCCATGAAAAAATGCATTTTTGACATCCAACTGATGAACGGGCCAATGCTTAGATAGAGCTAGGCTTAAGACAATGCGGATCGTTGCTGGCTTAACGACCGGACTGAAAGTCTCACCACAATCAATGCCAACATGCTGTGTTTTGCCATCACCTACAAGACGGGCTTTATGCCTCTCAAAATCACCATTAGACTTTTCTTTATGAGTGAAAATCCACATAGACCGAATAACATTCACATTAGTTGGACGGGGTACCAAATCCCACGTCTTATTTTTAATAAGAGCATCATATTCATTATCCATGGCCAATTTCCAATTCGGGTCACGTAGTGCATCCAACGGTTTACGAGGTATGAGGGACTTGGTAACCGTCGCATGTAGATTAAATGGGTGCTTGGGTTTGAAAATCTCGCGCTGACTACGAGTGACCATGTGAGTGCGGGTATTGGGCTGGACAGGTGTAGGAATGGTCGAATTTGGCGGGCTGGTGGCAAGCTGGTGGGGGAGAGGGGCGGACTGGTCCTGCGTAGAGGACGATGGAGGCTGCTGCCCAGGTTGGGAGGGGACGGCGTGGTGCTGTGTCGCGGGCAGCGACGGAGTGGGACAGGGCAGCGATGGAGGGCTGGCGCTATATGATGGATCAAGTAAGGAGAGAGGCCATCATCAAAGAAGTCATAAGTGGTGGGAGCCGGAGTATGGAGTTTGGAAAACGGAAATTGAGTCTCATCAAATAAAACGTGACGACAGATAATGATTTTATTTGAAGATAAATCAAAACATTTGTAGCCACGATGGTTTGGTGGATATCCCAAAAAAACACATGGAGTTGACCGAGGGTGCAACTTGTGAATAGTAGTAGACGGAAAAAGGGGATAACATAAACACCCAAAGACTCGGAGATGAGAATAAGATGGTTTCCGTTGGTAAAGGACCTCTAAAGGTGATTTGTGACCCAATAGCTTACTTGGTAAAATATTATCGAGATACGTCGCCATTTGCAATGCATGATGCCAAAAAGACGGAGGAATGGAAGCATGAGCAAGAAGAGTCCGGATGACATTATTTAGTGAACGAATTTTTCTTTCTGCTTTCCCATTTTGAGAGGATGTATGAGGACACGAAAGACGGAAAGACATTCCATTTGACGCACAAAACTTTCCGAATTGGCTATTAGTATATTCCCTCCCATTATCACATTGGACATTCTTGATAGGACGTTCAAATTGAGTAAGAATATGGGTCTTAAAATCCATGAATTTTGAGTAAACATCAGATTTTCTAGCCAAAGGGAAAGTCCACAAATAGTTGGTAAAATCATCCAAAAACAGAACATAATAACGATGGCCCATAGAACTCAAAATTGGAGAAGTCCATAAATCACTATGAATAATGTCAAATGGAAACAAAGTTTCGGAAATAGAACTAGCAAATGGCAACTTAACATGTTTACCAAGAACGCAAGAATGACAAATACTAGATGAACTAGAACTATTACATTCAATGCTTTTATTACGCCTAAGAAAATCCAAAATAAAAGCTCCCGGGTGGCCCAAACGATCATGCCAACGGGTAGAAGACAAGGCAGCAAAAGTCGACGGTGAATTGGTGGAAAATTTGAAGGTGGACAATGGATAGAGAGCACCCCTACTATTACATCTCATGAGAGCCATCCCCGTCCGGAAATCCTTCACAGAAAACCCATAAGGATAAAATTCAACACTCACATAGTTATTAGTAGCAAATTTACGAACCGATATCAAATTCTTTATGAGTTTTGGCGCATGAAGGACATTGTTTAACAATAAAGGAGGGTTCGGGGGAGGCAATTTAGCATGACCACAACCTCGAATTGGAATTGAATTACCATTACCAACAACAATGCCAGTATTACGATTGCTCAAATTAAAATAAGACGAGAGAGTACCTTTTGTGGATGTCATATGGGATGTGGCGCCGGTATCCATATACCAATTCGAATCGGGTTGGTTCAACGTCATCGTGTGCATGGCCGATTCAATATCCGTCGGAGTCCATTGCGTCGGGGGGCCCGCGGCTGCATATGCCTGCTGCTGTGGTCGCGAGCCCAAAATGCCAGGCTGGGCCAGCGACCTCGGGCCAGACGAAGAAGATGGCGGTTGCCACTGCTGCTGTGGCCGAGCCCATTGCGTGGTAGGATACGGGCAAGGGGGAGCCCACTGAGGCATCCAACCCCACTGCCACGGTGAGGAGGGCTGTTGCCACTGCTGCTGGTCACCTGAGGGGCGTCCTCCACGGCGTCGGCTGCCACTGCCGCCGCCCGAACCACGGCCACCGCCGTTATTATTCCCGCCGCTAGAGCCGCGATTTTTGTTGTTATTTTTGCCCCGATGATGGTGAGAACGACCAGAATTTTCTAGATGAGAAGAGTCATCAAAATCACGTTTGGAATTAGCCACTATAGCCGCGGGCGAGTCATCGTGCATTTCAGCCAACGCCTTTTCCTCAAGGCACAAACTTGACCGAGCTTCGGAGAATGGTGGAAGAGGCTTACTTTGGCGGATGTAGGTACCCAAATTCTTGTATGCCTCTGGGTGTCCAACCACCAGTTGGAGAACGAGGCGGTTGTCGGTCACTGGAGCCCCCACACTCTTAAGTTGATCGGCCAAGGTCTTGAGACGTTGGCAATACGCCGAAGCGTTTGGAAAATCCCGCATCTTGACATGAGAGAAATCATGATCCAAAGCAATGGCACGGGAGTTTTTGTTGTCTTGAAAAAGATTACGGAGGCGATCCCAGGCCTCCTTTGCCGATAGGTCTTCTTCGATGATTGTATGCAATAAGTCCGTGGAGATGGTTGCATATACCTATTGAAGTACCGTGGCATCCAAAGTGGACCACAACTCCTTTTCGTCGTCGGTGGTAGGAGCCTTCTCCTTTCCGGTTGGCAGAATGTGGGAAAGGACACGGTGAGATCGGGCATGAAGTTTGAATAATTCGGCCCAAGCCGAATAATGATCCGTTTCCATCTCAAGAATGATTGGAATGTGATTCTTGATGTTGGAGACAGCCAAAGCAGGATGGAACTTGGTGTCTGCCATTGATGGAAGGCAAGAAAAATGGACGGAAATCGAAGAAGAAGAAGACGTCGGAAAAGTGGGTAGAGGACGTCGGAGAATTAGGGCAGCGGAAGAGAAGGAAAAGAAACCCTAGTATCTGATACCATGAAAGAGATTAATTCCGTGATCATTCTCATTGATTGAGTTGGTAAATATACCATAGTTACAATGTCCTATTAGAATACAAACTATACTAACCTAAAATAGAAGATTTACAAAATATTCTTTTACTACATATTTACACTATTTATCAGTCTTAAGTGTAACCAAATTAAACGGAAGTCTACTAGTCTAGTACTAACGCATGTGAGTGCTCTAAGATTAGGAATCACACAAGGAGGCACTGCAGTTGATATAATTATGCTATGAGACCTAGTAGTACAATAACATTCAAAGCTTCTTTTTTTTTTTCTTTTCTTTTTTTCTTTCTTAGAAGAAGTGCATGGCCTGGGCAAAGAGAGGGAACCAACGAACTAGGATTATAGAATTAATTAATAGACGTTCTTCTTTACCCTGATTTTCATCCATGATAAAAACATGTCCATATTTCGTTATCCCCGGTGTGCATGGTGTCCTAGGATGCAAAAAATATGATCCACTCATAACTCATAAGTGTAAACGTTGACAAACACGCCTTTAATCACTTTTAGGAACTTATTCAAGTTTAAAAAATAGAGTATTATTTCCGTTTGTTTGATCAAGCGGGTTGATAGTGAATCCAAGGGACAGCGATATGCATCATGTATCCAGGTCGGTGCCGTAAACATATGGCTGGTTTACGGGGCCGTCTCAACAAGATTAGGGGTCTAAAGCCAAACTTAAGAGAGTGATCCTATTTTTTTTTTTAAAAGGAGAGATCTTCGTATATATTTTATTTAAAGTTTACTTTTCTAGTCTTTTTAGATGAAGTCATTACTTACTGTTTTATAATCGTCAAGGACAATGCAAAGTTGTCAACAATTTTTCCAGATTAATTTATTCTAAATTTTTTTCGACCGACAATATAGGTAATCAATCACGTGACCAAAAAAAATTTCTTCTCTTTATTTTTTTTAATAAAAATTGTGTATTTCCTCTGTCTCAATTTATGTGACACAATTTGAATTTCGAAAATCAAACTTCTTTATAAATATCGTGAATTCGGACATACAATCTTTTAAGTTTTTTGAAAAATAATTTACATATATAGAAACTACATAAAAGTACTATAAGTAACAATAATTTTTTAAACAAATTAGCCATAAACTTAATGAAAAATGGGGCCCAACAAATTTGGGGGCCCAAAGCCATTGCCTCGGTGGCTTTGGCATTGAGCCGGCCCTGCCTGTTTGGCCAAGCTTTTGGTAGGCCAAAAATACTTATTTTTAAAAAGCAAGGTGTTTGACCAAGATTTTGGAAGAAAATAAGTGTTTTGAGGAATATAGAAGCTGTTTTTCAGAAGTTAAAGAGTACTACTATATAACTTTATTTTCTCCAAAAATACTTTTGACAAAATACATTGCCTTGAGTTCAATTGTGGTCTCGCGAAGTGACTGTCCAACTATAGAAGGAAGGTGGTTCACGTTTTAATTACCAGAAATTGACTAGTAAAGTAGATTCCAATCGCTATCCTGGTGCAATTGCAAACTTTTATCACCCACTAACAATAGACTGCCTAACTCTCCTTCTACTTGGAAAGACTATGCTTTACAATTGTACAATGAAGTATAGTTTATATTCCAACAACACTAAGGTTCTTCATTTTCAGTACAGTACTCAACTTTTTGCGAA
This sequence comes from Lycium barbarum, assembly GCF_019175385.1. Taxonomy (NCBI): domain Eukaryota; kingdom Viridiplantae; phylum Streptophyta; class Magnoliopsida; order Solanales; family Solanaceae; genus Lycium; species Lycium barbarum. The sequence goes on along the minus strand of NC_083338.1, from coordinate 136,055,745 downwards.
TGAATTTGAAAGCACAGAGATCTAGTTTTTGTGAGTAGGAGCTGAATGAGAGGAGGCTTTTTAGTAATTTAGATGTTGTATTTTCATTTTTTCTTGTCTTCAAAATCTTCCTCTTAGCTCCTGCTTGTTCAAACATTATTCATTTAGTGGAGAGCTTGTGGAATGACTACTTTTTAAATGGTTCTTGTCCTGATATTTGTTTATGTTTGGACTATATATGGTTTCTGTCTGTTTTTGAACTTCCTTGTTAGTAGCCTGATCATCTTATGCTATAGCATGCAACCGAAAAAGCTAAAACTTCAGAATAATTGGTGAGCAGGTAGGTTTAAGAGTTCTTTTTAGCTAGCATTTTTTAATCTCCAAACTTAACTGGCATCATCCATGTTTCAACTATTATCAGACGTAAGATATATAGTGCAGGCCTTTTCTTCAGGAAGCATATTGGGTTTGATCCATGTAAGTTGTCACACTTCCTCAAATGAAAGCAAACTCATCATTGAAGCTCTTAAAACCAAGTACTAACTCTGTTCTTTCACCTTCATACATAATACATCATTGCATTTCAAATAAGGGAATAGGGCCAAATTTGACCATGTACAATACGAAATTGAGCAATTTTGCCCTCCGTTAAACTTTTAGTTCATTCATATTATTGCCGTTAGAAAAAAGTATTAATTTGCCTTTACCATGGTAGAGAGCTCTATAGGTGGACTCCATATGTCCAAATTCTTCAAGAAACAAATTTACCCCTCAACTTTTAACTATGATTTTAGATTACCGTTAGGTTAGAACTCCTTTTGGGGTCAAGGGCAATCATAAACATTTTCCTACCGGCGGGGTAAGATTAGACCAAAAGCCTAACGGAAAGCAAAGTTACTCAATTTCAGATATTACAGGTATAAATTTGATCATTTTCAGTTCAAATAATCTACTCAGAACTTCTTCCTTTTTGTAGCACAAACTACAGTATCTCACATAGTTTTACTTAAGGGGAAGAAGAGTCAAAATCCTTTTCCTACATATTAAACCTAGTGTATGCCCCAGTAATCATGATTTTGTCATTGCTGCTTTCAGAACCAATGTGAGTGCTGTAACTGTAGTTCCTTTAAGGGATATCAGTATATGATTGTTCTGTTATCTATTATTGCTTTCTTCATGATTTTCTCATTACTGATGTATAGCACCTAACATTTCTTAAGGATACACCAATAATCCATTTTCAAGTCAAGCAGAAACTGCTGTGTAAATGTCTAAAACTAAAATCAGGTAATCCTTGTGGTTAAAATCAGGTAATCCTTGTGGTTGGTACTTGAATTTCTCTCAAACTTTCTGATTCTTGAAAAAAAGGAGAAAATAAAATAGATATCTGAAAAAAAATCAACAGAGATTAATGGCTCAAATTCATCTTGATATCTCTTTTTAGCTGTTGCTGCAACATTGCCACTACTGTAGGTATTTAGAGAGGATTGTTGAAATTCAATTCAAAATAATAATAACTTTTGCAACCAAATTTTTTGGTTTCAGATCATGATGTTAATAGGGTGCTCTGCATTGCCAACGACAAGGTAACGAGATCCTTCTTCTATCATCATTAATCCATCCTCATTAGCACTGCTAAGATGTTCACAAGGACTGATCTCAAACCCAAGTTGAGAATTTTCTCCTGCCTTCAAGCTCACACTTTGGAATCCAACTAACTGTTTGATAGGACTTGAATTTTGTGCTTTGTCCTGCTTTACAAAAAGTAGTACTGGATGCTTACCATCCATTTCCCCTGAGTTTTTGACACTAACTTGAGCTGAGAATTTCGCCTTCTCACAGTTGTCGCTTCCCATTTCATCCACGGACGTGTAACGGATTGAATCCGAACCTTGAACTATCTTTGCAGTTGATAATTGATTTAGCTGGACTGTTTTTGGAGTGACAGAGCTGAACTCATATGAATAAGTTGTGTAGCTAAGACCATATCCAAACTCGTAAACTTTGGGACCTTTGTAGAATCGATATGTTCTACCGGGGTAACCTGTTTTTGGATCAGGTCTCATCCTCATGTCTGTCATTGGTATTTTGACAAAGTCTTGAGGATACCAAGTAACAGGTAATTTACCCCCTGCACAAGTGACATAAGAAAGAAAAGTTACACATTTAGCTGCTCGCCAAAATAAGTATAACCGCTAGCCAAATATACACTAGTTATGTATAAAATATGTATATTATATGTGAATACATTAATATACAATATATATATATATATATATATATATATATATATATATTTTCCGGCTATTATTTTGGTGGGCGGCTATGCAATGTAAAAATCCCTTTAAGAAAAGCCGTTATTATTAAAATCAAGCATATTTTGGGGAAGGGAAAAAAATAAAGAAGCGATCAAGTCTTACCAGGATTATGTTCACCAAATATGATTTCTGCTAAAGCAATTCCTCCAGCTTCACCAGGATATCCAGCCCACAAAATGCTTCCTATTTTGTTGTTGTATTTCGCGAAAGAAACATCGACAGGACCTCCAGATAGAAGCACCAATATAACAGGCTTCTTTGCAGCTTTAGCAACACTAGTAATGAGATTTTCTTGCTGCCCCGGGAGCACCAAGTCATCGCGATCAAATTGTTCCCTCTCTTGACCTTGATCCAACCCCATGACCAAAACGACGTAATCTGCGTTCTTTGCAGTGTTGACAGCTTGATCAATGTAAGCAGATGTGCAGTTAACCGCATTGCACCCCTGGTGGTATTGAACCGTCTTCACATAACCCTCAAATGCCTTGAGAATTTCGATGAATTTGCAAGGAGGACCGTCGTAGTTCCCACGAAGGACATAAGCACTGTTGGCATTAGGACCAATGACAGCAAGGGAATTCGTTTTCGCCTTGGAAAGTGGAAGAAGCTTGCCACTGTTCTTGAGCAAGACAATGCCACTTCTTGCAGCTTCAAGGGCTAGTTCTTGGTGTTGTTGAGCACAAACAACACTAGGACTAATGTTTCCGAAGAGCTGTTTTTGGGGGTTCCCATTGAATAGTCCTAACCTCATTCTTATGGAGAAAAGATTGTGAAGAGCCCTGTCTATATTAACTTCTGAAACTTTTTTCTGCATAACTGCTGATTTTGTGTATTTCCTCAAGTAATCCCCACAGTCTACATCCATGCCTGTGAAATTTCAATTCCCATCACATTTGTAGACAAGATGGCTAGTCCATTATATTATTTTATTACCATTACCAATTTCTATAAGGTTAGTTGATATTGCAGTAAACGAGTGACTATTGCCTCCAATTTTTTATAAAGATCTTAACATTTCCAGTCAGCCTGCTAAAAATATTTTCACCCGCCAAGCATAACATTTTGTATTCGTCACATCTCAATATATAACAAGTGTATAGTAAGTATTTAATAAGTGTATAACCCTGACTACACATATATTATACAGTAATTATACACTGCATATTGACTAAAATTGTAAGAAATAAATACTACGATAATCTTTTCTTGTGAGCTTTGCTAGACTGAAGCGTAGTATAAAATTCCTTTTTATTTTGTATCACTTTAATGAAAAGAAAACAATCCTTTCTGTACTGACTTATCCCATTTATCCTTTGGCAAATGGGAAAACAACACAAAATGCTTATTTGAGACAAGATATTTAGGGAAAAGAACACCAATACCCTGAGAGCAAACTATTTACACACCCATAACCCTTTACTTTGCTCCCACCCAAAATATTTATCCATGTGCCCCCATTTCCCGTTCTCTTTTTTGAGCGTCATCATAATGTCAGCGCTGCACACTTTATTGGTTCTCGTGACGCGGTATACTTTGCTACTTTTATTTTTTTTAATTTCTTTGTTCCTTTTTTTAGGTTACTTTAACTTTTTGTTAATTTTGTTTTTTCTTCTTTGTCTTTTTGTTTTACTTTTTTTAATAAAAGATAAAAATAAATATAGTAGCTTACTATTTTTAGACTAATAAATTTATGGAAAAAGTAGATAATTAGACTACAACAAGAAGTAATTAGGAAAATACTAAAATCACTAGTTTATTTATTAAAACCTAATGAATAGAAAATATATTCTTATAAATCAAAGTTTTCTTTTTCTCCTTTTCTAATTTCACTTATTTTTTTAAAAAAAATTGTTTTTTTTTCTTTATTTCCATTTTTCAACATCTAATTCTACACACCTTTTGGCTCATTTATTTTCGTTCCCTTTTTTTAAAAAAAAAAATCTATATAAAAAAAGACAATTGATATAGTATATCTTTTTTTTTTTTGTCTCAAAAACAGCTTATTCTACCATATAGTATACCAAATCAGTAGCAGTTGAAGTATACAGTTGCAGTATACTATGATACCACATGGTATATAACATATACTGACAGAATATCATAGAAGATTGGATCATTCCTTCAAAAACTACTACTCAGTCCTCTATGATACCCACATTGTATATATAATGACATGATATCATAGAGGACTGACAGTTCATTTTTTCAAGAAAAACGCCCAACCCTCTTTGATACCCGCATGGTATTTATCATATATTGACAGGGTATAATAGAAGATTGAATCATTCCTTAAAAAAAAAAATATACTACTCAATCCTCTATGATGCTCACACAATATATATCATATACTGACAAGGTATCATAGAGGAATGATTCATTTCTTCAAGAAAAACACTCCTCAATCCTCTATGATACCGACATGGTATATATCATATACTATATACTGACAGGCTACCACAGAGGATCAAGTCATTTGTTTAAAAAAAAAAAAAATTAGTCCTTTATGATACCCATATAGTATATATCATATACTGACAAGGTATCATAAAGGGCAGACTTATTTCATCAAAAGAAAAAATTATAAAAAAAATACAACAAATAGAGTTTAAACTTAATTTTGATATTATTTTTAGCAAGTTAAAATTTGTAAAACAAATTACAAAAAAATAGAATTATATTTTAGATATAACTTTTGTTTTCATTTGCAAAAGAGAAAAAAATAAGATTAATTTAGATTTTAATAAATAAACTAGTGACTTTAGTATTTTTCTTATATTATTTCTTGTTGTAGTCTAATTATTTGGTTTTTTTATATTTTTATTAATCTAAACATAATTAGTTAATATTTTTTTTCTTTATATTTTTTTTTATTTTAAAAAAAAAAGTAAAATAAAAAGACAAAAAGGACAAAATTAATAAAAGTTAAAGTAACATAAAAATAGAACCAAAAAAAAAAGAAAGACAAAAAGCAACAAAGTATGCAATGCTGACATCATGATAACGTCAGCCTGAAAAAAGAATAAAAAACAGGAGCACATGAATAAATATTTTGGATGACATCAAGATAAAGAGGTATGAATACGTAAATAGTTTGCTTTTTGGATATACGTGTTGTTTTCCCTTGGTAAAATTCATTGGTGGTCTAACCAAATGAAAAAGAATACGTTGGGCCTAGTGCATCTCCATGTTTACTACATGCTTCTCTATAATTTTTTTCTTTCTTTATTATTTGTAGTATACTAACTAGATTAACAGTCCATAAAAGATAGAAACTTAAAATAAACCCACTTTTCTAAAACGATTTTGTTTAACTTTTGTAGGTACGTTTATGGCTTAGTTTTGTAAGGTCAGTGAATGTAAACTATAGTAATGGGCTGCTATTCATGTTTTTCCCCCTTATTATCCCTATTATTTTCTAGTTTTCTAGATCGATTTGGATTGGGCAATTCGCACGATTGCCCTATCTTGGAGCGTTCTTTAATTTTTGTCTCTCCAATAATGGTCTTTAATTTTTTCCCTTCGGCATTTTAAGTAATAGAAAAGTGGCCGAGAATATCTCCGGCATTTGAACCCAAGCAGAAAAAAAAAAAAAAAATTCTCAAGGCAAAGTTTCATAGAAAATATGTCTATTCTAGCAAAGTTACATATAAACTATGCCTTTTTCTTCATAGTTTTGTAAGATAACTTAATTTCTACATATCTATGCTGGACAAGACATAGTTTCTCCAAATAGACATAGTTTATATGAAATTTTACCTTGCGAAATTATTTTTTTACTCTGCTGGAGTTTGAACTCAGAATCTCTAATTTTATAGACCAGCGAATAAGAATACCTTAGTCCATAATTTTCATTAAATGAAAAAAAGGGACAAAAATTAAAGACCAGTCCATACAAAGGGAAATCCGCGCAAAAACTTGAGTTGGATATTGTCCCTTTCATTGATAAGGATAAGACAAAAATCAGTAGGTCTCCTTATTGGATAGTCAAAGATATAACATTTTTTTTGGGCAGATTTCCATTCAATGGCACTGGCCTTTAATTTTTGCCCCTGAAATTGCTGGTCTTTAATTTTTTTTTCTTTGCATAATATCATGAGATTTGGGGTTTGATGCCTGATTCAATCAAAAAAAAAAAAAAATCACAAGACAGAGTTTGTAATAAAATTAGACCTATTGAGGCAAAAGTTAGGTTTTAAGACAGAATATTGCAAAATTCTAACTAAGTAAAAAAAAAAAATTGTCTTAATGCAAACCTCTATCTAAGGTAGAGTTTTGAGTAACTACAAACTCTATACTTAAGGCACAGTATGAAACTTTGCCTGAAGGTAGCAAAATTCTACCTTGCGAATTCAAACTCTACCTTGCGATTTTTTTTAAAACTTTTGACTAAGCGCGAGTCAAACCTGGAACCAAGGAATTTTTAGTGAAGGACAAAAATTAAATACCACCAATTTGAGGGGCAAAAATTAAAGACCACCACCGAATAAGGCCAATGGCGCAAAGGGAAAATGACTCAATAATACTACTTAAGACTCTATATTACAAAACATAAAGATATTTTTCCTTATTTACAAAACATACTAACAAAATTACAAAGTATACCAGATTTGGGCTTAACGGGATACTCATAACTTTGGGTTCTTTTTTAAGGAATACAAACTGATTTTTAAATGTGGGTTTAATTTTAGGATAGTTACCAATCAATTTCTTCTTCTTTTCAAAAAGATTTCTCTCTCCCTCTCCCTCTACAGCCGTTGATAGACACCATTTTCAAAACCTAAAATTCATCTTCTCTCCTAGTATGATACGATTTCAGTTTCATCGACGAACAATTCTCCACCAATTTTAACATTTACATATACATTTTTTGCCCTTATTAATACTCATTTATCCCTTTTGCAGTTATATAATAAATCTCCCTTCTTTTTGGAATTATCCAATAAAAAATGGAGGCAGGATCATACATGAAAGATTATTCTAATCTTCTAATGGTCCCAATTGATGAAGATGGAAGCATGTCACAATTTTATTTCACTCAATCTACAATCGTTCAAAATATACACATATTTATTTTCTGGTACATGAACTTTGTATGTAATCTGGTTTGTATCAATTACAGATTTATTATAGATATTTTCTCATAATTTATACACACTTTGATAAGATTTTATACAATTTATATGTACTTTATCATAATCAAAACTATACATACGACTTTTATACATATTTCATACAAGAAAATCATAAGGAATTTATACAGTTATACATATTGCATACAAAATTTATACATATTTGTTTTCTGCTGTATGAACTTTGTATGAAATCTGATTTGTATCACTTACAAAAATTATAACGAACTTTGTATGGAATCTGATTCATACCGAGAAATTGATTGTGTATGAGAGAATAACCAATTAGAATGGACTTTTCGAGCAAAAGTTGGAGAAAATTAGGGAATAATATCTCTTTGTTTTGAATGGTGAGAGAAAAGTGGATAAAATAAGGGAACAAAAGTTGATGAAAATCAGGGAACAATATCTCTTAATTTAAATGGAGAGAAAAGTGAATAAAATAAGAAAAGTTTCCTTACGTTATTTAATGTGTTTTATTTGCTTCTTTTTAATTTACCTGGTTCGTATAATTTTATAAGAAATCTATTGATATATTTTGTAAACTGAAGAATATCGTCATGTTCTGTAAATATACCCTCTTACTATGTACATATACGATTTTTGCCCTTTTTTCTATTTTGATGATTATAAGAGCCTAATTTAATCGGTTATTTAAGAAATAATAAAAAAAGGTACATGAGCCTATTGGAGCTTTTATTTTGTTTTATCTCTCTATATTATAAAATAATTTCTTTGGTAGAAATTAAAGTTCCTAAAAGCAAGAAAGTTTACAACACCAAAAAAAAATAAAAAAAATTTAACAGTGTTTGAGGGTTTAAGGGTACTATCATACCAGCTTTAAGTGCAAATGCCACTGCATCTTCTGGTTTTTTGCCATACTTGTGGTTGTCATGCATAACTTGAACTGCATCACAGTCGGATGTGATGTACCTATCATCATATTAACACGAGTTTAACTTATATATATATATATATATATTGGAAGAGTGCAAGTTATCCACTATTAAATTAAGATGATATATAATAAATAACAATTCATACTTTTCCTAATTTGTTAATAAAAAGTTTTATACTGCTAGTGTATATAAGTTAAGTTCTGTTCAATTTTGTTAAGAACCGGAACCACTCCTTAATAGCAGGGTAAATTTCTAAAGTACCTAAAAAGTTACTGCAGTAAATTTTAGAATTACCCATGAAAACCCCATTGTTGACGAGCTGTTTTTGTCAAAAGGTTGTAATTAGCACAACTTGGGATTCCATTGACACTGTTGTAAGAGCACATTATTCCACTGGCTTGTGCTTTCTGTATGCAATCTTGGAAAGGGGGCTGAAATGTATCTGCCATATCTTGAAGGGTAACCTAGGTAATTATAGGAAGAAACAGAGGTCAGCATTGCAAAAAAAAGGAAAAAGTGAAACTAAAATATAAACTTTCTAGTACAAGATTATTACATATAAAAATTGCAGATTCCTTAAATCTTGAAGTAACTAGGCGACAAACAGAATAATAGTACAAATTGTAAAAAAGCATCATTCTCATGCTTCATCCTTTACCCAAAAGTTAAAGATTAAACACTCAAATTTTTCAATCTTAGGAGAGATCTAATGAGAAAAAGTGTGAATCCTAAAAAAGAAGATAGAGACTTGTTTATCTTTTTTTCAATAATGGCCAGTGGGCACCCCAACTTTTTAGTCTATTTTCTAAATGGTCCTACAATGACTCTAATCCACCCCCGCTAATTTTGCAAGAATAAATAGATTAATCACTGAACTACTATTACTATACGTATATGATTATAGTGGACAATGGAAGGGATTTACTTATATACTAGTAATATTCCTGCGTACAACATTACATAAATAAGAAAAGCCAAAAAAGGGGCAGCTATAGCCTATAATTAATAAAAGTCCCAGTCTTTTGAAATTGGTCCAACTGAAAGGTTGGCAACGCAAATTATATTTCAAATTTAATTTTGTTTTTGACATCCGACCGCCAATATATAAATATAAAATAAACAGCATTCTTTTTCAGACCAATAATTTAAGAATTATTCCACCCAAATTTTAAGCATTAAACTATATTTTTCTGTAATAAAAATCTGACAGATAAGGCTCCAAAATCAAAATTCCATCTCGGGGTTGTTTACTAATTAATGCAGAAAATCCCGTGACCATCGCTTTATCATTGGGAAAGTACAAAACATACCAAGACTTCGAAAGTATTCTAAACTTCGAAAGTACTGAGGATGGTTGAATACCGATTGGCCATATAACTAACAGGGTTAAAAACTGCAAAATATCCTCCTCCAAATGTACTTTAAAGTGTAACTTTCGAGAGAGGAGGAGTCGATGAAATTCTTTCAGAGTTCTTCCCCGCTGACGTCTAAGCTCTCAAGGACCCCGGGACATTGGCTTTTGTCAATAGTGAACTATTAAGGATCGCATCCTCCGCATATTCTACAAACATTTTCACCCAAGAAAAATGACTCGTTTAAAAAATCATTACTCTTATAAAAAAGCTCTTATATCTTTATGTTTCCACTGATACCTAATCGGTAACGAACCTGAATGGCTTTTTTAGGGCCAATTCCATCTATTTTGATTGAGGCAGCCACATCCTTTGATAGAAGGCAGCCGGAAGTCGTCGGGGCCAAAAGCAAAAAAGGGATGTATGGCTGAGGGGAGGAGAGTGTATCTCACATTCGCAGAAGAAGGAACTTGGGGAATCCGGAATCGTTGGTCACCAGACGCTCGCTAATGAGTACGGTGTCTAGGCCGGGAGAGGAGCTGAAAGCCACGTGACTGTAACGAGAGAACAACCCTTCAAAGATAGAAAGCCAGTGTCCTCTTTGAAGAGTTCTTCGGTGAAAGGATCGCTAGCATGTGAAAGATTCTCCATTGGTAATTTCAAAATCGAAAGAATCTAAATAAAGGCGCATACGCGGGTGGTCGTTTGGTAGGTAGCCAAAATTATCCCGGGATTATAATCACGGGACTAATTTATCCCATATCTTGGGACTATTTTATCCCATCTAGGAGATGGGCTAAAATAATCCCGGGATAAGTGGGATAGGAAGGGATATCCCAGCTTATACCATGAGATACATTTTATACTTTGTTTGGTACAAGGTATAAATTTATACCATCAAATATGATATAAAAAAATAGTGTTGGGATATCCCAGCTTATACCATGCACCAAACGACCCCTAAAAGCAACATAAAAATATTAGTTGTGCATAAACTCTTCATTTTCCATAGTGAAAAAAAAGACTTTTCAAACAATGATAAAGTCTGGCTTAGCGGTCACTTAAAACTATGAAAATCAAGACTTAAATCTCATCAAAAATAGTAAAATTGGACATGTATTCCATATATTTAAATTCTGGAAGACGATATTATTCTATGCGCGTGCTCGTGGAAGCTAGGTAAATAGTAAAAGTAGATTTAGGATGTAAACTTATGAGTATCGCAGTACAATGACAGAAAGTGTAAGAGCCCGTTTGGATTGGCTTATAAGTTGTTTATAAGCTGTTTTTAATTTTTTTAAGCGTTTGACTAGCCAGCTTAAAGTCATTTTGTGCTTAAAATAAGCTCAAAAAAATAATTGGGTCCATTTGACTTAGCTTATCTAAAGCAGCTTATAAGCCAAAAAAAATAAGTTAGACTACCCAACTTATTTTTTTTAGCTTATAAGCTGCAAACAGCTTATAGGCATAAACCCATCCAAACAGGCTCTAAGTGTGTAACTGTTGTAAATTTAACTTTTAAACATGTAACATACAAAATTTGAGTCAAAATTATTGAGTTCTGTCGAACCCGTAACTTAAACTTTACCTCTGCCCCTAGATAATAAATATCTGTGGAATAACTAAAATGCTCACAAAGTGACCCGAACACCATCATAATAAAAAAAGTAAAGTAATAAAGTACTGATAGGTTTAGAGAAAAGAAGAGTACTTACAATGGCATTGAAACTAAAGCGATCCAAGTTTTTCCACTGATCCAAGTCATAAGCAGTGAAATGTTTGCAGCAAGCAGAAGCTTGAAGGTGACCTTTCTTGAGTTGGCCACCATTAAAGCTGTCACCTTGTACTCCTCTCACATACCTAATTGCATATTTGCCAGTCATGCTTGGGTCCTCCCCTGGTGTTTCTTGGCCTCTCCCCCATCTTGGGTCCCTAAATATGTTTATATTTGGTGCCCAAAATGTCATCCCTACTGCTTGCCCTGCATTGTACACTGCCCTTGCCTCTTTTCCTATCACCTTCATCATTCCAATTGCAATAATAAACAGTCAGAAATTAAAATTCTTTTACATACGTTTACACTGTAAAACATTTTCTTAAGTTATCAGATCATGCTTGTTATTAAAAAATACCTATTTTTTGTAAGTGAACTTGAACTAAACTCTTCCCCTACCCAAATTGATTCATTTCAAATGACACTTTACTTTGTGTCATTTCAATAACAACAAAAACTCAATGTAATCTCACAAGTGGGGTGTTCGCAAATTTTACCCCTATCCTTGTGGGGTTATGGAGGTTGTTTCTGATAGATCTTCAGAAATCACAACAATTTGAAATTCATAAATCCAAAACTTGACATTCACCATTAAATTAACATGATTTTATCTTAACTCGATCTTAATTAAGAGATTCGAGAAAAGATTATGTACAATGTGCTAGTACAAGTTATAGAATTTTAAGAGGTATACTGAAAACAGAAACTTATCAATCAATAATTGAATTTCGAGACACTACAAAGATCAGGAGATCCGCCGACACACACACGGAAGCCTAGAAATGTGAACTACGCAAAGTAACATGAAGAAAATGAAAAAGAGAGTACTATAATAGATTTAACTTGTATACACCAAAATGCATTTCAATCTAATATAACAGGTTTCGCCTTATTTTTAGATAACTAATAATCTGCTTATTGTACATAATTATTACTAAAATTTTGAATAAATTATTTATACATATTAACTTAAACACAAATGCAGAGCCAAAACCAAAACCAAATTAAACTATTAGTTCTGCCCATACCCAGCAACTGTAACTCCAACTCCCAGTATATGATATGCAAGAATTTACAGTATCGACGTATAGAAGTTAAATTAAACAGAGAGTTAATAGTCTAAAACACATTTCAACTATCACTTTTTTTGCGACTTTCACACCTCAACTGTCAAATGTTCCATTTTTTAGCTGAACTATCACTATCTATGTATTAATACACACATCGAAGCTGATTAGACCAATTATCAACTGTTCACTTTTCCTTCATGATCTACTCAACTAGGGGTGGTTTAATACATAAATTATGATACTTTCGGTAGGAAAAGGAGACAACTGTGAGCGTGAAATTCCCGAAAAGAGACCGTTGAAATATGTCCTTGACCATTATCTTTTAATTAAACAAACTGAGTTTATATTGGTTCATACCTGACCAATGCGGTACCAAAGATTTTCATCAAAAGAAGCAGCAGTAAGAATAACTTGCGGAAAACTAGTAGCTCCACCAATACTCCCATTGAAGAAAATGCCTCTTCCAGCAGAACCAACACCATGTAACGACTCTGACCACCACTCGTATGCCGGAATACCAAGTCTTGGTACAGCAGGTGCTGAGTTAACAAGTTGTGATATTTTCTCATCAAGTGTGAGTCTAGATACAAGGTCCTTTACACGTACACTGATTGGAAGTGCTGTTTGGCAGAATTTTAAGGATTTGGTTTGTGGTAGAGACGAGTCACAAGAGAATGGTGGTTGAGTTGAATCAGTTGTTGGAATGAGTGTTAGACATAGGAGAGTAGTAGTACTAATGAGAGCTAAGATGTGAAGTTTCATTGTAAAGTGAAAAGGTGGGAAAAAAAGAAGTAGCAATTGTGGATAGATTGGTGACCTATATTTATAAGGGCAAGAGGAAATTTTTTCTTTTTAGTATTTTTTTTTTTTAACTACTCAATGCACAGTACTCACTGTCACTGGTTATAGTAATTAAATTCGTGCTACCTGGGATCCATTAAAGAGGAAATGTTTTTCATTAGGGCAGGGGTGAAGCCAAAATATTAAATACACTTTGGATAAATTTTATAATTTTTACTTAGATCATACGTTTGTATTAAAACATTCATTATATATATATATATATATAAATATTTAATTGAGAATTCATTAACTAATACGAGCTATAGGCTCGGTTGCAAGTTTAGATTCAATAATTTTAAGTCCTAGCTCCTTCTCTATTTTAGAAAAAATTTCATTCTCACATTTTGAACTTGAAATTTTTAATTAAGAATAGAGAAATTTCATCTATCTCATGAATATGAGAGGAAGAAACTTTATTATGAGCACTTTTTGGTTTGTATTTGGGTTTGGTTAGTCATATTACTAATTTCATTAATTTTTACTACTCGTGTAGGCTGTACAAGAAAAGAAAATATAATAAATTCTGATGAAATGACTTTATGGCCCTAACCAAAGACAGGTTCCTCGACTATCTTCAATGTTTATTGGTAGTCGGTTTTTTAGATTTCTGATATTTTAAGTAATTGTGCAGATACGTAGTATCTCTTTCAGCTGTTTCTAACTAACGTTGTAGATGGAAATAATAGTAGTAACTACCGAAGACAATTTTTCTATTTTTTCTCCCATATGCATGGGTGTCTCCGTTAGTTATACTGTTACTTGTTATAACTTAGGTAGAACTAGATTTGTTTATGTATTTGGCCAAACACAAATTATTTTTCTTCAAAAAAACAACAAGCTACTTTGATAAAGTAATTATCAAAACAAGTACTGTAGTATTATTTTAAAAGCTTGGTCAAACAGGCTCCAAATAAGAATTTTCTCTAAAATTGTAAGGGAAGGGAAGAATTAGGTGGAATACTTATTAAATAGTTTCTCTCTAAAGCAAAATAAAATGAGCAATTTCTGTCCTAAGGAAGTATTTTTGGGCAAAAGTGTTTTCACATTTTGCAAATTCACACTCCACAGGTAAGAAAAGAGTCCCATATTACTCTTGAAAATAAGGAAGAAAAGAAAGTTGAAAGGGGCGGGGCGAGCGACCATTTTATCTTTGCTTAGTTGCTGCTATATTACTTTATAGTGACAACAAATAGGATATTTAAATGCTTGTTTGGGAATTTCGAAAGTATATAACTTTATTTTTAATCCAAAAAAAAACTTGGAAAAATATATAGAGTAGGTTTAAAGAATATTTTTATGCACTTGGTGGGAGGCAGCTACACGAGTGAGTAGGACAATGACAATCCATAAGCATTCAACCATAATTAATTGGGGTCCATCAACGTTTTGGCTTAAATAAAATTAGTGATTTGATATTACAATTGAAAGGATAGGGACTGATGATGCTTTAACCTGTTCATTATAGGACGAAATTGCAACTTACACTATGGTCATTTTGAGAAAGGGGAGGAAAAGATTAAATGAAGTTACAATGCAACGTCGATTACATTAGGTGGGATCACTTTCAAAAGTAGAATTTAAGATGAAGGATGAAAACTTAAGGCGTAATGTTCATTGATAGCATTAAACCAATCATCATTAATTCATTTTACCATAGTAACATACTTAAAAAACAGTTGATCCAAATAAGAATAAATAGCTAATAAATACAAAGTAGAAGTATACTATGTCTGTTTTGAGGAGTATCCTGTTAACTGTTTCTTTTAATTTTAGTATTTTGTTTATTATTTATGTTTAAAATATAGGTTATGACAATGTGATTTTTTTTTTTTGAAAAGAATATTCCCACAGGCATGTACGCAGTGGGAAAATGATGATGTGGTGATGAGATGTCATTTTCCTGCAACAAAAATTTAATTTCTAGTGATTTGTATTTTCTGGACAACTAACACATAGTTTAATGATTTTATTGTTATAAAATTAGGTCTGTGACATCAATGTTATAAATAATAGTTTAGTAGTTTCACTATTACAAAAAAAAAAATAGTTTGTTCACTAGTGTTATAAAGAGTATTAATGACCCTAGGTGAAATTAAACCCAGAGGATAATGGAGAGAGAAAATGGTAGGTTGTCTTTCACAAAAAGTGAAGCATTGATGCTTAATTTTCACTTATTTATTTGTTATGATTAGAAGGGAAGTGAAAGTATATACTTCTCTCTATCCTGATTTTGAGAAATTGATAAAGCTAACATGAAAGGGTAAATGCAATTTTAAGAACAACTAGTTCGTACAATTTTTACCACTAGACAGAAATTTTGACTTGGATCTTAATTAGTACTCCTAAAATAACTTTTCTTTTGGCACATATTGGCAGATTTTGCATATAAATCACCTTACATGATAATTTACTTTTACTAGCTATTAACTTAATTCTAACTGACAACTTAGATCTGGGAGATCATACAAACACAGTAACTGGATACTCCTCATCTCCCACAAGAAGGAAATATTGTCCTTCATCAATAACTAATGAACCATATGTATTAGCCCTAGTAAAATGCTCACAAGGCTTCACATCAAATGCAATATGGGTATTTTCCCCTGCTTCCAAATTTACACTCTTGAATCCTATCAATGTCTTTCTTGGAACCTCATCCATTGTGCTGAAGTGCCTTAAAAACAACAACACTGGGTGCTTACCAGCCATTTCTCCCTGGTTTTTAACTGCAACTTTAACTGTCATCATCGCATTGTTGCATACTTCTGATCCAACGTCTGAAACAGCAACGTTCAGAACAGAACCGTTTTCAGTTGCCTTGTTGATCTTCAGGTTCCTGAAATACAGCTTGTCTTGGTTGACAGACGCAAACACGTACGAGTAACTGGTGTAGCTGAGACCATAGCCAAATTCAAAAACTTTTGGCCCGTTGTAGAATCTGTATGTGCGCCCTGGATATCCATCAGATGATACAGGTCGCATCCTCATGTCTGTCATCAGTATATTGTTGAATTCCTTAGGATACCAAGTGACCGGTAATTTCCCCCCTGCAAGGTAATTTAGTCTTGCATGTTTAGCAAGTATTCATTCCAGCAATAGATAGCAATAAAACATCATTCAAGAAGATGAAGTTCACCTGGATTGTGTTCACCAAAAATAATCTCTGCTAATGCAGTAGCTCCACCCTCACCAGGATAACCAACCCACAAAATGCCTCCTATATTTTTGTTGTCCTTGGCAAAAGATACATCTACTGGACCTCCACACATCAAAACCAGTATAACAGGTTTCGAGGAAGCTTGCGCGATTGCTGTAATGAGTTGCTCTTGCATACCAGGTAGCCCCAATTCTGTCCGATCAAGCTTCTCTTTTTCAATAGTCTGGTCTAATCCCATTACTAGAACAACATAGTCTGCTTTTTTCACGACATTAACAGCTTCATCTATAGCAGCAGAAGTACAGTTGATGAAATCGCAGCCTTGATGGTACATTGTGTTTTCGATATATCCCTGAAGTCCCTGGAGTAACGTAACGTTCTTGCAAGGATAGCCTTCATAGTTACCTAGAAGTACTTGGGAATCATTTGCTTTGGGACCTATTACAGCAAGGGATTTTGTTTTGATCTTTGAAAGTGGAAGGAGCCTATCAGAATTTTTTAGAAGGACAATGCCATTTCTTGCGGCTTCAAGGGCTAGTGCGCGGTGCTCTTGACTACAAACCTCTGCTGTAGAAATGTCTCCATATTTCAATTTTCTTGGGTCACCATTGAACAGCCCTAGCCTCATTCTAATGGAGAAGAGATTGTGAAGAGCTCTGTCTAAGTCAGATTCTTGTACCTTTTGCTTCTCTAGAGCTGATTTTGTGTATTTCTTCAAGTGGGAACCACAATTCACATCCATGCCTGAAATTTCATTGCCAAGAAGAAAGTCGCATTTAGTCTTCATCAATGAAGTTTGTGTAAATTTGAAAGAAATATCTAGTTTTCATACTTTATCTCAACATCTTGCTGCATTATGCATAATCTAATCTATGTTTTCTTTTATTATTGTTTTGCCTTACAAGTAGAATTTGACTACATTCAATTGAGTGTCCGACTAGAACATAATTCACTGATAACAAGAAAGTCATGCATGTTAGTTCTCATCTTCACTACATTCAGGTTAGACTGAAGTATTGATTTTTTTTTTTTAAATCGTAAATCACAATCTAAAGATGCTTTAACATGTAAATGGTATGCCAGAACAACCTCAAAGTAGACCAATAGTACCAAAAAGCTTAAAGAGAGAAGAACTTTGGAAAAAAGCACTAAAGGACATACACCTAATTTAAAAATAGAAAGCCAGAAAGCATGGCAATTTTAGTAGTGAACAGATCATTCTGTTTGAGGACAGAATTAGGTGGACCAAGTTATGGGCATGCCAATGGTCCTGTATTTTTCAAAACACGCGCACTAGAGAATGGGTTGTTGTATAGTAATCAACTTTTTTTTCCATCACGACATGCATTATGTCACACTTCACACTTTGGAATAAAGCATACAAAGACATAGTTGATGCGAGGCTAGGCTTCCGATCTTCGATTTCACAAACAAGCAACATATTGTTTTTTCTACTTCAATTTTTTTTTTTTGTTTTTTAATGTTCTCTGAACAGCAAAGTAATAGAACAGATAATAGATCAGTTACCACTTACCAGCTCTGAGGCTAGCAGCTACTGCATCTTCTGGTTCTTTAGCATAACCTTGATGAGTATACATAATAGCAACTGCATCGCAATCTGATACGATGTACCTTTAAATAATATACAACAGTTAGAGATACGAACATGCACTTAGAATTCAATTAGAAATGAAATGAAACATGATTCAACATTCTCTTCTCTTTTGGGAAAATTACCCTTTCAAACCCCATTTTCCACGGGCAGTCGTGGTCAAAAGATCAAAGTTGGCACAATTTGGTATCCCATTAACAAGATTGTAAGCACACATTATACTGCTGGCTTTCCCTTGTTCCACACAACTCTTGAAGGGTGGTTCATACGAATCTGCCAAATCCTGCTTCAAGACCTGAATTGTTCTTCATGTGATTAGAACAGAGAAATAGTGTTGACAATCTTGTAATTGTTACTCTTGAAGTGTGTGAATACCGCCTCACTTAACAACTTAATTTTAGAGCGTGAACTATCTAATCAAAAAGTTTATATTATTCAAGAAAGATACTTTTAGTTATTCTAGATCTGCAATACATCCTCTCACGTGCGACTGAAGCATTATGTCATTCCAAAAATGGAAATTTCCTCCATAAACAAACTTGAATATTTGAAAGTCATTACCAAGGTAATGCTAAAATCAATGTGCTGCAGCAACAGAGTTAGTTACAACTTACGTGAGCATTGAAGGTGTAACGACTGAAATTATTCCAATTATCCATATCTTGAGCAACGAAGTGTTTACAACAAGCTGAGGCTTGCAGATGTTTATCCTGAAGCTTCCCACCTTCAAAACTATCACCCTGAAGTCCTCTTACATAAGCCACTCCATATTTTCCCACCATCATAGGGTCTTCCCCTGGTGTCTCTTGGCCTCTCCCCCACCTCGGGTCTCTGAATATGTTTATATTTGGTGCCCAAAATGTCATTCCCTTTAACTGACCTGCATTGTACACTGCTCTTGCCTCTTTTCCAATTGCCTACAAAAAGCAACAAGTTTAACAAACTAGTAATTTTTTGCTTTCTTTTTTTTATCAACCAAACGTCTTCTCTGTCTAATAATTTTTTTCCAACTTCACAAAACCATAACCTTCAAGTAGATATAATTTTAATGCATGTCATACAATTGTCACATCATTAAGTTATCTATAGTTGACTGTTCAGTGACCTGATAGTGTAAACATGATCAGTGGATAAAAATTAAGCTTCTTAAAAATGGTAACTAACTCTACTGTGAGCTTACTCACATTGTTGGTTCCGGGCTGGAGTAAACGATGAGGGTTATCATAAATTGACAACCAACACAAAACTAAGCAATTTATGATGAATTCCCATGCTACAGAGAAGCTGGTACCCTTTCCTTCCCTTTTTAGTTGTCATAGTTACTAAAAAAAATTGGTCCAAATAGTTGTCTCGTTAGAAAATCAAGATTATTAATTAATCCTTTTCTATTTCGCCTTTAATATTAGTTGTTCTTGAAGGTAAGCACAAGACACATAAATAAAGTCCACATTTATCAAAGAGAGATTTGTTAAAGATAGATAAGGGTATACTAGTCAAAAAACACTTCTTATCTATGATTTCAGGTATTCAAAGGAAAATATGACCACTAAAAAGGGACGGAAAGAGTAACTATTACGACCAGTTAAAACACTAATACTACACAACAAAAAAAATAGTATAATTCCAAACAAGTTAGACTCAACTATATGAAATCTTGGACTCATTACTCTATTTAAACTCATCTTATCCCAATATTAGGCAAATATAAATAAAAAGTATATAACCCGTTAAAACACTGACAGCGCATTTTTTTTTTAAAACTTTCTTTGGAGCTTTCGAGAAACATAATGAGAGTCTACAAATTAATGCCACATAATTAAGTACCTGAGCGACACGATACCAAAGATTTTCATCAAAGGTAGAAGCAGTAAGAATAATCTGAGGAAACATGGTGGCAGCCTTAATGGTGCCATTAAAAAGTGTCCCCTTTCCATGTCTAGAAACACCGTGCAACCCCTCTGACCACCACTCATATGCAGAGATACCAAGTCTAGGTATTTCAGGCGCTGCATTAACCAGCTGTTGGATTTTCTCATCAACAGTAAGGCAAGATACGAGGTCGTTTACTCTTTGGGAAATGGGTAAGGAGGTGTTACAGAAGGGAAATGAACTGGTAACTGAGTTGGATGTGTCACAGGAAAATGGCGGTTGAGTTGACACAGTAGTATGGAGGAAGAGCACTGAAATGAACAAGATGAAAGTAATGACTTTCTTGGTTATTGGGTGTCTCATTTTGTATGTAAAAGTTGGAGGTTCTGATGGTCCGTGTTTCTTCTGTACAACATTCAGTTATATAATACTTGTGAAGAAATTAGGATTTAAAATAGATAATAACAAGTGGCGGAGTCAGAATTTTAAATAAAGAGATTTAAAAATATAAAAAAGTAGATAAACGAAGAAGTTAAAGGGGTTTAACATCTATTATATATATATAAAAATACTTTTCATTTTGTATATACAGTGTAATTTTACGACAAAGGGGGTCGGATGAACCTCCTTGGCTCTTACTAGATTCGCCGCTGATAACAATAAATAAAGATACCGGTGCACAAACATCCACATTAGCAGGGTCCGAAAAGGGTTTTAAATCATAATATATGAAGTTACATCCCTTAAGAAAACACTAATTTTTAGAAAAAAAATATTTTGACTAAACTAACAAATTAATAAAACTTGTGTTTATATATTATCTTGAGTAAATAGGGGCAAATCTGAAGATAAAAAAAATTAATTTCTTCTTAATTATGTAAGTGAACATTTATTTTGAATCAAATTAGAATGACTAAGTTGGACACTTATTTTCAACCGGAGGGGAGTACCATTTACTTAATTTAGCCAATGATGAATTTGATCCGTGATGCCTCTTAATTCTTCTCCTAGTTCTCAAAGTAATGCGGTTCTATAAATAGAATACACACTTTTTTTGGGAACATGTTGGCATTATCTGTATTTGGTAGTGGAATCATGAGAGTTTCCCTGCTCCCCATTTTAGTTTATTAAATGGTCAAAATAGTTAATATATTTTGAAAATTAAAATATAATTAATTACTTATTAGTTTTCACCTTTATTTTTACTTAATAAATATGAATAGAGATTAATATGGTGAAAAAGAATACAGATTAAATTGAGATCAAAGAATACATAAGAATAATTTAATAAAATTATCCTTTTAGTTAACATTGTTTTAGAGTGGTGCAAAAGAAAGGGAAAATTTCATAAATATACAAGTTGATTACTTACATTGCAAAAAAATAGCCTAAAACTTATGTTACAAAAAATAGCCCAAAATATACAGACATATACTAACATACACAAACAGAGGCGGATCCAGAATTTGGAGGTTTCGGGTGCCACTCTGATATAAATGTAGACGTATTGTAATTTACATGGTCCAAATAAAGTAAGCATTTGATCGATTTGATGACTTGATCAACTTTGAATTGATGTTCGGATTATTTATTTGAGTTACATAGACAAATATTATTCCAAACATTATATAGAAAAAATCATGCTCAGATGGGTACAACTCAAGCTTACAAGTTGTCCAAATTTATGTGGCTCAATTTAGATTTCGAGAATCAAATCGTTAGTTTTGACCATGAACTCGGAAACAGTACTATAGTCAATATAATTGATAATTCAAAATATTTAAAAGATATATGAAAAAATTGCAGTCAAAGTAAGACTGGTTGAATCTCGAAATCTGAAAAGTGCCACATAAATTGAGATGAAGGGAGCGCAACATAAAGAAAATTTCTCTTTTAAATCACCGTGAACCAAGACTCAACATAGCCTTTTCTTTTGCATTGTGTTAAACCATTTAAATAAAATCAATTAATATGAAAATTAAAGATAAGAACAGCAACGGAAGAGAAGTTGGGCTGCAGGGAAAAATTTAACAAAAATTTTGACGAAGAGAGAGGAGAAGATTTTAGATGATTTATTATGGTTAAAATAAAAAGGAAGAAAGATGGTACAATTTGAGAGAAGATAAATAAAAAGTCTTGTTCATATGTTAAGGATATCACATTACATGTCAGAAAAAGAAAAGAAAAAAAATGAAGAAAAGGAAAGACACCAGCAGGATTCGAACTGACATCCCTTGGGGCGGAAAAGGTGGTGCCCAACCGCTGGCACCACGAGCTACATTTTTACTATGGGTGGCATACTTATTATTTATACCTTTTCTTATAGATATATACATACACATACATAGTTCCCATCGAGGCGACCGGGTGGCGTGGCACTCCCACGCCACTACATAGATCCGCCCCTGTACACAAACATATACAAAGGCAGAGAGAGAGAGAGAGAGAGAGAGAGAGAGAGAGAGAGAGAAAAAAGTTTAGGTCATTTTTTGTAAGAATTTAAAAAATGGGTGAATTTTGGTAGCATTATTGCCCCAATTAACATACAGTGTAATTTTCTCCTAAAGAAAAACATGACAAGTAAAATGGACCTGAAGAAATATAATCCTAAAAGTTTGTAAAAATTTATTTGTACCCGATGATTACACCAAACCAATAGACGCATGATATGTATTTGCATATAGATTTTTATAATTTAATCATAATTAATTAACATGCATTCTCATCTCATTAAATCATTTAACTATAATAAATTCACATGATTTGGTATAAACACCCCATGATAAATCTTCAAAAACTCACATGCCAACTAATTTGAAAATCAAAAATGTAGTTGAGTTAGGTATTAAAGATTTTGGATGAAAATATTTAACTAATAGTACACTCTTTGTTCCATTTTATAAGATATTAATTTTTTATTTGTTCGTTTAAAAAGAATAATATTTTCAATATTTTAAAATAATTTTTATTTTTTTCATTTTATACCATTACTTTCAAAACGTCTTCCGTTCTAAAATGTCATATTTAGTAAAAGAGAAAATTACACTGTGTGTTAATTGGGGCAACAATGCTGTTATATCCCATATTTTTGAACCTCGGAGTATCTGCTGGGGTGGGGCCCACACACCGAGATTTTTTTTGGAACATCTGAAAAGTCATATGAATCACATATGTAAAGTTAAACACAACTCATGAAGTACCCTTGGACCAAATCAAAGTGGAAACCCTCCAAACGAATATTTTTAAGAAAACGTTTTCGGGTGACCTGACTTTGGGGGGCAAAAACTGTATTATAAGTTTGGAATTTCGAAAATACCTTGAAATAGAAGTTGTAGATAATTGAATTAGCTTTCCATCCATAGGTCGTGGGTTCCCAGGTGACGTCGGTACAAGGAGTTATGAACGTTTTAAGGCCGAAAGGTCAGTGGGCTAGGCCCAACTCGGGACCAACCGAGTTGGCCCAAAAAAAAAAAAATTTAGGCCCAATGTTTAAGGGGTGGCCGGCCAAGTGAGGCCCAACCCATGGCTTTAATGAGTATTTCCATGTGCTAATTAATTATAAAGGGATCAATATCCCTTAGAAGGTTCAAGAGACTTAGAAGAGAAAGAAGAGCAAAACAAGAGCAAAAAAAGAAGACCATTTCGGGTTTGAGGTGCAAAAATTCACCACCAAAAATCTTGCTCCTAAAATTTTTCTTTTGTGGTTTTCCTACTAAGTTAAGGTTCCTTTGTAACTTGGTATAGTTGGATTGGAGTGGGGAGCATTAGAATCACCAAAGTGATCACATCTCCAAGTGAAGAAGACTTGAAGAAAAGGTAAGAATTTCTACCTTTTTATTGTGTTATGAAGTTTTGATTGTGTTGTAGTATATAGAAATGTGTTGATTGTATGGAAAAATGGAAGTTTGCAAAGTGGGTGTGTGTTGTAGGTGTGTAGCCGTGGGTATGCACAATTGTATAGCCACAATGTGTTGAATTTATGTTATATTCTAGTTGTGATTGTGATGAAATGCATATGGGAATTGAAAGTTGGATGAATTTAGTTGATATTGGAAAAAATAGGCATATGGTCGTAGGGTGTATATGGTTTGGGATAGAAAGGAATTGAGTTGTTTAGTGTGTTAAAGTGTTGTTGTGATGTTTGTAATGTAAATGAAGTTAGAATGATATAAGTTTGTATTGAATTGGAATGTAGAAACTTATGTCGTTTTAGTATGATTTTCCGACATTAAGGAAATGAAGTTGTTTGGTTGCTAATAGTGATGATCATTGATGAATCTGGAAGTTGGAAACTTGTTATGAAGTTGTATGCCAAAGATTTGATGTTTTGCATAAGTTATGACTTTGGCGGAAAGTTGTATATTATGTATATCGAGTGTATATCTTGAGGAAAACGATATGAAATGTTTCTAGAACTATATGGTGATGATCATGATTGTTGTTGAATGTGAAATTATTGATCTTAGTTGAAAGTTGGGTTGAATTGAAGATTATGTCAACTTGTGAGAAAAATGACTAGTTGAAGGATATTTATGTTTTTAATGTTCATTGTTGATATTGATGTTGTCGTTTGGGTTGTTGTTGATGATTTCTAGCCGAGTTGAATTCTCGGGGTGCTATATGTATAGGGGAAGTGCTGCCGAAATTTCGGTAGCCAAATATGCATTAAGTTGAAACTTTGGTATTCATAGCTTACAATTGGTAAACTTGACCAATTGCAGTTTTTCGACGAAACGGGAAGTGAGTTTGGAAAGGCTTAAGGAGCGTGAAAGGTATGTAAAGCAAACCCAATTCTTCCCTTGGCATGCCCTTAGTGTATTAGGGTCGGATCCGGGCCTCGAAGGACCTCTTGGCCCTCGGAATCCGCAAGACAAAATTTCAGTTTTTCCTTCAGTAGAATTGAACCATTTTGATACGCTTTTTCTGAAATTATGCAATTGTGCTCTAAGTTACTCAGAAAGTCATAGAATGTCTGTATAACCTTCGTAGATGATATTATATGTTTAGAGGGCACAATTTGAGCCCGCCACCTTATTTGTTCTGAGGCGGGCCCACTATTTACGTTTTTGCCCCTAATGTGTTAAAGCTTCCTTTTTAAGCGATTTTTGAAAGAAATGTTTTAATTACCCTACTAATCGCTTAACGAATATTATTTTAAATATTCTGTTAAATATTATAAATTATTTTGACACTCGGAATGACTTCGGGAAAGTTATACTTCTGTAATTTATTATGATATCCGAAATACATTTATTATGATTCCGTCCGACCCCATTGGATTTGTTTGTCTTTGATACGCTTCATCGAGTCTTTGAAAACATTTATTATATTTTTAAATTGCATTAGTCTCTCACTACTCCATTCGTGGATGTCCCAATGTTTCCCACACTGAGCCCGGGCCAGGATATGTTGTCAAGCGTAATTCTCTGCATTGTTCGCCGCGTCCCGATGTGAGGGGGCAGGTATACGCGTACATGGGTCTGTGGAGTATGATGTACCATGTCCGCCTATTCTGTTCTGATCTGTTATGGCCATTTTGATATGACATTATATGATACGGGGCCACGCCCCTTTTTCTGATTCCTCTGTATAGTGGCACCAGCGTCGGGAGGGTGGCCACATTCTGTCTGCCGAGTCTCGTGGCAGGGACCGGATATGATATGATATGACATATGTTTCTGTACGCATTCTGTCTGTTTTGGAAATATGCATTTGACACTCTGGATTCTGTACTCATTTTTTGTAACCATTATGATTTGACTTCTGTGATTCCGCTTTACATATTCAGTACATATTTCGTACTGACCCCCTTTCTTCGGGGGCTGCGTTTTCATGCCGCGCAGGTACAGACGACAGGTTTGCTGATCCACACGTTTAGGATCCCGTTTCTGCTATTTTGGGGCGCTCTCTTCTTCAGAGCCCATCTTTTGGTACAGTCTGTCACTGTTATCTGGATATGTATATTGTTCTGGGTATGACGGGGCCCTGTCCCGTCTTATGATTATGATATGTTTTGTAGAGGTCTGTGGATACATCTGTGTGGGTTCTGTACATATGTTTGGGATGTTTTGGTTTTATGACAGCCTTATCGGCTTCTGTGTGCCAAGTCTGCTTTTCTGCTAAATTCTGTAGCATCCACTAATGTTGCTATTATATTACATTATTTTGATAATATGCTAAATTGGGTATCGGGTACGTATAGGTGCCCAGCTAGGGCACTGGTCGCGGCCCACGGAGTTGGGTCGTGACAAATGCTATCAAAATTGACCCATTTTTTTAATTCTTACAAAAAATGACCTAAACTTTTCTCTCTCACTCACTCTCTCTTTGCCTTCTTGTATGTTTGTATATGTTGATATAAGTGTCGGCATATATGTATATATGTCGGTAGATGTTTGCATATTCTTGTATATGTTTGTATATTTTGGGTTGTTTTTTGTAATGTAAGTTTTGAACTTTTTTTTATAATGTAAGTGACCAACTTGTATATTTTTAAATTTTTTCTTTTTTCAGTAAAAACCCGCCACATAAATTAAAACTAGGAGGGCAATTATAAAGTCAAATAGACAGAGAAAGTAAATTTTCCCGGGTCCTCATATGAAGAGAATTATATATTAGCTCAAACGGCTTTGAATGTAGTTTTCAAATATTTTAAAATTTTAGTTAAAAGAGATGAATGAATCAAGTCTTTCAGCTTTTTAAAATTTGTCAAAATCACTCTTGATAATCGGGAATTTTTAAACAAAATTTATACGACCTCTATTTTGACGTCTGGCCATCACGGTGTCCACCTTTGGAAATTTCCTTTTCTCATAATGTAGCCAAATCTTCCCTTCTTAAGCAATATAATCATATGTATAGTGGAAGCTGCTCTTTTTAGCTAAAGTTTTTTCTGGTTCTACATCATATGCTTTCGTTATCTTCTCCAGGAAAGAAAGTACATTGCTTAACTATCTGCATTCTACTTAATTCAACTTTTCCCTATTTAACTTTTTGGCTTATCTTCCTATGTTTTTAGTGGCTCATAGGAACGGTGAAATAGGCACATCACTATAGGTGCGACTTTTTGCTCTCGTGATGGCAAGAGAACAAATATGTCCACTTCCTTTTGGTCTAATCACAACTTCACCCCACAACTTCACCCCAACCATTTTATTTTCTTGGACCAAACACAATTGCTCAGTTCTCGAGTATATATACTTTATATAATTTAATTAGACACGAAATTTAAGAAATAAAAGAAGATTTTTAAATTTTATGATTTAAAATAAATCAGAGATATTTGTGTGGTGATAGATTATCACGTTAAGCGTAAAAGATAAAATTTAATATTAAATTATCGCCAAATAAAAAAAAATATAATTCTTTTGAGTACAGACTAAAATAAAAAGAAAAATGTATCATATTAGTTGGACAGAGGGAGCATATGCTATGACGTCAAATTCAAACAAAAATCAATGTACTTTTAATGCTCTTTTTAATAGGATTGTCTCATATTTTCCTTAATTAATGATATAATAAAGATATATTGTAGCCAGCCGTCTCTTATGACAAACTATTGTGGGAGGACAGGGGTGGGGAATTTCTTCCCTCACGTCTCCTTGACTTTGACACCTCCTATCTAGTCTAGTTCTAGTGTAGAAAATAACGTGATGCCTTGCCAACAACAAACTTGAATTGGGTAAACTGTGTAAATTAGGTAGACCAGATTTCACTCATCATCTTTTTCCCAAACGCAGTGGTGGACACAAGTCATTTGTTGCTATTCTAACTTTTTACTCCCTCCATGTAATTTGACTTTGTGCCGAGTGAAACTAGTAGTAGTGGATTACTATAATTATATATTGGATAGTGACATTTACCCACATACAAATGAATAATCCCTTACTGTAGTGTACAGATACTAAATGTGAGAAAAAAAGAAGCTAGACTTATTCAGAGAGATAGATAGAAAGTGAATATCTCAAAAGGTTACTCATGAAAAATTATATAGCATAATCATTTAACTTTATTTTGTATTAATAAAATCACTTAATTTTGAACTTTTCTCTTATAAAATCACTTATCTATATGTGTCATAAAAAAATATGACATGACAAAATAATTTTTTTATGTCATGTAGACATAGCCCCACAAATAAAAATAAAATAAAAAAAGACCGCTATCTTAATACCCCACCACGAACCCACAAAGGTTTCATCTAAAGCCCCTTTTCCCCTATTCTCTCTACAGTTCTTCTCCTTGTTTCTTTAAAATTAGGTTCAAGGAATCCTTTTTTTTTTTTTTCGCGAGATGCTACAGGAATGTTATCAGAATTTGGATCAAACTTACGTTAAACCAAATAGACTATAGACATTTCTCAGTCTGCTAGTTCTCTGTTATATAGCCACGGTAACATACTTTTAATAAGATTAAGTAAAAGCTCTATTAGGTTGAGACCAACAAGAGAATTGGAGTTCCTCCAATTATACAGTAGCTAATGATCCCAAGCCTCATATTAACCAATTCCTTATCAAAGTATAAATTGCTTAATAGAAGTAACATTATGGACTTCTCCTACTTCCTCACAATGACAACAGCTTCATCATCCCAAACTAATCGAGATTGACTCCATGAATCATTTAAATACATCCTCTCTATTTGGGCACGTCTTATTCAAATACTCTATGATTTGTATTTTTATAAGGAAATACTGTATGGTTTACTAAAACTAGATGTTCCCTAAATCCCACACTTATCCCTCAACCGACATCCTAATCACCAAAAAAAAAAAAAAAACCCTTGAGATATAGTATGAAATAAAAGAATTTCAACAAATTAAGAAATGATTTAAGGATATTAAGATAGGGTCTTTTTTAATTTATTTTATTGAAGGGATCCATGTCTACATGGCATAAAAAATAATTGTTGACACATAAAGTTGAGTGATTTTATAAAAGAAAGGCCCCGAGTTCTTTTACTTTTTTTGTGCGGATTGCCCTTCATTTGGAGTGGTCTTTAATTTTTGCCCTTCAAATTGGTGACCTTTAAGTTTTACCCCTCGTCTAACACTTCGAGGTTGTGGGTTCGAACCCTAGCTAAGTTTAAAAGAAAAAATCGCAAGACAAAATTCTGCCTCAAGGCAGAATTAAATTATGCCTCAGGCAGAATTTTGCAAATCTACCCTGCGAAATTCTGTCTTAAGGCACAATTTGCATGGGCAGAAATTCTGCCCCTGACATATAAATTCTGCCTGAAGGGCAAAATTTAAAGACCACCATTTTGAGGGGTAAAAATTAAAGACCACCCCCAGCGAAGGGCAATCCTGCAAATTGCAAGTGATTTTATAAGACAAGGCCCAAAATTGAGTGATTTTATGAATACAAAATAAAGTTTAATGACTTTGCTACATAATTTCACATAGTGGAGTGACCTTTTAAGATATTTACTCTTAAAAAGAACGAGGGAAACAATTTTTTTTGTCTTCATTTGGAACCAAGGAAAGAACGTAGTTGAATGTTTTTGGAGGTTGTAGCAAACCCTCTAAGATCCTCATGTCTCAAACATTTATGAACTCATTCACTGACACTATCAAAGTTAGTATACATTTATGGACTCATTCACTAACGCTATCAAAGTTAGTATACATTTTTGGCTTACTAGGAACTACTGGTTAACTTCTAGTCACATTTGTGCTCATTCTCTTCTTGTACTAGATAATAACTTGATAATTTGAGTACAGAGATTCAGTAAGCGCACGATTACTGTTAATAAAATTAACCTAATTAACTTCAACCGTAGCTTGCCTAAATTCTAGGCAAGATATAAATAGTGATTCTCTCGTCCTCTGGAATCAGGACTTTTTAAACTAGCTTTTGTGAATAATACATTCCCCAATATTTATACTGCACGAGGTTGCAAGATTATTTTATGTACAGTATTATATCGTTCTCGTATCAAAGAAACTCTTTAAATAGTCATAATACATAAATTTGCCCCCCAAATTTGACCTCAACTGGCAAGTATGCCTTCTAACTTTTGGTATGCACAAGTAGGCACCACAACTTGTCTCCACTTTATTAGTTGAACACTACAACTTACAAAATGATCATCTAGACACCTCCAAAATTTATGTGCCGCATCATTGCCACGTCAGCATTTGTGTTTACGTGTTCAGTTTTATACATATTGAGGTGCCTACTTGTACACACCAAAAATTGGAGGGCATATTTGTCAGCTGAGGCCAAATTTGAGGACTTGTTTATATATTATGCCCTTTAAATGTTTTGCATTACTAAATGTAGAAAAAAATGACATTTTGGGTGGAAATTACCCCCCAATGACTTTGAAAATGGCCAATCATGAACTTTTGAATCCTACTTACTCGAGGAGCAAACCTTGAAAATCAAAAGTCAAAACTTGTTAAGCTTGAAGTTTTACCATGGAATAAGCGAGATTAAAAATACAAGACGACCCACCTCCGAGATCATTCTTCTAAATCACCCAATTTTGGACTTGTATTAGCCTTTCTCCATTCCGAAAGGCACATATAGACAAACACCGCTCCCTTTGAGAAAAAGAATTTTATACAGGAAAATTACGTATTTGCTTAGGTGGCCAAAAATAATTACATTCGCTCTCTAAATATATAAAACATATATATATATATATATATATATATATATTTTAATTATTTTTTTTGAGAATGGTAATGTTAATAAAACATATATTATTATATAAAATATGTATATTTTCGTATACTAAAATTAATATATAAAAATAATATATTTATTGGCTACTATTTTTGGTGGGGTGACTATACAATGTGGAAATCCGTTTTTATATTACACAAAATTTATGACAAAAAATACTCTATTTTTATGTTATCCAGTAAAATTACACTATAATATTGTGTATAATTTACTTAGTAAACAGTATATACCTATGACAATTACAAATGATTACGGCTAGGAGGATAATTATCTATCCCCTTAGGGGGGAAAAAAAAAAGGGAAAATACCACTCCCTGTGAAGACGAAAAGTTGAAACCAAAATAATCCAAGAGATTTTAGAAAAATCCCAAAACCCTTTCCCTGTTGAAATAATGGATTTGCGCCCTTGCATAAAAAATGGCAATTGTAATTTGAGAGATTCAATGTCCAGTGAAGTTGAAGAAGAAACCCTAGACGACCGTATCAGTCAATTGCCAGACGCACTACTGGTACAAATTCTCTCTCTTTTGCCTACATGTGATGCGGTCGCATCATGTGTTGTCTCAAAGAGATGGCGTTATCTTTGGAATTCTATTCATAATTTCCATTTCGCTTGCTACAATAAAGTAGAAAATTTCGTATCTCTTGTGGATCACGTCTTGATTCATTCCACTTGTTCCAAGATCAAGAAATTCCAACTCGATTTACCTTACAATTCTGAGTGGAACTTTGATTCGAATATTAACCAATGGATTAGTTTTGCTGTTGAAAGAAAAGTGGAAGATGTTAGATTGTCTTCATATGAAGATGTCGCTTTCGAATTGCCTATATCTATGTGCACTTGTTCCTCATTGATTACATTGGATTGGAGCTCTTGCGTGTTTGATAAAGAATCGGTCATACAGTGGAAGTCTCTAAAGAGCCTAAAGTTGGAATATATATCTATAGATGATGATGATCTCGCGAAGATACTGTCAGGCTGTCCTGCTTTGGAAAATATGGAGTTGTCTTTCTTCAATGGTTTTCGTCGTCTAGAAATCACTTCTTCAAATTTTAAGAGACTAACGTTAGCGCGCTACTGGTGTTTTTATGAAACACTTGAGGATCATTTGGAAATTATTGCCCCGTATCTTCAGCATTTGGAGATTTTAGGAGGCCTTGAATATCTCAAGTGTAGGCTAGTAAATGTCTCCTCTTTGGTTAATGCAAGACTCACTTTTAACATTACATGTATCCCTAATGCCGAGGATGGCGGTTGTGGTGATTACCATCAAGATTTTAGCAACCTTGTTCAGGACTATCTTCAGAAACTGAGTCATGCAACTGACCTAACAATTGGACGGTGGTTAGCAGAGGTTTGTTTTCATGTCAAACGACCTTATTCTCTATTCCATTTTTAGTGAAGAATTGCATAGTATAAACTTGCCAAAGAGAAGAGCCTTCAGAATCTAATAAAATTATGAATTCTTGTATGAATGAAAAATATATTTTTTGGTTGAATAATAGAATTTCTTATCCATATAGAATGATCCTGTCTTTGCTTTCTGTGATCTTCCCTACTCTCTGAAGTTGGATATCTTTTTACTGGCAGTCATTATTTTAGAAACTAGCATTTTCTGCGTTGCTCTTCATCAAAAGTGGTTAGATTAGCACTAAAAGAAGTCGTTATATTTGTCATAGCACTTCTTTTTTCGGTTGTGGATTACCTTTTCTTTCCTGTTATTCTCTATCTGTTACTGATTTCTTTGGAATTATTTCACTAGGTCGTGTTCATGTTGCAACTCAAAGGAGTGTCGCTACCAAAATTGAGATGCAAATGTCTAACACTAGAGATGTACGTGACAAAGTATAATTTGTATGGAGTAGCTAGCCTTTTGCAGACCTCGCCTCTTTTGGAGACACTCAACATACACTTGGGACACTTTGGAGCCAGGGTCATCATTTCTCTCAATTTATGCTTTGCTTTTAACATCTTTGATTTTATAAGTTTTAATATCTCTGAAACCTCACCAGTCCAAAGATTTTCTTAAGGAGGATGGAAATATATCTTTAATTATCATTAAGAATCTTTTGTCACTAGAAATCTTTAAATCAATTTGTCAAGCTAGTTGGTTTCTATCTGGTAAAAGGGCTCGGAAAGGAATGGTGACGAACTAAACCTCTTTTTATTTTTTATCTACTGCTTGAGCATATCTGGTAGGAATAAGATATTCTAATTGTTTGTTGAGAATTGTTCAAGGTTTGTGTCTTCTGAAGATTATTCTATATTAGACTCTAACTGCAATGTACTCTTACAGTTTAATGATTACCGCTGCCAACTTGAGCTAAGTTATTTGGCCAAAGCGGATAATATCAATTTGCTGAGTTGGATTTCAAACACTGTGTTTCCCAATCTCAAGAATGTTAAGATTGCCGGCTGCACAGTGGAATGCCTGAAGCGGTTTGGAGAGGGCAATGATAAGCTCTTTGAACTTTCAGAGTTTCTACTAATGAATGCACTGACTTTGAAGAAGTTTGTCATCGTATCAGAAAAGAGAATCTGCGGGGAATGTTCAGAGAGCTGTGTGTCCCAATATTTATCGCGATTGGCTAAGAAATTGTTAGACTGCCCAATATCATCTAAGAAGTTTGTGATTACTTACGAAGAGTCTACCTTGCATGACTAGACTGGAAGTGATTTTGTTTCGGCATACTAGAAATGTCACTTTATTTTGTAGCTTTTGATTTACTGCAGATGTAATTATGGACTTTGAAGCCACGACTGAGCAAGGGGCTAGAACTACTCAACTGTTACCCTGTTCTGCCATAGAAATTGTTGTTTAGGTGATAAGTTGTGGTACTGCTCTATGTGTTTTTGAGGTTGATGGTGTGCACAGGATGGGGATATGTTCATGCCTGTGTTGACTCTTGTACTTCAATGTTCACTTGGTAATAAAATTGTTTATTTACCAAAAAAATTATGGACTCATGGCATTCCAAATGACATCGCATATGTGCTTTTAATTTTTTGGCAAAACTGTTGTTGTCTTGGAACTGTCAAGATTGGCAAACCTACAAGCCACATGTTTTCTGATACAAACCTACCAGATGCATCAAGCTATTCAAAAGGTCTGAATCAAGTTCACCATGAAGGAGATGTCATAAGAAGGAAATTAACCGAAGACTTAAAGCCTCTAGGATGAAGAAGCACGCGTGAGAACATATGCATTTTGGAAGGAAGGGATACGTGGTGAGGAACTCAAATTCAGCTATAAAGAAAGGGACAACATTCAGAAGATTAATTGGGAATGAGAAGATGATATACAAATATGCACTAGTAAGGGGAGGACAACTTACAAACTTTGATTATCATTCTTTTGCTTGAAAATATTCTTAGCTTTGTAAAATAAAACCTATATTTTGGCATGAGTTAGAAACAAAATTTGGAGACCACAGGAGATGCAGATAACGAAGAGCTTGTAATAACTGTAAGCTAAAATGGAAAACATTACGCTTGGTGAGGTATGTGCATTAACTTATTAATTTGTGGGAATGGCAAACTTGACCTTTTTTCTATTGTGGCCCTTTGATGTGGTTAGCATGTGTTATTATTTGTATTAGCACATAAGTCATAGCACCTTCTCAAAAAAAAGCACATAAGTCATAACAGTGCACTTCTAATTCAATTACTTATTGAAGATAAGCGGACGACGTTTCTACTAACGGGACATTAGTTGGAGTTTTGTTGTTAACTTCATCAGACTGTGGCGTAAGGAGCTCTGCACAAAATCTCGCTAACGTGATGAGTTTAGAATGTCCTGCAGCATTATTTCCAAGTTATCTAGTGAAGAAGAGATGTCAATTGTAAATGATTTTTTTCTCTTATTTTCCTCTGTTTTCCTGACAGTTTATTCTCTGTCTTATCTTCTTAGACTGAAGGCAACCATGGGGTGTAACACCCCGCATTTTGGGACTGAGTTTAAGCTCATATCATTAGAGTTCTAGTGGAAACATGGAAGGTTTGAACGTTTTGCGAAAATGGTTGATAGGCCTATTTCGGGCAGCGATAACTCCTTGATCGGTTTGGAATTTTGGAAGGTACTATCAATGAAGTTGTAGTATGTAGAAATACCTTTCTAACGATATAAGGATCAAGCCAATCAGAGATCGGAGCAAGGAGATATGATCGTCTCAATATGGCTAATAGTAAGGCACTTGAAATCCTATAGAATCGGCTAAGTTTTTGATACGTCTGACTTCCAGTCAAATTTCATGAAAATCCGTTGGGAATTTGAGAAAACTTCCTTGATGAAAGTTGTAGCCCTTTGAAATATCTTTCCAACGGTATCTTACGGGGGTCAAACGGACATCTGTGCAAAGATTTATGCCCATTTTACTGAAGCCTGTTCGCTGGAAATACGGCCCAAAAGGTAATATTTCTACTCCCCAATCATTTATAGTTATGAATTGATGAATTCTTGGGAGTATAATAATTGGGTTTGTTGAAGATGATTATATGAACTATGTTAGAATTGTTGGATTGATGACTTGGGATTGTTGTATTCATATGGATTATGAAGAATGATGTTAATTGCATCTAATTGAGATTGTAGAAATTGTTAGAAGTAAAAGAATGGGGATTTGGTGAAGAAAACACCATTAATGGGGGTTATAGAGCTTCATGCCCACTAAGTGTTTGATAAAATGCTTAGATGGACAAAACATGGATATTGTTGCTAATATAGAATCACTATGACTTGTATGCTATAGATTGAAGTTGAAAGGGGTGAAGGACATTGTGATACGCCCAAAAGCGGAAGGTTAAGGTATGTAGAACTTCCATCCACATGTGGGAACTTCTATGTTCTTCCCCATGATCCGTTTAGTAAATTCTATGAAGTTCAACTCCTAGGGCATTAAACCCAATGTATTGGTAGCCCGTAATTATGTATGTATGTATGTACATGAATTCCGTATATATGTTCGTTATTGTGTTCCTAAACCTCCATTTCGGACATTAGGAATCCTAGCTTAATCCATGAATCATGAATTCTTCCTCATGTGTTCTCATGATGTTTATATGAAATTGTAAAATGTTATTTTACAAATTACAAGCATGTTTTCAAGTCAACTACAAACGTATGATTATGCATTATGGTATTTCTCATGATCAAGTTTACAAGTTATTTCATGAAAATAGGTTTACAAGTCCTTTCGTGAAATCATGATTTCAAGACAAGTACAAGTTAATTCACGAAAGTCATGGGCTTCTTAGCCAACTATACTATTTTCATGTTCGGGAGTTGTAATAATACCGAGAAGGCTCAGATAGCCTGAAACTACGTATGCCAACGTAGAATAAGAATCGCTCCGCCCAGTAGGACGATTCCTTCATATGTTCCCCATTGAGGGATTTGGATCCATTCATGTTATGTTCATGTCTCGTGCCCCGGCAAGGTACGAGATGGCTTAGCTGATCGGGCAGAGATCAGACTCCACGCTCCTCCCCGTGGTGGTTTATGTCGGTATTACAGATTATTACAGATTATTACAGATTACTACAGACTATCTCATGCTTCCAGTACTCAGTTTCAGTTTTAAATTTCATGATTTTGTACTCATGCTCATGCTCATGTTCATGTCCAAGTTTTCAGTTTCAGTTCTTACTATGTTATTCCATGTTCCATGTTGTTTATTCCGGTTGCTTTACATACCAGTACATTCAATGTGCTGACGTCCCCTTTTTATTGCCCGGGGGCCTGCATTTCACGATGCAGGTACTAACATACAGGACGACACATCTGCTCAGTAGGACAACATCCGTATCAGCTTATTGGTGAGCCCCATCTCGTTCGGGGTTTAGTCAACTTTTATCTTATGATTAGTTATGCATCTAAAGGTATGCTGGGGGCCTTGTCCCAGTAAGTATGTTTTTCAGTCAGACTCATGATAGAGGTTTCATAGACTAGAACAGACAGTTATGTCATGTCAGATAATCGAAGTCGCATAGCCATTTTGGCTCACTCATGTTTAAACAAGTACTTTATTAAGTATTATGACTTATTATGTTTTATAAAGGCTCATCATGCATTCACGTTATATTCCGCTTATGTTATGCATCATGATGATTCAGCAAGTCATGTGGTTCGCTCGGTCACATGTAGTCAGGCACCGAGTGCCGTGTTACGTCCAGACCATGGTTCGGGGCGTGACATGGGGCAAGTAAAGTAACAAAGAAAACATGAATTTTAGAAGGAAAAGAAACAGATGATGAAATTTTTTCATGTGGATATGTTGACGAAGCTCATTGGTTTGATAATTTCTTTTGCAGAAGATTGGAATCATTTTCAAGATTGGATCTTACTCTTGTAGTTGTAGTAATTGAATTGGTATTTCCTAAGTTGTTAGAGACAATTTCTCTTGAAACTTGACTCCCAAATTAAATGAGGACTACGGGAGAGCATAGCTGTTGTTGCAGTACGAAGGAGTGCAGATTCCTGAATTGAACTGCAAGTTTCTAACACTAGAGTTGCTTATGGAAAAGTCTGATTCGCATGGAGTAGCTGGCCTTTTGCGAGCTTTGCCTAATGTGGAGACAGACAACATACATGTGGAAGCTATGGTTGTAACTGCCTGGAACTTTTCCTCTTCCTTTAACATCTATTCATCTTATTAAGATTAACACTCTCTATTCCCCTCCAAAAAAAAAAAAAAAAAAAAAAAAAAAAAGGAGATAAACACTTCCCCCCTCCCTCTATTCCCGGATAGCATAGTCATTTTATTTTATTTTGTATTAATAAAATCACTCAACTTTAAATTTTCTATTATAAAATCACTTATCTAATGTGTCATAAACAAATATGACATGACAAAGCAAATTTTTTGTATGTGATGTAAACATAGACCTACAAATAAAATAAAAAAGGACCGGTATCTTAATACCCCACCCACAAGGGTTTCATTTAAAACCCCTTTTCCCCTGTTCTCTCTACAGTTGTTCTCCTTGTTTCTTTAAAATTAGGTTCAAGAAATCCATCTTTTCTTTTTAGTGAGATGCTATTTGGATCAAACTTACATTAATTAAACCAAATAGACTATAGGCATTTCTCAGTCTGCTAGTTCTCTGTTATATAGCCAAGGTTACATTCTGCTATATTAGAAGCACCAGTTGGGTCCCTTTGGTCGTCCATCCAAGGGCAAATCCGTCATTTAGCTCAAGGGCATTTCGGTCATTTCACTTTACTACTTTACTACTATATAGAAACATCAGTTTCTATACAGTATCGTCGTCCGTTCCCACATATTTCGTTGTCCGTTTGTGGGCCCAAAAAAAATTGTGGGCCCACATATTTTAAACAACTACTAATATTTTAAAAAAAAATTATGGATCCTATATTAAACACCAATCAGTAATAAAAAAAAAGAGAAGAAAAAAAAAGTAAAACCCACCACATCCAAACCCACGGGAAAAAAAAAGTGGACCCCATATTAAACACCAACCAGTAATAAAAAAAAAAAAAAAGTGAAACCGACCA
Source organism: Lycium barbarum (assembly GCF_019175385.1). Classification (NCBI taxonomy): domain Eukaryota; kingdom Viridiplantae; phylum Streptophyta; class Magnoliopsida; order Solanales; family Solanaceae; genus Lycium; species Lycium barbarum. The sequence continues at coordinate 136,017,538 of NC_083338.1, read as the reverse complement.
CATCCAAACTCACGGGAAAAAAAAAGTGGACCCCATATTAAACACCAACCAGTAATAAAAAAAAAAAAAAGTGAAACCCACCACATCCAAACTCACGGGAAAAAAAAAGTGGATCCCATATTAACAAAATGAAGCAATATAAAAAAAAGTGAATCCCATATTAAAAAAAATAATGTTAAAAAAAAGTGCTTAGAAAATCAAACAATTAAATCAATAATGATGGATTCATTGCCACATGAGTATCAACCCGTTAGAGGGAGCAAATGAAATTATTGTACAACAACATACTTAAAATACAAAAATCCTTAGAAAACCAAACAATTAAATCAATAATGATGGATTTATTGCCACATGCGTATCAACCCATTAGTGAGAGCAAATGAAATTATTGTACAGTAATATACTTAAAATACTTATATCTTAAATCCGTTTTCCAATTTTTGAAAAAAAAATTATGGGCCCATATAGCCTGGTGGATTTATTGTCACATGCGTATCAACCCATTAGAGGGAGCAAATGAAATTATTGTACAGCAACATACTTAAAATACAAAAGTGCTTAGAAAATCAAACAATTAAATCAATAATGATGGATTTATTGCCACATGCGTATCAACCCATTAGAGGGAGCAAATGAAATTATTGTACATTAACATACTTAAAAAAAAAGTGTGGTCCCAATATTAAACACCAACTAATATTAAAAAATTTTAAAAAAACCAACCAATTAATTAAGCATTTAAAAAAAAAGTGTGGTCCCCATATTAAACATCAACCAATATTAAAAAATTAAAAAAAAAACAACCAATATTTAAAAAAAAAAGTAAATAAAGTGGAACCCACCATCTCCAAACTCACGGAAAAAAATAACTGGACTCCATATTAACAAAATCAAGCAATATAAAAAAAAAGTGAATCCCATATTAAAAAAATAAATAATGTAAAAAAAAAGAGTGCAGACTTTGTATTCATAGCAAACACTAATATAATAAAGTTTTAGATACAGAGCACAAACTACAATGTTATATTAATCGTGTTTTGAACATAGTATCCCGTATTGACAAAATCAAGCAATATAAAAAAAAAAGTGAATCCCATATTAAAAAAACAAACAATGTCAAAAAAAAGTGCAGACTTTGTATTTATAGCAAACACTAATATATTAAAGTTTTAGATATGAAGCACGAACTATAATGTTATATTAATCGTGTTTTGAACATAGTATGTATATATATATATATATATATATATATATATATATATATATATATATATATATATATATTATATGCATAAAAATAGTGCAAACTAATAATGTTCAAAAGGGTGGGCCCCATACGAAACAACACCAAGCCTTCTGCCTGATTTCCTGGTTAACTTGTGCAAGAGGTGAAATCTTATGATGTTCGTATATGTGTTTTTCTTTGTATTTATAGTTGATAAAGAATTATGATTTGACAAAACCGTGGATAAATGATAACATGAAGAATGTCTTTTGTAGGTTATATCAACAATTTCATTTTTTGATATGCCTCTCTTAGGCTCACTTTCCTACCCAATGTTCTCATTGTTGTTCAAAATACCTACTCTCTCTTGGCTTTGCTAGAGTGTCAACTATGATAGGTCATCAAAAAAAAGTTGTTTCAACTATGATAGAATTCTTATTTGTAGCTTCTCAGGTATTTAGGATTCAGATCATTACCATTGGGCACACGTGATAAGCTGATACTATTAATATTACGTGAAGAATTCTAGGTGTTTGATCCGAAATACCTGATTGAAATGTTGCTTGCTAATGAATGGAATAGATCTGATTTTGACTGATCAACAATAGCTCTACAATATTTCTATGACACAATCTGTACCGATAACACCCATTAACCCCGTATGAACTTTTTCTGACATACTCATATAGACTCTGTGTCCCGCTTTGATCTTTCTGGAGTTGATGTGACACAAATAATTAGTTATATTTAGCACTATACATATTTAAGTTTCTTATTACTTTGTGGTTGGTGGAATTTTGATAAGATGCTAACTATGTAGATTTTGTACTATTATATCACCCGCCTATTAATATTCAATTATGCCCTTAATATTCCTCTGTTCTATTTATAATGTTACATCTTTCCAGTTAGAAAGGTTCTAACATTCTTTCCTACGTGCAGATTTTTAATGAAGGAGAGATATAAGATATATTTATTGAATGAATGATATGCCTACAACTTAAATGGTCTAATTGTATAATAAATGTGATAAGCTCCTGATTTCATTATTTATGATGCCTTAGTGTTATTCAAAGAAAGATTTTGGTTTAATTGTATGTTCCAAATGGTTCTTTGCTTCAGCACCTTATTGGTATACAAGTTTTAGCCTTTAGACTTATCATATAGTACTGCGTTGAAATTTGACATTCTGAAAATGCATGCTTCTAGGGAGGAAGGAAGGAACTTAACTTGGGAGGAAGAGATGACAGCTAATGGAGTTGCGCTAAGGGTAGGATCTCTTGCAAGTTGATCAAAGAAGGTGACAAGACAACTATGAGTCTTTTTACTGGTGTCAACAGCTGTGGTGTGATCCGAATTTTTATTTTTTCTGTTGGACTTGTAATTGAGAAAATTAAAGATTATCTTAATCATAGTTTCATTAGGTGGTTAAGAAGAGTTTGAAGATATTTGATTCCTCATCTTTTATAGATTCTAATTCCTATGTATCTATGAAGAGCATTTGTCTATTCTCACAACTCTTCGCATATAAAGGAACATTTACTAGCTACCTTAAATTGTAAACATAAGTATCTAACATAAGTATATTTAACAGTGATGTATCAACTGTATCGCACCACCCTGGCATCTCTCTGTCATTTCTTGCTCAAAGATATGACAACACAAACTACAATGATATATTAATCGTATTTTGAATGTAGTACATATATATATATATATATATATTATCACTATCTAAACACAACTACATATACATAGATACATTATAATCCGAAGTGTTGGGCCCGTGCGCAGCACGGGCATAAGCCATCTAGTACTTTTAATAAGATTTAGTAAAAGCTCCATTAGGTTGAGACCAATTATACAGTAGCTAATGATCCCAAGTATCATATTAACCAATTCCTTATCAAAGTATAAATTTCTTAATAGAAATAACATTATGAACTTCTCTAAACCGACATCCTAATCACAGAAAAATTATAATCCCTTGAGGTTTATGAAATAAACGAATTTCAACAAATTAAGAAATGATTTAAGGATATTTATGATAGGGTCTTTTTTGTTTTATGTTATCCAGTATAATTACACTATAATTTGCGTATAATTAGAGTGTATAATGTACTTAGTAAACAGTATATACCAGTGACAAGAGACCTTATTCTCTATTTGATGTAAACCTAAAAAAGAGGACTATTCAGAATATCATACAAGTTTGAACTTTTGTAAACATGAGAATTTCAGTAGGTGTTTTTTTTGCTGAATAATTGGAAAAAAATTTATAATGTATACAGAATTATATTATTTTAGAAACTAGGCTTTTGCACACCGTTGTTCATTAAAGTGTTTAGCTGGCTAGATTTGTCATAGCAGTATCTTTTTGTTGTGGATTACTTTTTCTTTGTAGTTGCTTCTTTCTCTATCCTTTACTAATTTCTTTGAGATTATTTCACCAGGTCGTGTTCATGATGAAACTCGAAGGAGTGATGCTTCCAGAATTGAGATGCAAATGTCTAACTCTAAAGTTGCATGTATCGAAGTATAATCTGTATGGGATAGCCAGCCTTTTGCAAACCTCGCCTCTTTTGAAGTCACTCAACATACACATCAAATCTGAGGTCATAATTTCTCTTAATTTATTTATTTATTTTTTTGGTTAAATTTATCAATAGGAGCTCCTATTGATGTTTTTATTAATAGGAATCAAAGAAGCCAACAGCAAAGTAAAGTATATAATGTTCAAAATTTGAACTAGCTAAAATAAGAAAAAAGATTCCTATTGAAAGAACACTTGTGATGCTTGTTTTCCTCCTCTGTTGCACCTTTTGTATCCTGCTTTTTTGATCCTTATGATGCTCCAAATTGACAAATATCAGCATAAAACCAGAAAACAGCATCAATTGCAGTTTCTGGACCTGTTGTTCACTGCTCATTACCATCATTCAACCAATCTTCTTAGTTTTGGTCCTAATATTTGGATAGTTGAACTTGTCCATATTTAAAATCTTCCTCCAATAAGGAGGTAAATCTGCAAATTCCTTATACTCTATCATGCCCTCATGAATTGCTTGATTTGCTATGAAGTTTGCCAAAGTGTTACCCTCTCTTAGAACATGATGAAAACTGACTTGACACTCCTGTTGCATTGTTTTGATATCTTCCACTAGTGTGATCAGTTGCCAAGGTACATCCCATTTATCGTCCAGGATATTCTTCATGACTCTGTTTCTAGCCAAATCTGCTGAATACCTATTGCTACACAATGATATATTGCTTCCTTGATTGCTACTGCTTCAGCTTCAATGTTTATGGCTTCTTGTATCTCCCTTCCTTGATCATATATCAAATCACCTTGGTAATTCCTCAGATACTATCCAAATGAACTTCTTCCTGGATTTCCTTTGCTTGCACCATCTGTGTTGCACTTGATTATTCCAGGAGGTGGCTCCCAATGTATGAACTTGTACTGCAGTTTTGCCCTATAATCCTCCAGGTATTGAATTATTGCTGGTAAATTTGATGGAACTGAATTCAGCTTTGGGTAAGTGGTTTGCACCAGATGCACCATACTGTTGAAACTCATTTTTCCTCCATGCTTTATAGCATTTCTTCTTTTCAACAAAGTCCACACAATAATAGCAGGTACAGCATGTATTATGGCTTCAAAATTGGTCTGCATGCATTTTCCTGCAAAATTAGCAAACATTCTCCACAGTTTTAAAGCTGTGGAAGAGGTTAGAAAAATATGGGATAGAGTCTCCTGGTGAGGATCTATGCAGCACCAACATTTGGATGGTAAACATACTCCTCTCCTTCTCAGTATATCATCACTGGGCAGCCTGAACTTGCATGCCCTTCATAACACAAAAGAGTACTTGAATGGTAAGTGTTTCCTCCACAGTTGGCCATATACTTTCAGTTTCTCCTCCTTATATCTCACATACTCCAAGCACTTTTAACTGAGAACTTGCCATTCTTGTCTAACAACCACCATCGCCTATCAATTCCTTATTTCTCTTGATTTATGCTCTTCTCTCTAAAGGAGTTTCTTAAGGAGAATGTAAATATAATATCATTAAGAAGATTTTGTCACCATAGAACTAAAATATAAATGCTTAGGATAGTTTCTTTCTATCCGGTAGACTGGTCAAGAAAGGACAATGATCATTGACAACTAAACCTGTTTTTGCTTGGTTTATGTACTGCATGAGTATATCGGATAGGCCCTTCCCGGACACCGTGCAATCGTGCATAACGGGAGCTGAGTAAACTGGGGTGCCCTTCATTAGCTATTATATAATCATTTTGCTGAGAACTGTTCAACCTCTATGGCTTTTGAGAATTGTTCTACTTTGAGATCATTTAGTTTGCCTTCTGTGGTTTATATCCATAAGACTGTATACCCACTTTGGATCCTGATTTTATTCTTCGTTACAGTGTGGCGATCCCCCCTGCCAGCTTGAGCAAAACTATTTTGCCGAAGTAGATAACATCAATTTGCCGAGTTGGATTCCAAACACGGTGTTTCCCAATCTCAAGAATGTTAAGATTGTCGGATGCGGAGCAGAATGTTTGAATAAGTGGTCTGAAGGGGGTTTTTGTAAGCTTTATGAACTTTCTAAGTTTCTACTAAAGAATGCAGTGGCTTGTCAGAAGTTTGTTATCGTAGCAAAGAGAAGAAAGTGCTGGATTTGTTCAAAGAGCTGTATGTCCCGGCATTTATCACGATTGGCTAAGAAATTGTTAGACACCCAAAGATCATCAAAGAATATTGTGATTATTTACCAAGAGTTAGCATGATCAGACTGGCTTCTTTTTTTTTTTTTTTTTTTTTTTTTTGGTTGTTTCGGCACGCTAGAAATAGCTATATTTTAGCTTTTGATTTAGTGCATACGTAAGTTTATACTTGCGGCATTCCAAATTTTGTGATGGCTGCCTGGTTTCTTAGAAGCCTTTGTTTTTTGCACTCTAGACGTAGCATATGTGCTTGTAATTTCCAGCAACTTTTGTTTTTCTTGAATTTTCAAGATTGCCAAACCGACAAATTAAACCACATGTTTTTTCATAATAATTAGGCCCTTGAAATGCTTTATTTTTCTTCTTTTTGTCAATAGCATCAAGATTCTTGGACATTGTTTTCTCCTTCCCCCTCTCTTTGTTTGCTTTTACTTGGAAGAAAGAGGTCCCTACTGTTTTGTTTAAGCAAATAATCTGTAGCTGTTGTATATAATCCTCCATTAATTTACTAGGTTAATGCTGCAATTTTCAAGATGACCTTTGGCTACCATATGATTGTACCTTATTGATGGGAACAAAATAGACCCGCAAAAATAATATTCACGGTATTAGTGATAAACGCGGAACACTAACTTATGGTTAAATCAGCAAGAATAAAATGCAGCAATAATGACACCAAGATTTTATGTGGAAACCCTTCTGAATAAGGGAAAAACCACGGCCAAGAGGAGCAGCTGATATCACTATAGAGGAATTTTACACTGTGTAGTAACGAGTACAAATACTCCTAAGACCACTACACCCTCAAAAGAAATAACACTCTTTTGATTTTCCCACCTCACTACAATATCACTCACACTCTATTTTTCTTCACAGACTATTTTCTTACAGTCTATGGAATACCTCACTTTTGCTCTCACTCAGATGTATTGTCTGAGATTTTGGTGTGTTACAAATGAACCATAAGCTGCCTATTTATAGGAATGAATTTCCTATGGTGAGGTAAGCGCTTCCATCACGATTATGATGAGGTAAGCGCTTACATCATGAAAGTGTGAACAAAGAAATTGGCTTGTTAGCCAAGTCCACAATTGTTGCCAATGTATAATTTGTCAAAGGAAGAAAAATCTTCCTTTCTTAAAATATGGGATAGGGGACTGGACCCCACAAATCTCCCCCTCCAGTCCCATTCACCTGAAGGAGGGTACACTGGCTTCTAATTTGAGTGCATGCCGACAAGTTCTTTGCACGATTCGAACTTGTCTCTCGGTACCGCCTTGGTCAGCATATCTGCAGGATTTTCATTCGTGTGAATCTTCTTGACTTGGAACAATTCGCTTTCCAATTGCTCACGAATCCAATGATATCTGACATCGATGTGTTTTGTTCTCGCATGGTACATGGAGTTCTTGCTCAAGTCTATTGCACTCTGACTGTCACAATAGACAACATACTCCATTTGCTGCAATCCAAGTTCTTGAAGGAATCTCTTGAGCCATATCATCTCTTTGCCAGCTTCAGTAGCCGCAATATACTCCGCTTCCGTTGTAGATAGTGCAACACACTTCTGCAACTTTGACTGCCATGATATAGCTCCCCCTGAAAAAGTAAACAAATATCCAGTAGTGGATTTTCTGTTATCAAGGTCACCTGCCATATCAGAATCTGTATAGCCCTTCAAAATTGGATTTGATCCTCCAAAACACAAGCATTCATCTGATCTTCCTCTTAGATACCTGAGTATCCACTTCACAGCTTCCCAATGCTCTTTCCCTGGATTTTCGAGAAATCTGCTAACAACACCGACTGCATGAGCAATATCTGGTCGAGTGCATACCATTGCATACATTAAACTTCCGACGGCAGAGGAATAAGGAATCTTGGCCATTCTCTGTTTTTCCTCTGTTGTTGTAGGACACATCTTTTTGCTCAATTTCAGATGACCAGGAAGAGGTGTGCTAACCCACTTAGCACTCTTCATATTGAAGCGCTCTAGTACACGTTCTATGTACTTTTTCTGCGACAAATAAAGCTTCTTTTCATCTCTCGAACGAGTAATTCTCATGCCCAAAATCTGCTTAGCATGACCCAAGTCTTTCATTGCAAAAGACTTACTCAACTGTTTCTTCAACTCGTCAATCCTGGAAGCATTTTTGCCTACAATCAACATATCATCCACATATAGCAGAAGGATGATAAAGTCACCATCAGAAAATCTTTGTACAAACACACAGTGATCTGAAGAAGTCTTCTTGTAGCCTTGCTTCCCCATAACAGACTCAAACTTCTTGTACCACTGTCTGGGAGCTTGCTTCAATCCATAGAGACTCTTCTTGAGTTTGCATACAAGATTTTCTTTACCTTTTGCCTTGAAGCCTTCAGGTTGTTCCATATAAATCTCCTCTTCTAAGTCACCATGAAGAAAAGCAGTCTTCACATCCATCTGCTCAATCTCCAAATCAAGACTAGCAGTCAAACCAAGAACTGTCCGAATGGAGGACATTTTCACGACAGGAGAAAATATTTCGTCAAAGTCAATACCTTTCCTTTGACCAAATCCCTTAACAACCAATCTAGCTTTGTATCTGGGCTTCAAGCTGTGTTCTTCGGCTTTAACTTTGAACACCCACTTGTTCTTCAAAGCTCTCATGCCCTTAGGCAAGTTCACCAACTCATAAGTATGGTTCCCACGCAGAGATTTCATCTCATCTTGCATGGCTTCAATCCATTGATCCTTGTGCTCATCTTCCATGGCCTCCTCATAACATTCAGGTTCTCCCCCATCAGTGAGTAATACATACTCATTAGGTGAATAACGGGAAGAAGGAACATGCTGTCTAGTAGACCTTCTAAGTGGAATATCTGACTCATCCACGACTTCATGAGTAGGAGCATCTACTTCATCAATAGCAGCATCGTTATCATCATCAACATGCTGATCTGGAACATGATTCTGGGCATCACCATCGTCATCGAGCCCACCAACTTCATCAGCATTTGTATGAGGAACTTGATCAAGATTAACTAAACCTTCAGAACTTGAAGATTTTATCTTCTCCGCTTTGTTAATATCTTCAATGGTTTGATCCTCCATGAAGATAACATCACGGCTTCTCACAACCTTCTTCTCAATTGGATCATATAGCCTGTAACCAAACTCATCAAGGCCATAACCAATGAAGATGCACTGCCTTGTCTTGGCAGTTAATTTCGACCTTTCATCTTTAGGCACATGTACAAAAGCTTTACAACCAAACACTTTCAAGTGGTCATAGGAAACATCCTTTCCATACCAAACTCTGTTTGGAACATCACTTTGCAAAGCAACCGCAGGGGATAGATTAATAACATGTGCAGCGGTCAATAAAGCCTCACCCCAAAAGGAATTCGGCAACTTTGCTTCAGAAAGCAAACATCTGACTCTTTCCATCAAGGTCCTGTTCATCCTCTCTGCTAAACCATTAAGCTGAGGAGTCTTAGGAGGAGTCTTCTGGTGTCTGATACCCTGTTGCTTGCAGTATTCGTCAAACGGTCCACAATATTCACCACCGTTATCAGTACGAATACACTTCAGCTTCTTTCCAGTTTCTCTTTCAATTGAGGCCTGAAACTGCTTAAAGACACCCAACACTTGGTCTTTAGTCTTTAAGACGTAGACCCAAAGTTTCCTTGAGCAATCATCAATAAAGGTAGCAAAATAAAGTGCACCACCCAAAGTCCTTGTCTTCATTGGACCACATAAATCTGAATGCACCAACTCAAGCAACTCTGTCTTTCTTGAAGGAGGATGAGACTTGAAAGAAACTCTATTTTGTTTTCCAGCCAAGCAGTGCTCACACTTTTCTAATTTAGCACTTTCGAAATTTGACAATAATTTCTTTTTGGCCAGAACATTTAGTCCTTTCTCGCTAATGTGGCTAAGCCTCTTATGCCATAACGTTGAAGAGCTATTGCTCTCAACTGCATTCACCATATCAACACAGGTAGAGGCCGTAGTCCAGTATAGACCACGACGCTTTTCGCCACGAGCCACAATCATGGAACCTTTAGTAAGCTTCCACTTTCCAGCACCATTGGTACTGACATATCCCTCATCATCCAAAACACCAACAGAGATCAAGTGCAAACGAACATCAGGTGCATGCTTTACATTGTTTAAAACTAGTTTAGTTCCAATACTAGTTTTCAAACAAATCGTTCCAACACCAGCCACCCTGGATACAGTCTCATTACCCATACTCAAAGTTCCAAAGTCACCCGGAGTATAGGATGAGAAAAATTCCTTCCTTGATGTCACATGAGATGCGGCACCACTGTCCACAACCCAGCTTGACTCATCACAAGCAATATTTATCAGATCCGCATCAAGGACAGTAACAAGATCTTCTGTAGTGACAGCGGCAACACGATTGCCATCTTCTTTCTTTTCCTCCTTTTCTCTATTCTCTTTTTTCAAAATCCGGCAGAACTTCTTTGTGTGCCCTTTTTTCCCGCAATGATAGCAGTCAATATCTTTAAGTCTGCTTCTGGATTTGCTTCTATGATGTTCTCTATTTTGAGAACCACGATTCTTGCCTCTCCCCCTAGTGTCAGTCACCAAGACATCTGATGAGGAGGAACCTTGAGATTTTCTTCTCATCTCTTCATTTAAAAGACTGCTCTTGGCAAGATCCATAGAGATCACACCATCCGGAGCAGAATTTGATAATGAAGTTCTAATAATTTCCCAAGAATCTGGTAGGGAACCAAGTAGAAATAAGCCTTGAATTTCTTCATCAAAATTAATACCCATAGCAGATAACTGGTTCATGATCCCCTGAAAAATATTCAGATGATCTTTCATTGCGGAACCATCGTGGTATTTTAAACCCAGCATTTGCTTTATCAGAAACATCTTGTTATTACCAGTTTTTCGAGCATACAAACTTTCAAGATGCTCCCATAGGGTCCGAGCATGTGTCTCTCCAGAAATATGGTTCAACACATTATCGTCAACCCACTGTCTAATAAAGCCGCAAACCTGCCGATGCAACAAATTCCACTCTTCATCTGATTTATTATCAGGCTTTTTATTTCCAAAGACAGGTTGATGAAAATTCTTGACATAGAGCAAATCTTCCATTTTGCCCTTCCAAATGGCATAATTTACGCCACTCAAAGTAACCATTCTACTAGTGTTGGCTTCCATCGTTTATCACAAATACAAATATTATTTTATTCGAAGACCAAAGTAATTCTTTTCTGATGTGGAAGTTCAGACTGTGCTGCAACCACAGAGCATACTCAGACAGAACCTTGGCTCTGATACCACTTGATGGGAACAAAATAGACCCGCAAAAATAATATTCACGGTATTAGTGATAAACGCGGAACACTAACTTATGGTTAAATCAGCAAGAATAAAATGCAGCAATAATGACACCAAGATTTTATGTGGAAACCCTTCTGAATAAGGGAAAAACCACGGCCAAGAGGAGCAGCTGATATCACTATAGAGGAATTTTACACTGTGTAGTAACGAGTACAAATACTCCTAAGACCACTACACCCTCAAAAGAAATAACACTCTTTTGATTTTCCCACCTCACTACAATATCACTCACACTCTATTTTTCTTCACAGACTATTTTCTTACAGTCTATGGAATACCTCACTTTTGCTCTCACTCAGATGTATTGTCTGAGATTTTGGTGTGTTACAAATGAACCATAAGCTGCCTATTTATAGGAATGAATTTCCTATGGTGAGGTAAGCGCTTCCATCACGATTATGATGAGGTAAGCGCTTACATCATGAAAGTGTGAACAAAGAAATTGGCTTGTTAGCCAAGTCCACAATTGTTGCCAATGTATAATTTGTCAAAAGAAGAAAAATCTTCCTTTCTTAAAATATGGGATAGGGGACTGGACCCCACACTTATTTAGGTTTGATTTTTAAAAGAACTTTATCATGTGATGCGAATGAGAGCTGGTGTTCATATGATGCAAACTTTAGGATGATGACACTTGGTGAAGTTAGTGCTAGTATCTCTTATTGCTGCTGGTAGCTGGAGTCAACAAACTCTAAGCTTGTTGATGTTTTAGTTTCTTTGATGGATATTTCACAAAGATAGAAGCATATAAAGAGCTTATAACACATCTCGTAGCACGTAACAAACATTAAAGAGCTTATAACACATCTCGTAGAACGTAACAAGCATTATTTAGATGTGATCTGAGTTGAAGAAAGGATTACTATCACTGAAAATGCTTTTCTTCCAAGATATATAGAGTAGCTGGGATTATCTGGAAACTCTCGCTGTAATGTAGATTCAGATCTCTTGATCAAAAAAAAAAAAAATACTTGATAAAAAATGTAGATTCAGATCTTACCAGCAGTTTGGAGGCAAAAGTGGCCCAGAACATCTACCAGATAAGAAAGTTGAGTTTGTTATACAAAATTAACAAGGAGTTGTTGAAAGATCTTTGAGCCAACAGCTTTGTTTTCTCATGATTTAGACACAAGAAATCACTTTATCTCATTTCAGGCATTTGAAATTTTGAATACTATTCATTGAATCCAAATTATGGCAGAAAACTTTTGTTGCAAGTCCGAGGATGCTGGTGAAATTTGGTGCTTTAGATTCATAGCTCATGTGTAGTATATAATGCAATCATTGGCTTAGTATTTATTTTGCCTTCTGTTCTGCTGCTTACTATAAACGGGGAGCTCGATTTGCTGAAATCTGAGGTCATATAATCCACCTTGTCTTAGAATTTTGGACATAGAGAGGTGCCACACCACTTGTCCATGCATAGCTTTATATTATATATACTCCCTCCGTTCACTTTTAATTGTCCACTTTTAACTTTGCATGTCCCTTAAAAATTAATAAATGAAATATGTATTTCACTATAATACCTATATGAATTGGTGTATAGTCTCATTGACCTTAGAAAATGATTTGAAAATGAGTAACTAATGTTAAGGGTAAAACAAAAAAACAAAAAAGTTTGTCTTTCATTAATGTGCTAAATTGGACAAATAAAAATGAAAATTTATTTTAATGTACTGGACAAGTAAAAGTGAACGGAGGAGTAGATGTTGACACCCAATTTTGTCCCGCCTCTCTTCCAAAATACCTATTTATGCTCCTAACATTTTGTGGAAAATTAAAAAAATATATATATATATTGTATTTACTATGATTATTAGCCTTTTATCAAAATCGGGGCTTCATTATTATATTTCAGTTACTTATTATTATTATTATTATTAATAATAATATTATTATTATTATTATTATTATTATTATTATTATTATTATTATTATTATTATTATTATTATTCAAATTTTTATCATTTCAGTATTTTACCAGCTTACGCACACGCATCGCATTTATCTTTGCATAATTAAATAATAGTATTTTATTTTACTGTGAATTTTTAAAAAATATTATTGCACGACTATTATAACATCATATAATTTTATTACCCGAGTTCTAATAATTACACATTTTGGTTTATGTGATATTATGTCATTCTCAGTACATCGTTAATCAAAATGAGTCTCTTATTTAAATATTGGAAGACAAACTGTTCCTTACACGCAGTCCGTATTTCGACTTACCGAATCCCAAATTAAAGTCCGATTAACTCGTAATATCTTTTGGACTAGCCCATATCTTTTATCTCAATTTTTAAACCCAGTCTATGTTTTTAATTTTAGCCCATTCTCAATACTCAGTCCAAAAATGGACCCAGTCCAAAAAATACCGGGTCCGACCCGCATCAGCTCCAACATAAGGGAAACCCCTAGGGTTTCCCTTTATTCTTTTACTCCTTACGCCGCCTCCCCCCCCCCCCCCCCCCCCCCTTTTTTTTTTCTCTCCTTTCTCTTCTCGCCTTCATCATCTCATCACCCCCACCACCGCCGTTTGCTCGCCGCTCCTCTTCCCTTTTCCCCACACCGCTACCCCACCACGCTCCTCTTCCTTTTTCCCCCGCTCCTCTCCCCCTGTTTTTTCTTCAACTCAAAAGAACTCCCAAATCCCCATAAATAGTAGGGGGTTAGAATCGCAGAGGAGGACGGAAGAATCACAGTTCCCGAACCCCAAAACCCCCCTATTTTGTAGTTTTTTTTGTTGTTGTTTGGAGCGGCAAAAATCCCCTAAAAGGGATCACAAGGTTTGAGAACCCCCAAAATTGCCTTGCAAAAAACGAGTTCTTGAACCCCATAAATCCCCTACAAAATAGGGCTTTCGAGTCGCAAAAGTGCTCGGAAAATCAAAGTTCTGAAACAAGTTTTTTTGAAACCCTGAAAAGCTCTAAAATATGAGTCTTTTAGTCGCCTATAATTCCCCAAAATACGAGTTCTATTAGTAGTTTCAATCTTGTTTTATTGTCAAATCAAAATATCAAATCAATTTTATTCTCGTTTACTTTGGTGCTGCTGCGAATCCGAGCATCGAAAAGATCGGATTTGGAAGTGTTTCGAGTGTAGATCGAAGATTCGCACCCACTTCGCTGCACCCGGAGAAGGTAATTCCCCTTCTCTTTTAATTTTCCTGCACTTTCATCTTTTTTAGCTTGTTCTGTGTTAGTTTAATTTCCTGCTTTTGTATGATTTGTATGTTGTTTACTTCAGTTTTATGTAGTTTTCAGATACCTCTGTGTTAAAACTAGTCTATTCTTGTTTAGGTGTAGGTTATATTAGTGCTTAATTTAGTCTTAGATCATGTGATTTAATTATTACCAAGCTTGCCGGATAAATCAGTATTGCTCTTACTTCTTTTGGTATGTTTAGAGTAGTTTAGATCAACATAGTCAAAGTATGCTATATATGTTAAATCTTAGTTCCAACGGTATGATTGATCTTGACTAAACATGCCTCATATGCTAACCTGATCCAGCCTACCTAAATGTAAAGTATGGATCCTCATGTTTTAACTTTGTGTGAGAAAAGTTGGTGCTATACACTGCTTTTAATCAATTTTTTTTGATGATTTGATCATGTTTTATGTGTTGTCTATGGTCTGATCTTCCCCAGTTGAATATAATTTTATTGTCTAGTATGTGGGATCAAGCATGCTCACTCAGGCTTATGTTTTAGTTTTAATTCATCAATGTTTTAATATGTGCTGTGTGTGCATTACAATGTTTAATATGTGCTGTGTGTGCTCACTCAGGTTGCATCTTTGAAACTAAAATGGCATGCTTAATAAGATATAAAGCTATATATGCCATGAGGCTTAATTCATTTGGTTCATTGATTGGTTCCACAATATGGATGCCAAAAATGTGTTTTAAGTATTGGAGTCTATGTCAATATCATGCCCCGAACTATTATTAGGATTTTGTGTTGTGGTTATGTCATCCTTATCTGTTATACTATCTACTGAGTTCCTCATTAAGCTATGTTAGTCTTTTACATTGGCTATGCATCTTTCGCCCAGATGGTTTCATGTCACCTGTTTGTTATATGCATGTTTGGTTTTCTCTATGCCACGTAGCTTAACGCCTTTGGCCATTGCATCATGACTGCCTCTTGTATGGGATCTTGTTTCAACAGCATAACATAACACAAGTGGCCGCTGGCTGTTTTCTTCAGTTATTACCTATCCATGTCTTGTGGGAAGTCTACATCAGGTGCTTGTTTAAGTCATATATATGTGCCTGAGCTGCAATTGCTTCTCCACAAATTACAATGTCTTGCCTATGAGGATGTGTACACAAAAGGGCTTTGGTTCTGTATATGTAATAATTGATTTGCATTTGACATGGATATTCTATCTCGCATGCCCCATTTTGACTAGCCTGTTACTGCTTCTTTAGAACTTGCCATTTCATGACCTGTTCTGTTGCTGGGAAATACTTGTTGGCATTACTTTGAATTCATAAGACTATCCCAGTGGTCTAACTAGCACCTGCAGTCATGTAAAAGTGTTAGGATATGAGTATTAACGTTAATATATGGTTATATACCTTTATTTGGCTGGGTACCTTTTTTTTTTTATATTAACTCACATCTGAGCATGGTCCCTATAGAAATTTAGGAATAATTATAGTATAAAGGGAAAGGGCTTGGCCCATCAGATTGAAAAAAATGAGCCCTGGGACCTACCTAAAAGTTGAGACACATATAGGACGCATGTTAGGCTATCAAAAAGGGAAGGTATACATGAGATATACTTAAAATATACATAGAATATACACAATCTTACTAATTTGTTTTTGATTTTATATTCTACATGTTTAACTTTATCCATTGATTAGATACTAATCCTTTCCTTTTCATTTTATGCATGACCACCGTATACGAGTCCGATAAACTCGTCCTCCTCCGCATTCGGTGTTGGGCCAAAAGCCCAACGTAATCTCTCTCCCGTGTCAATCCATCCACAGCAAAATAAAAAAAAAAGGGGGAATTTCTGGGCTAAGCCCAATAGCAACAGCAGCAAACAGACCGTAGCAGATCAAAATGGGCTGAGCCCATTTAAATTATCTACTCCTCTATTCATTTTCTGTGCATTTAATTGTATTATGCAACTAACTCTTGGTTTGTTTCGTTTTCTCAGCTTAGATAAATCCTAATAAATTAGTACGTTTAGTTTTAGTAATGGGTAGCTAGTTAATGGGGACTAACAATCAATTCCATAATTTTATTCCCAATCTTCTTTTCATGTTAAAACTATTTATAATGTCTAATATTTATTTATTTGGAATAATTGATTTGGTTAAATGGCATGATTATATATTTTAAGTTAAGGGAATCATATTTTTGCTATCTTATACGTTTCAAAACGTCACTAATACGCAGATATAAACTCAAGCATATTTCATAAACATTGTTTTCAAGATTTATACAATTATACATATTTTTAGCCGAGCATAATTAATAAAGTTAATGAAAAGGAGGGAAACTTATGTCATTTTTCCGTCATATTTAAAGAAAAATGAGTCTAAGCATTTCTACATCACCATATGGATATAATATAAGTTTTATTTAAGATTCATATTAGCTATTTTGTATTTTTGTTTATACTTTTAAAATCGCAAAAAAGAATTATTAATATCTCACCATTTGAGTTGTTTCAAATATTTATTAAAACATTGCACAAACTCGCGTTTTCTTCTATTTATATATTCTATGCAAATCTTATTTTAAAAAAAGTATTATTATTTAAAGCTTCAGCAATTTTATAAGTTTTATTCGAAATGGCATTTAAAATCTTCTTTTATGTAAATTATTATATTTTCTCTAAATCTTATCTTAAGCAACATTTTATATTTTCTTTAAAACTTTAGCAGTATTTATAAGCTATTTTCTTTAATTTTAAATATTATATTTGCATCTTTAGCCTTAATTAATTAACCTAAGTTTGGTCGGATAACCGTAAGTTAACGGATTCTAAAGGATGCCTAACCCCTTCCCTTTAGGATAATATAGAGCCCTTACCTAGAATCACACTGGTTAAGCAGACTATTAACGGAGGTTTAGTTTTAACTTTGCCTTAATTAACATCTAGGTGTCCTAATTCACCGTCAAATTAATTAGGTGGCGACTCCTAAAAAATAAAATAAATAGGAATCACCAATACGTCATACTCCCTAATAAACCCACCCGGTTAAAACGGGGTGTGACAGCTTGGCGACTCTGCTGGGGACTTTAGGTTCTTAACCATAACAACTTAGGTTAATAGTTAATTTGTTGGATATTTTGTTTGTTTTTCTTTTTTTGCCTTTATTATTGCTTTTTCCTTATATGCTTTTGGTTGTTTTTATTTTATTCCTTATGTAAATTTTCTATGTAATATGTATGTTATTGCTTTCCTTAAATTGGCATTCCGCTCATATTTCTTCCACTCCTGGAAAACTCACACATATTCACACACTTAAAGCGGCTTCGCAGTTTGCGCCCGTGCACTACTAAATTACCCCTTTTAGTTGGATTGGTCTTGTGGATTTAGTCGATCGGCGGTGCAGTCGACGGCCACGGACTTTCCACTTCCAAGTTGTCCGCTTGGGGGAGCCTTGTGTCATAGGAAAACCATTCTTAGTCTACCTAGGTAGAGCGAAAACCAAAACATTATAAGTACATGCATCATTTTAAACCTAGGAGGCTTAATACCCTTGGGGTATTAAGTTCATTAGTCAACCTTACCAAATGTCCAAATGAGTCTATGACTCTAAGTGACACTATTCACTACTTATGTGCATTATTTGAAGGACAAATATGTGGATTATGTGGACCTAATACTCTATAGATAAATATTTCAAGGAAACTAACCTTTTGTTGCAGGTTGTTGTGGAGCATCCAAAATTAATGCCGGAGGTTTGAAGACAGCCAAAGGAAATTAGTGGAGTTGAAGTATTAGATATCTTAGATTAACTTTGAATTGTATTATTGACTGGCATGTAATAAATTTTTATTACTTTTGTAAACTAGTTTTAGAAAGAGTTATGGAATGACACATCAAAAAACATGTTTGTCCTTCAAATGTTCGTTAGGCCTACCTCTGGCATAAAGAGGTCCCTTGCATTATAGAACGTGATGTATTATGTGCAATAATGTGTTTATATGCAATAATATGTCCTTACCGTATACTGACTCATTTTCCTTTTTCTTTTTCTTGTTTTATCTTTTTTTTTCTTTTTAAAATTTATTTTCAAAATAAAAGGTTGACTTGTGCTAAAGGGGAACTGGCGGAGCATCCATATTTCACACGGTCTAGAGCCAAGAAATCAGACTCTGACTCATCACTAATCATCTGGTTAACTAAAAAGACTCGTTCTAAAATGGAGCAAAGTTTGATCAATGCAACCACTTCATCTGAGCCATCTCTTAGTTTACCGATCACGAGTGATCCCACATCTTCTAATCAACCAGAAACACATTTGGAGATCATTGCTCGTTTGGAGCGACGAGTTGCTGAATTAAGTCACATGGTACTTCACAACCGGTCATTTTCTCAAACGCCACCACATATGACTCCATCTCATGGGGTTCGTCAGACTTTGCCTATGCCACCTCCATTCCCAAATTTGGACGAATTTAACCAAGCAAATTATTTTACCACCTCTCAGCCGGTTCATTCCGAACCCCTCACTCAAAATGCTCCCTTTTTATTTACAACCACCTCTTCAAAAACTCAGTTCATACCGCCGGCACATGATGTTACCAATACACATCAAGTTCCGCCAGTATATACTTATACCACAGCTCCACCCATGACACAAATCCAGGGACAATGTCGCACAGATGTTGATCATTATGTCGAAGTTGAAAATGAGGCACGGTCAATTAATGATGAAATGATAAATAGAAAGCTCAAAAGTTTGGAGGATGCCATGAGAAGTTTGCGTGGACTTGGTAGTAACCAAAGCGTGAGATATGAAGAATTATGTGCATTTCCTGAGGTAGAATTGCCACCAGGTTACAAGATTCCAAAATTTGAGAAGTTTGATGGGTCGGGGAACCCTTTCTTCCATTTGAAGGTCTATTGTGAAAAGTTGATTGGTGTGGGGAAGAATGAAGGGATAAGAGTCAAACTATTCAATCAGAGTTTGAGTGGAAAAGCCTTGGAGTGGTATTCTAAGCAAGATACAACCAAATGGCGTACTTGGGATGATTTGGCAAATGCTTTTGTGGATCACTACAAGTTTCATGTTGAGATCGCTCCTGACAGAATCTCAATTACAAAGTTGAAGAAGAAGTTCACCGAATCATTTCGAGAATATGCTATACGGTGGAGGGAAGAAGCATCTAGAGTACACCCACCCATGGAGGAGACAGAAATGGTTACTTTCTTCATTCAAGCGCTAGAGCCGGAATACTATGAACGTTTGGTGACAATGGGTGGAAAAACTTTTGCAGAGGTGATCAAAGCCGGGGACATGATTGAAGATGGCATTAAGACAGGGAGAATAACAAGTCTTGCGGCTTTACAGTCTACTAGTAGGGCCATACAAACAGGTACTCTCGGGAACGGAAAGAAAAAAGAGAAAGAAGCAGCATCGGTAATGGCTTTGGGAAACACATCATACCACCATCAACAACCCCCGCGATACCAGCCTAACGCTCACCACTCACAATATTTCCAATATTCTCCACATCCCTACGACCAAGCTTTGTCATCTTACCAACCTCAATCACCACAAATATCCTACCCTGTTTACAACACACAACCAGCATATCGAGCTCCACGACCACCAACATATCCAACTCCACCATCACAAACTCATCATCCAAACAATGCATCCGCACCTCGCCCAAATAAACCGTTTCGCCATTTCACACCATTAGGAGAGCCACTGAGCGTTGTTTTTGAAAGACTGCAAGCTTCAGGCTTAGTATATCCTGTGGAAGGTAGAATTCCAGATCCATTACCCAGAAGCTTTGATCCCACTAAAACATGTGCATATCATTCGGGGGTAAAAGGCCATTCCACTGATCGTTGTTACGCATTGAAGCATAAGGTTGAGGATCTTATTGAAGCAAAACAGATCACGGTCAAACCACCAACACCAAATGTGGTTAACAATCCACTCCCGACCCATGATGGGGCCACGATAAATATGATTGGAATAGATGAAAATGTTGACGACCCAGCCGAATTTATAGTGCCTGTGGATCGTGTGGAGGATCATGATTTTGTAGCCGTTGCTTCTCCGGCTGTAGTGATAAGGGGTTGTGTGCCTGTCGAGATATTAGGAGCTTCATCAATACCTGTGGAAGTAGTTCGAGCACCAAATCAGTTGCCAGTGCTCGATACAAAAGCCGTACCATGGAATTATCAACAAACTGTGATGGAGTGTCGAGGAAAGGACACGATCACTGACAAGGTTAAGACGTCAGGAATGACAAGGTCTGGGAGGTGCTATTCTCCAGAAGAACTAGTTAGATTGGGGCAACTTAAGGAAACCAACGTACCTCCCAAAAGGGTCGTGACTGAATTCGAAGCAGAAGAATTTCTGAGGAAAATTAAAGCTAGTGAGTACTCAGTTGTGGATCAGTTGAAAAAGACCAATGCTCAAATTCCTATTCTCTCTTTGCTTTTGAGTTCAGATATGCACAGAAATGCACTGTTGAGGATTTTGAATGAAGCATATGTTCCAAGTGAAACAACTAGTGAGGCGTTAGCTGGGATGATCGAGCGCGTGCTTGACAGTCATCGAATCAGTTTCGATAATGAAGAACTGCCGCCAGAAGGATGCATGCATAACAAAGCGCTCTATATAACTGTCAAGTGTCGTAACATGTTTGTGGCTAAAGTGTTGATTGATGGGGGTTCTGGACTTAACATCTGTCCATTAACAAGTCTGAAGAAGATCGGATATAATGTTAGTGAGCTCAAGACAAGTGATGTGAATATTCGAGCATTTGATGGGGCTCAAAGGCGCCCTATTGGAGAAATAGAGTTGAAAGAGTTGATTGGTCCTGTTGAATTCATTATGGATTTTCAAGTACTGGATATTTCCACGACATACAACATGCTGTTAGGAAGACCGTGGATACATCTGGCTGGGGCTGTACCATCTACTTTGCACCAAACTGTCAAATTCGAGTGGGATCAGCAACAAATATGTATACATGGAGAAGGGGATACGTCTTTCTATCGAGAGCAATCCATCCCATTCATCGAGGCAGAAGGAGGGTTCGACGGAGCAGCTTACCACGCTTGGGAGGTTGTGAATGTCATTAAAGTGGGTGAAGTCTGTCAAACTCAAGAGTTTAAAAGGTCATGCGCCGCGATTATGGTTGCAAAAGAAATGCTGAGAAATGGGTACCAACCTGGATTTGGGCTAGGGAAGACATTAAATGGGCGGGTTGAGCCAGTCGTTCTCCCTACGCAACAGTTTACATTCGGTTTGGGATATGAGCCAACTGAGGAAGAAGTGAAGAAAGCACGAAAGAATAAAAAGAAAGAGGTTCCATTGCCAAAACCTATTCCTACCATTGATCAAACTTTCTCAAAACCTTCAGATCTAATTATTGAGGTTGCCTATGATGATATCGTGGAGGGAATCAAGAACCTGTTCGTGGAAGATGAAGATGATCATGCTGTGATAATCAAAGACTTTGCTGAAATATTGACTTTATAGGCTGTTGAGCCAGGACCTGAGTTGCAGAATTGAACTTCTATCTTAGCCCCAGCCCGCCGGGAGTTTCAGTAATTTAAGTTTAAATTTCCTTTGTAATAGGCCGGAGGCATCAACTAGAACATTTAGTTCCTTTTGTCATGCTGCCTCTATGTTTTGTTACGGCCTTTTTGAATTCAGAGTTTGTCATTTTTGTTTTGTAACGAACTACGTTTGGCCTGACTTCCTGTTGGATACGTAGGCAACCCATATCGGGTTCGGCCACTCTTTTCAAATCATTTCAGTATCTTTGTTTGTGGTTGGAACTACGTTTGGCCTGACTTCCCGTTGGATACGTAGGCAGCCCACATCGGGTTCGGCCACTTTTTCAAAATATTTTAGTGTTTTTGTTGTATGAGTCGAACTACGTGTGGCCTGATTTCCTTTTGGATACGTAGGCAACCCGAGGCGGGTTCGGCCCTTCTATTTTAAAATTTTCAATATCTTCGGTTTGTCCAAACCATTTTAATTCCTATAAGATACATAAGGATTCTTTATATAAGATTTTGGTCTTCCACTGTTTAAATTCATATGTCTTGGTATCTTGAAACTGGGACAAATTTTTGAAATCGGTCAAATCGCTTCCAAAAACTTTCATTACAACTTTCTCACTTTTCAATTGTTCAGAACCAAGCTCCTCCAGGACTGGAAACTGGGACAAATTTTTTAGGAGTAGCATAAAAGTGGTCTTAAATGTTTAACAATTTTAAATAAAAGTCCATCCATATATTTCTAAAATACGGATAAATTCAAAAATCTAGTTTTCCTAATCATTTTACCTATTAGAGCCACTAAGTATTTCCCTTCGAAATCATCCAAATCTCGTTACTCTTATTTTTGTAAAGTACACTTTTATGACTGAAACTCCCCGTCAAGGCAAAATATGGAATGAGGTATCGAAGAACGTGGACGCGACCGAAACAAGGATCAATTCAAAGGCCAAGTTCCCCGACTTGCACAAGTCAGCCAATTTTCTTTTAAACTCACAATTTTTCTTTGATGAGACAGGTTCATTAACATGAATGTGGTGCATATTTGACTCTTCTTAAAATTGTAATTATGCACGTGATCAAAGAGTTAGCTTTCTTCAAAAGGCAAATATTCTTCAATGTGGATGTAAAGTCAGCCTGCGCTAAACGATGGACGTTGTTCCACTCTTCATGAAATTTTGATCGCAACAGTGGACATGAATTTATCTTCCCAACTAGGGACTGCGAGCGTAATTCTTTCAAACCCAGCTATTTACATATTCTTACCACTAACAGTTGTTTTAGCTCGTGGCATTTCTCGATGGATCAAGTGCACATAATCGTGGATTTAACCTTCTTCAAAGTGGATACTGACATGGGACACCTGTTATTGGTTTGAATTCCTCAACTTTGTCATCACTTTGTACATTTTTATTTATTTCAAGTCGCTAACAAGTTCTTTTAGAATGTGGTATTTTTAATAAGATAACAAGATTGAAATCTTGCGTCGTATATTAAATTGTGGGATAATTATGGATTTAACTTCCCTCACAAACGGAACACGGATTAAGATGTGGATATAAATGCGGATACCTTTCTACAATACTATTTTTTTTAGTGGACGTGGATTTACGTTGTGGATGTGGACGTGGAAGTAGAAGTAGATTTATATCGTGGGAAAGAATGTGGATTCATATGAACATTGTGGACGTGGAAGTGGATTTATTTTTAAAGTTTGTGAAAGTGGAGGTGGATTTACATTTTTTGTACCGTGAAATGCGGACGTGGATCTATATTTTTTGCACTGTGGAAGTGGACGTGGATTTATTTTTCTGCACTGTGGAAGTGGATGTGGATTTACATTTTTTGTACCGCGAAATGCGGACGTGGATTTATATTTTTTGCACTGTGGAAGTGGACGTGGATTTATTTTTCTGCACTGTGGAAGTGGATGTGGATTT
Organism: Lycium barbarum; assembly: GCF_019175385.1. Taxonomy (NCBI): domain Eukaryota; kingdom Viridiplantae; phylum Streptophyta; class Magnoliopsida; order Solanales; family Solanaceae; genus Lycium; species Lycium barbarum. Next base: position 135,993,530 of record NC_083338.1, on the reverse strand, counting down.
ACATTTTTTGTACCGTGAAATGCGGACGTGGATTTATTTTTCTGCACTGTGGAAGTGGATGTGGATTTACATTTTTTGTACCGTAAAATGCGGACGTGGATTTATATTTTTGTACTGTGGAAGTGGACGTGGATTTATTTTTTCTGCACTGTGGAAGTGGATGTGGATTTACATTTTTGTACCGCGAAATGCGGACGTGGATTTATATTTTTTGCACTGTGGAAGTGGACGTGGATTTATTTTTCTGCACTGTGGAAGTGGATGTGGATTTACATTTTTGTACCGTGAAATGCGGACGTGGATTTATTTTTCTACACTGTGGAAGTGGATGTGGATTTACATTTTTGTACCGTGAAATGCGGACGTGGATTTATTTTTCTGCACTGTGGAAGTGGATGTGGATTTACATTTTTGTACCGTGAAATGCGGACGTGGATTTATTTTTCTACACTGTGGAAGTAGATGTGGATTTACATTTTTGTATCGTGAAATGCGGACGTGGATTTATATTTTTTGCACTGTGGAAGTGGACGTGGATTTATTTTTCTGCACTGTGGAAGTGGATGTGGATTTACATTTTTGTATCGTGGAAGTGGACATGGATTTACATTTCAGTTCAGGTGCCCACCTCCGAATGCGGGTATTTTATATTCAAAGTTCAGGCACCCACCTCCGAATGCGGGTATTTTATATTTCAGTTCAGGCACCCACCTCCGAATGCGGGTATTTTATATTTCAAGTTCAGGCACCCACCTCCGAATGCGGGTATTTTATATTTCAGTTCAGGCACCCACCTCCGAATTCAGGCACCCACCTCCGAATGCGGGTATTTTATATTTCAGCTCAGGCGCCCACCTCCGAATGCGGGTATTTTATATTTCAGTTCAGGCACCCACCTCCGAATGCGGGTATTTTATATTTCAGCTCAGACGCCCACCTCCGAATGCGGGTATCCTATATTTCAGTTCAGGCGCCCACCTCCGAATGCGGGTATTTTATATATCAGTTCAGGCGCCCACCTCCGAATGCGGGTATCTTATATTTCAGTTCAGGCGCTTACCTCCGAATGCGGGTATCTTATATTTCAGTTCAGGCGCCCACCTCCGAATGCGGGTATTTTATATTTCAGTTCAGGCGCCCACCTCCGAATGCGGGTATTTTATATTTCAGTTCAGGCACCCACCTCCGAATGCGGGTATTTTATATTTCAGTTCAGGCACCCACCTCCGAATGCGGGTATTTTATATTTCAGTTCAGGCACCCACCTCCGAATGCGGGTATTTTATATTTCAGTTCAGGCGCCCACCTCCGAATGCGGGTATTTTATATTTCAGTTCAGGCGCCCACCTCCGAATGCGGGTATTTTATATATTAGTTCAGGCACCCACCTCCGAATGCAGACACCCACCTCCGAATGCGGGTATTTTATATTTCAGTTCAGGCACCCACCTCCGAATGTGGATTCAACTTTCAAAACAGGGGTTGCAAGTGTAACTTCTCCAACCTCGTCTTATTTACACATATATTTCTTTATTGCTAACAATTGTTTTTAGCTGTTGGCTTTTTGACAATATCGAAGTTGGCATCACACATCAACTCGTGGAACTATTTCTTCGGCAGCGAACTGGGGCAATTTGTCGGGAAGGATAATAAGACTTTCCGACACGGGTCAAGGATCTACCTCGAACACTCGTCTCTAATCACAAGTATTCTTTTGCATTCCAGCAATTGAATTCTCAAGTCTCTATCATAATACCCAGTGTTATCATAATTCAACACTGGGACAATATTTTGCAAGATTCGCGCTAATCGGGTTCAGGTGTCGTAATTGTTCCAGAACTACACTCGACCTGATTCTCGTGCAGCCCGAGATATGTAGGCAACTCAGAGACCGGAGTTCGGTCATATACTTCTCAAGTTTCCTTTAGCCGGGACAAAATAGGCTATTGAGTCAACGTCTTTGCCCGACAACTCTTTTCATCATTACCGGGCAAAGAGGGACAAGTTGTTGACACCCAATTTTGTCCCGCCTCTCTTCCAAAATACCTATTTATGCTCCTAACATTTTGTGGAAAATTAAAAAAAAATATATATATATATTGTATTTACTATGATTATTAGCCTTTTATCAAAATCGGGGCTTCATTATTATATTTCAGTTACTTATTATTATTATTATTATTATTAATATTATTATTATTATTATTATTATTATTATTATTCAAATTTTTATCATTTCAGTATTTTACCAGCTTACGCACACGCATCGCATTTATCTTTGCATAATTAAATAATAGTATTTTATTTTACTGTGAATTTTTAAAAAATATTATTGCACGACTATTATAACATCATATAATTTTATTACCCGAGTTCTAATAATTACACATTTTGGTTTATGTGATATTATGTCATTCTCAGTACATCGTTAATCAAAATGAGTCTCTTATTTAAATATTGGAAGACAAACTGTTCCTTACACGCAGTCCGTATTTCGACTTACCGAATCCCAAATTAAAGTCCGATTAACTCGTAATATCTTTTGGACTAGCCCATATCTTTTATCTCAATTTTTAAACCCAGTCTATGTTTTTAATTTTAGCCCATTCTCAATACTCAGTCCAAAAATGGACCCAGTCCAAAAAATACCGGGTCCGACCCGCATCAGCTCCAACATAAGGGAAACCCCTAGGGTTTCCCTTTATTCTTTTACTCCTTACGCCGCCTCCCCCCCCCCCCCCCCCCCCCCCCTTTTTTTTTTTCTCTCCTTTCTCTTCTCGCCTTCATCATCTCATCACCCCCACCACCGCCGTTTGCTCGCCGCTCCTCTTCCCTTTTCCCCACACCGCTACCCCACCACGCTCCTCTTCCTTTTTCCCCCGCTCCTCTCCCCCTGTTTTTTCTTCAACTCAAAAGAACTCCCAAATCCCCATAAATAGTAGGGGGTTAGAATCGCAGAGGAGGATGGAAGAATCACAGTTCCCGAACCCCAAAACCCCCCTATTTTGTAGTTTTTTTTGTTGTTGTTTGGAGCGGCAAAAATCCCCTAAAAGGGATCACAAGGTTTGAGAACCCCCAAAATTGCCTTGCAAAAAACGAGTTCTTGAACCCCATAAATCCCCTACAAAATAGGGCTTTCGAGTCGCAAAAGTGCTCGGAAAATCAAAGTTCTGAAACAAGTTTTTTTGAAACCCTGAAAAGCTCTAAAATATGAGTCTTTTAGTCGCCTATAATTCCCCAAAATACGAGTTCTATTAGTAGTTTCAATCTTGTTTTATTGTCAAATCAAAATATCAAATCAATTTTATTCTCGTTTACTTTGGTGCTGCTGCGAATCCGAGCATCGAAAAGATCGGATTTGGAAGTGTTTCGAGTGTAGATCGAAGATTCGCACCCACTTCGCTGCACCCGGAGAAGGTAATTCCCCTTCTCTTTTAATTTTCCTGCACTTTCATCTTTTTTAGCTTGTTCTGTGTTAGTTTAATTTCCTGCTTTTGTATGATTTGTATGTTGTTTACTTCAGTTTTATGTAGTTTTCAGATACCTCTGTGTTAAAACTAGTCTATTCTTGTTTAGGTGTAGGTTATATTAGTGCTTAATTTAGTCTTAGATCATGTGATTTAATTATTACCAAGCTTGCCGGATAAATCAGTATTGCTCTTACTTCTTTTGGTATGTTTAGAGTAGTTTAGATCAACATAGTCAAAGTATGCTATATATGTTAAATCTTAGTTCCAACGGTATGATTGATCTTGACTAAACATGCCTCATATGCTAACCTGATCCAGCCTACCTAAATGTAAAGTATGGATCCTCATGTTTTAACTTTGTGTGAGAAAAGTTGGTGCTATACACTGCTTTTAATCAATTTTTTTTGATGATTTGATCATGTTTTATGTGTTGTCTATGGTCTGATCTTCCCCAGTTGAATATAATTTTATTGTCTAGTATGTGGGATCAAGCATGCTCACTCAGGCTTATGTTTTAGTTTTAATTCATCAATGTTTTAATATGTGCTGTGTGTGCATTACAATGTTTAATATGTGCTGTGTGTGCTCACTCAGGTTGCATCTTTGAAACTAAAATGGCATGCTTAATAAGATATAAAGCTATATATGCCATGAGGCTTAATTCATTTGGTTCATTGATTGGTTCCACAATATGGATGCCAAAAATGTGTTTTAAGTATTGGAGTCTATGTCAATATCATGCCCCGAACTATTATTAGGATTTTGTGTTGTGGTTATGTCATCCTTATCTGTTATACTATCTACTGAGTTCCTCATTAAGCTATGTTAGTCTTTTACATTGGCTATGCATCTTTCGCCCAGATGGTTTCATGTCACCTGTTTGTTATATGCATGTTTGGTTTTCTCTATGCCACGTAGCTTAACGCCTTTGGCCATTGCATCATGACTGCCTCTTGTATGGGATCTTGTTTCAACAGCATAACATAACACAAGTGGCCGCTGGCTGTTTTCTTCAGTTATTACCTATCCATGTCTTGTGGGAAGTCTACATCAGGTGCTTGTTTAAGTCATATATATGTGCCTGAGCTGCAATTGCTTCTCCACAAATTACAATGTCTTGCCTATGAGGATGTGTACACAAAAGGGCTTTGGTTCTGTATATGTAATAATTGATTTGCATTTGACATGGATATTCTATCTCGCATGCCCCATTTTGACTAGCCTGTTACTGCTTCTTTAGAACTTGCCATTTCATGACCTGTTCTGTTGCTGGGAAATACTTGTTGGCATTACTTTGAATTCATAAGACTATCCCAGTGGTCTAACTAGCACCTGCAGTCATGTAAAAGTGTTAGGATATGAGTATTAACGTTAATATATGGTTATATACCTTTATTTGGCTGGGTACCTTTTTTTTTTTATATTAACTCACATCTGAGCATGGTCCCTATAGAAATTTAGGAATAATTATAGTATAAAGGGAAAGGGCTTGGCCCATCAGATTGAAAAAAATGAGCCCTGGGACCTACCTAAAAGTTGAGACACATATAGGACGCATGTTAGGCTATCAAAAAGGGAAGGTATACATGAGATATACTTAAAATATACATAGAATATACACAATCTTACTAATTTGTTTTTGATTTTATATTCTACATGTTTAACTTTATCCATTGATTAGATACTAATCCTTTCCTTTTCATTTTATGCATGACCACCGTATACGAGTCCGATAAACTCGTCCTCCTCCGCATTCGGTGTTGGGCCAAAAGCCCAACGTAATCTCTCTCCCGTGTCAATCCATCCACAGCAAAATAAAAAAAAAAGGGGGAATTTCTGGGCTAAGCCCAATAGCAACAGCAGCAAACAGACCGTAGCAGATCAAAATGGGCTGAGCCCATTTAAATTATCTACTCCTCTATTCATTTTCTGTGCATTTAATTGTATTATGCAACTAACTCTTGGTTTGTTTCGTTTTCTCAGCTTAGATAAATCCTAATAAATTAGTACGTTTAGTTTTAGTAATGGGTAGCTAGTTAATGGGGACTAACAATCAATTCCATAATTTTATTCCCAATCTTCTTTTCATGTTAAAACTATTTATAATGTCTAATATTTATTTATTTGGAATAATTGATTTGGTTAAATGGCATGATTATATATTTTAAGTTAAGGGAATCATATTTTTGCTATCTTATACGTTTCAAAACGTCACTAATACGCAGATATAAACTCAAGCATATTTCATAAACATTGTTTTCAAGATTTATACAATTATACATATTTTTAGCCGAGCATAATTAATAAAGTTAATGAAAAGGAGGGAAACTTATGTCATTTTTCCGTCATATTTAAAGAAAAATGAGTCTAAGCATTTCTACATCACCATATGGATATAATATAAGTTTTATTTAAGATTCATATTAGCTATTTTGTATTTTTGTTTATACTTTTAAAATCGCAAAAAAGAATTATTAATATCTCACCATTTGAGTTGTTTCAAATATTTATTAAAACATTGCACAAACTCGCGTTTTCTTCTATTTATATATTCTATGCAAATCTTATTTTAAAAAAAGTATTATTATTTAAAGCTTCAGCAATTTTATAAGTTTTATTCGAAATGGCATTTAAAATCTTCTTTTATGTAAATTATTATATTTTCTCTAAATCTTATCTTAAGCAACATTTTATATTTTCTTTAAAACTTTAGCAGTATTTATAAGCTATTTTCTTTAATTTTAAATATTATATTTGCATCTTTAGCCTTAATTAATTAACCTAAGTTTGGTCGGATAACCGTAAGTTAACGGATTCTAAAGGATGCCTAACCCCTTCCCTTTAGGATAATATAGAGCCCTTACCTAGAATCACACTGGTTAAGCAGACTATTAACGGAGGTTTAGTTTTAACTTTGCCTTAATTAACATCTAGGTGTCCTAATTCACCGTCAAATTAATTAGGTGGCGACTCCTAAAAAATAAAATAAATAGGAATCACCAATACGTCATACTCCCTAATAAACCCACCCGGTTAAAACGGGGTGTGACAGCTTGGCGACTCTGCTGGGGACTTTAGGTTCTTAACCATAACAACTTAGGTTAATAGTTAATTTGTTGGATATTTTGTTTGTTTTTCTTTTTTTGCCTTTATTATTGCTTTTTCCTTATATGCTTTTGGTTGTTTTTATTTTATTCCTTATGTAAATTTTCTATGTAATATGTATGTTATTGCTTTCCTTAAATTGGCATTCCGCTCATATTTCTTCCACTCCTGGAAAACTCACACATATTCACACACTTAAAGCGGCTTCGCAGTTTGCGCCCGTGCACTACTAAATTACCCCTTTTAGTTGGATTGGTCTTGTGGATTTAGTCGATCGGCGGTGCAGTCGACGGCCACGGACTTTCCACTTCCAAGTTGTCCGCTTGGGGGAGCCTTGTGTCATAGGAAAACCATTCTTAGTCTACCTAGGTAGAGCGAAAACCAAAACATTATAAGTACATGCATCATTTTAAACCTAGGAGGCTTAATACCCTTGGGGTATTAAGTTCATTAGTCAACCTTACCAAATGTCCAAATGAGTCTATGACTCTAAGTGACACTATTCACTACTTATGTGCATTATTTGAAGGACAAATATGTGGATTATGTGGACCTAATACTCTATAGATAAATATTTCAAGGAAACTAACCTTTTGTTGCAGTTTGTTGTGGAGCATCCAAAATTAATGCCGGAGGTTTGAAGACAGCCAAAGGAAATTAGTGGAGTTGAAGTATTAGATATCTTAGATTAACTTTGAATTGTATTATTGACTGGCATGTAATAAATTTTTATTACTTTTGTAAACTAGTTTTAGAAAGAGTTATGGAATGACACATCAAAAAACATGTTTGTCCTTCAAATGTTCGTTAGGCCTACCTCTGGCATAAAGAGGTCCCTTGCATTATAGAACGTGATGTATTATGTGCAATAATGTGTTTATATGCAATAATATGTCCTTACCGTATACTGACTCATTTTCCTTTTTCTTTTTCTTGTTTTATCTTTTTTTTTCTTTTCAAAATTTATTTTCAAAATAAAAGGTTGACTTGTGCTAAAGGGGAACTGGCGGAGCATCCATATTTCACACGGTCTAGAGCCAAGAAATCAGACTCTGACTCATCACTAATCATCTGGTTAACTAAAAAGACTCGTTCTAAAATGGAGCAAAGTTTGATCAATGCAACCACTTCATCTGAGCCATCTCTTAGTTTACCGATCACGAGTGATCCCACATCTTCTAATCAACCAGAAACACATTTGGAGATCATTGCTCGTTTGGAGCGACGAGTTGCTGAATTAAGTCACATGGTACTTCACAACCGGTCATTTTCTCAAACGCCACCACATATGACTCCATCTCATGGGGTTCGTCAGACTTTGCCTATGCCACCTCCATTCCCAAATTTGGACGAATTTAACCAAGCAAATTATTTTACCACCTCTCAGCCGGTTCATTCCGAACCCCTCACTCAAAATGCTCCCTTTTTATTTACAACCACCTCTTCAAAAACTCAGTTCATACCGCCGGCACATGATGTTACCAATACACATCAAGTTCCGCCAGTATATACTTATACCACAGCTCCACCCATGACACAAATCCAGGGACAATGTCGCACAGATGTTGATCATTATGTCGAAGTTGAAAATGAGGCACGGTCAATTAATGATGAAATGATAAATAGAAAGCTCAAAAGTTTGGAGGATGCCATGAGAAGTTTGCGTGGACTTGGTAGTAACCAAAGCGTGAGATATGAAGAATTATGTGCATTTCCTGAGGTAGAATTGCCACCAGGTTACAAGATTCCAAAATTTGAGAAGTTTGATGGGTCGGGGAACCCTTTCTTCCATTTGAAGGTCTATTGTGAAAAGTTGATTGGTGTGGGGAAGAATGAAGGGATAAGAGTCAAACTATTCAATCAGAGTTTGAGTGGAAAAGCCTTGGAGTGGTATTCTAAGCAAGATACAATCAAATGGCGTACTTGGGATGATTTGGCAAATGCTTTTGTGGATCACTACAAGTTTCATGTTGAGATCGCTCCTGACAGAATCTCAATTACAAAGTTGAAGAAGAAGTTCACCGAATCATTTCGAGAATATGCTATACGGTGGAGGGAAGAAGCATCTAGAGTACACCCACCCATGGAGGAGACAGAAATGGTTACTTTCTTCATTCAAGCGCTAGAGCCGGAATACTATGAACGTTTGGTGACAATGGGTGGAAAAACTTTTGCAGAGGTGATCAAAGCCGGGGACATGATTGAAGATGGCATTAAGACAGGGAGAATAACAAGTCTTGCGGCTTTACAGTCTACTAGTAGGGCCATACAAACAGGTACTCTCGGGAACGGAAAGAAAAAAGAGAAAGAAGCAGCATCGGTAATGGCTTTGGGAAACACATCATACCACCATCAACAACCCCCGCGATACCAGCCTAACGCTCACCACTCACAATATTTCCAATATTCTCCACATCCCTACGACCAAGCTTTGTCATCTTACCAACCTCAATCACCACAAATATCCTACCCTGTTTACAACACACAACCAGCATATCGAGCTCCACGACCACCAACATATCCAACTCCACCATCACAAACTCATCATCCAAACAATGCATCCGCACCTCGCCCAAATAAACCGTTTCGCCATTTCACACCATTAGGAGAGCCACTGAGCGTTGTTTTTGAAAGACTGCAAGCTTCAGGCTTAGTATATCCTGTGGAAGGTAGAATTCCAGATCCATTACCCAGAAGCTTTGATCCCACTAAAACATGTGCATATCATTCGGGGGTAAAAGGCCATTCCACTGATCGTTGTTACGCATTGAAGCATAAGGTTGAGGATCTTATTGAAGCAAAACAGATCACGGTCAAACCACCAACACCAAATGTGGTTAACAATCCACTCCCGACCCATGATGGGGCCACGATAAATATGATTGGAATAGATGAAAATGTTGACGACCCAGCCGAATTTATAGTGCCTGTGGATCGTGTGGAGGATCATGATTTTGTAGCCGTTGCTTCTCCGGCTGTAGTGATAAGGGGTTGTGTGCCTGTCGAGATATTAGGAGCTTCATCAATACCTGTGGAAGTAGTTCGAGCACCAAATCAGTTGCCAGTGCTCGATACAAAAGCCGTACCATGGAATTATCAACAAACTGCGATGGAGTGTCGAGGAAAGGACACGATCACTGACAAGGTTAAGACGTCAGGAATGACAAGGTCTGGGAGGTGCTATTCTCCAGAAGAACTAGTTAGATTGGGGCAACTTAAGGAAACCAACGTACCTCCCAAAAGGGTCGTGACTGAATTCGAAGCAGAAGAATTTCTGAGGAAAATTAAAGCTAGTGAGTACTCAGTTGTGGATCAGTTGAAAAAGACCAATGCTCAAATTCCTATTCTCTCTTTGCTTTTGAGTTCAGATATGCACAGAAATGCACTGTTGAGGATTTTGAATGAAGCATATGTTCCAAGTGAAACAACTAGTGAGGCGTTAGCTGGGATGATCGAGCGCGTGCTTGACAGTCATCGAATCAGTTTCGATAATGAAGAACTGCCGCCAGAAGGATGCATGCATAACAAAGCGCTCTATATAACTGTCAAGTGTCGTAACATGTTTGTGGCTAAAGTGTTGATTGATGGGGGTTCTGGACTTAACATCTGTCCATTAACAAGTCTGAAGAAGATCGGATATAATGTTAGTGAGCTCAAGACAAGTGATGTGAATATTCGAGCATTTGATGGGGCTCAAAGGCGCCCTATTGGAGAAATATAGTATACAATCAAGAAAAAATCCATTTATTATTGTGGCCAAATGGAAAAAGTTTTAAGCTCAGTAGTGGATTTTTTTTCCCATTACTCTGGATTAATTAATATAACGATATTGAAGCTTATCCTGTGATCATAAAGTTTGGCTTTAACAAATACTCACTGCGGTTCCTAATAAGTGTCCACTTTTATATAATAAAAAAACTACATTAATTTAAAGATAATTTAGAAAAAATATCTATTTTCTTAGGAGTTAGTAGTAATTTTTTAAAGAGGTGTGCATAACCAAAATAAATTCATGGAATTAAGAGAAACATTTAAACTTTAGATTGACAACACATTCTTCATGACGCTTTTAATGACAGCACTAAGCTACATACAAGGCGCGGGGTACCCATTCCTTAAACGTTATTGTTGCCCTCAAATTTCGAAAATGTAATCTTTTCTCTTTTTTGGTTTCCCACTTCTAATTTTGTAACCGCTTTAGGATAGATTTTAATTCGAGCCGGAAAATCTCTATATGTGGTAAATAATTACTCTTTTAAAGCTACACCCTCTGTTTACTTTTACTTGTTCAGTACGATAAAACATAACAATTTCAGGATTTCCCGTAACATTATTTTGAATAAAGACGCGTTTCTTCTATTTTTTTCATTTGTTTATATATATATATATAAAAGGCCGACTGAAAGAAGAAATATACTCCCTCCGGATAAAAAAAAAGTCACTTAACCATTTGCACACTGCTTAAGAAAATACTAACTCCTAAACAAAAATAGAAAATTTGACTAAATTACCCCTAATTAAATAGGCATTGAGATTTAATCATATAACACTTAATAGGGGCAAATATGAAAAACAAAATTAATTCTTTCTTAATTTGCTAAGTGAAATCTTTTTTTGATTCAAGAAAAAAACGGCTAAGTGGACTTTTTTTTTATCCGGAGGGAGTATCAAAATTTGTACAATAAACGAGCACTAATAATTTTTAAAACAGATTTTATCAAAAACTTCATCATGTCACTTTCATTGAGTCCACAATCCCAAACACATTAAATAAAGAAGAGAAAAAGAAATTAATTAAGCAATACAGTGGCTTAAGAACATTGCTAGCAACTTTTAAGTCTCATGATCACGATGCCACACGTGGAATCCGATGGAGGAGCTGTAGTGTTTGGATGAACTTTCTTGAATATTTTCATGGGAAAACGACCACCCGAAGAAGAAGAAGAGGATGTATTTTTGGGACTATGTTGCTTCTTAATTTCTTCACCTTCAGTATCCATTTTCTTCATCTTCTCCTTGAATTGTTTCTTCATCACATAAGCTTCCGCAAGATAAGCACTACCACTCGCCATCATAATATTCTACAAGCTATAAGTGCCCTCGAAGATCGTTAGAAGGCTGAAAAATTAGAGAAATCTTGAGGAATTAGTTGATGGGCTTTTGAATATGAAGAGAACAATGGGTATCTATAGAGGTTTGCATAAGCTTGGGGAATACGTAAAGAGTGAGCTAATTTTCGGAGTGTATGAAAGCAACAGATGAATGTATGTGGGCCGAATACCACACCAAATGATGTGGTGCAGCGGATGAGGCTGCTCCTCTCTTAATCAGACATCTCGAATTTGAGCTCTGAGTATAGAAAAATTCTTGATAGGGAGCGATTTTCCCTGAATAGGGCCCTACACACGGTGAATCTGAATATAATCGACCTCCAATGCGAATACCGAATACCGGATACGTGACCGAAGGTCGTCTTTGGGGAGTCGCGTTTTCAAGATTAATTAAGTAAACTTTGACTTGGCCTTCGTGTTAATTATCTTTTTATTTTTATTTTTTTTATTTGGTGAGAATAAATGAATAATTCTGCCGTCAACAATGACATGTGAAGCTATTTCCAAAAGAAGATGATTTTTTAAAATGGTAATATTATACTCCTAGGGTGTGTTCGGTATGGAGGAAAATGTTTTCCTAGCATGTTCGCTTGGGTAGTGGAAAATAAGTGAATTTCTTACTTATTTTCTCATGTTCGTTTGATTGATAGAAAACGTTTTCCGGAAAATATTCATTCAAGCCTCACCGACTCCAAACCAACCCCATACCCCATACCCCCAACCCCACCCACACCCCACTCCCACGCATCCACCCCCCTCCAAAAAAAATTTCTTTTGATTTTTTTTTTTGATTTTTGCACCCTCACCCACACCCTCACCCCAACCCTCACCAACTCCAACCCAAACCCATACCCCCCACCCCACCCACACCCACTCCCACTCACCCACCCCTACGCCCCCACCCCCTCCATTTTTATTTTTTTTAAATTTTTTGCACCCCCACGCCCAACCACTCCCTTAACCCACACACCACCCCTCCCCCCGCACCTTACCCCCACCCACGCACCCCATCCCACAATATTTTTTTTGAAGTTTTTATTTTTTTTTTCTAAATTTTCTACACGACCACATCCCCCATCACCCCCTCCCCCCTTGCGTGGAACCCAACATTTTTTTTTGAAGTTTTTTTATTGTCTTTTGCGGGTGTGTACACACCCAGACACCCCCTACCATAAAAAAAATCTTTTCACCACACACTCCCACGCCCCTTACCCAAAATACCACATCACCCCTTCCAAAAGTTTTAATTTTTAACCACGCAAACATTCAATTTTTATAATTGTCAACTTTTTTTCAATTTTTTTTGGATTGGGGGGGGGGGGGGGGGTGGGGTGCAAAAAACCAAAACAAATGTCAAAACAGTTTTTTCAAAAAAAAATATTTTTTGTGGTGGGTAGGGTGCGGGGTGAGGTGGGGGTTGGGGGGTGCAAAAAACCAAAAAAAAAATGTCAAAACTTTTTTTTCAAAAATATTAATTTTTTTTGCGGGCGGGGGAGGGGGGGGGGGGTGGAAGGGGTGATGGGAGTAGGGGTGCGAGCGTGGGGGAGGGGGGGGGTGGAAGGGGTGACGGGAGTAGGGGTGCGGGCGTGGGGGAGGGGTAGGGTGGGGGTGAAAAAAGATAATTTTTTGCTGGGGGTAGGGGGTGTAGGGGTGGGGGGAGGGGTTGGGTGGGGTGCAAAAAATTGTCAAAACTTTTTTTTTCAAAAAAAAATCATTTTTTGCAGGGGGTGGGGTAGGGGCTGAGGGGGTAGGGGTGCGGGGGTGGGGGAGGGGGTAGGGTGCGGGGTGGGGTGGGGTGCAAAAAAAAAAGTCAACTTTTTTTTTTTTCAAAAAAAATAATTTTTTTGCGCGGGGGGGGGGGGGGGGGGGGGGGGAGGCGGGGGATGGGTAGGGTGCGGGTTTTTGCGTTGGGGGTGCAAAAATAAAAAATAATGTCAAAACTTTTTTTTCAAAAAAAATTATTTTTGGCCGTGGGGGGGTGGGGGGGAGGGGGTGGTAGGGTGGGGGTTGGGAGTGGTTGGGTGGTGGTAGGGTGGTTGGTGGAGTGAACTTGTGAACTTGTTTTCCCTACTTTTATTAGGGAAGTCATTTTCCCTAATTTTGAGGAAAATATTTTTCAAAAGAAAATGTCTTCTAAAATTTTTGACCAAACGAACATGAGAAAATTAGAAAATATTTTCTGGAAAATGTTTTCCTCCATACCGAACACACCCCTAATGGAAGATAATTGATTTTCTGAGTGTAAATTGGATTATTGCATTAGAAAAAAGGTGCCGCTTGCAAACACAAAATCAGCAAATTTGGAACTTGGAAGGTATTACCATTCAAGAAGTGCAGGTTCAATAAAATTATAAAACTTTAACTTTTGGGGCGAAAATTATTTTAAATAAAATGAAATTCGTGATTTCAGTTTTGGACTTTAAAAAAAAAAAAAAAAGTTTTGGACGTCGTATTTGCTGAGTAGTGACCTCATTTTCAGTTATTTGTTAGAGTTACTTAGAAACTAGTTAATTGAAGCGCAGTCACATACATCTCTTTCTTAATTATTTTGGTTGATTCGATGTGAAAGATTTTTTTTTTTGGCAACTAAACATATGTTGATTCATTACCAAATATTGGAGTTACAAAACAGGGAGGAATCATCCAGACTCAAGCCCATCTCAATATAACAAAAACCTCTAGTCCACTTTTCCAAAAATGATGAGAAAGATTTTCATCATACCAAAAATCTATGTATAAGGAAAAATACATACTAAAAAATAAAATAAACACAAAAATCTAAATAAAGACACTGTGTACCTTTTTTAAGTTCTATAACGCGTAGTTGTTGAGAAACGTCTTCTCAGTTGGGAAAGAGCTATTAACGATAAAAGAATATGTATTTATATAGAGGAGTTTTACTTCATAATTAGGGATTTTTTATCTTGCTTAAGTGTTAATCTCCCACCTTCTATATCTATTAAATATAATGATATCAATTATGGTATAAAGAATATTTTAAAACAGGGTAAGGGAAAAAAAAAATTAGATCTTTTGATTTATATAAAGGTAATGAATTAATCAAACAAGGAAGTTCAAAGATAATAAATCCTCCATTGCCGCGAGCCCTATGGCATGCCTTTTCTTCTTGGTTGTCACCAATAGGATTGTACATAGTACAAATGGTGAAGCCGTCACCAATTGGGGTCAAGAATTGTCTTGCATCGATCGCTAGAGTTGATCATGATATTTCTGTTTCTATCAGAAATTTGGGAAAAGGTAAAATGGTAAAAAATGCTCCCCTACTTTGAAAAAAGGCTAAAAATATCTTCTATTACAAATTTGCATAAAAAATACCCCTCCGTCATTGAAGGTTTCAAATATATCATTGTCTTAACGGAAATTCCAATATAACCCGATTTCATTGTTAAATCCGCTCCATTTAAACCCGATTCAACTAGATAAAAAATCCATACGCGACTAACTTGTTCCCGAATCCTACATCTGGAGCCACTATGCACAGGAGCGGGTAACTTATATCCTATTTTTATTTAGTTGAGTCGGATTTAAATGGAGTGGTCTAAAAATGAAATCGAATTATGTTGGGGATTTCAATTAAGACAGGAGTTTATTTGAAAACTTTAATGACAAGAGGGGTATTTTTGATTCAAATTTGTAATGAGGGATATTTTTAACCCTTTTTCCACGTAGAGGGGAATTTTTGACCCTTTCCCCTGGAAATTTAAGTGAAGCAGGAGAAAGTTACCGAGGATGTTTAATTTGCAGATATCTTCCTTAGCTCTTTTACGGCTCCAGATTTTCTTTGATACAGGCCTATTTGAAAAAAGTACAGTTGAAACACAAGTTAAACCATTGATTTAACCAACATATATATTCATAAAAGTTTTGTACAAGGAAATTTCTTATGTGATGGCAAAGACTTGTTAAGTTAATTAGTTTGGGAATCGAAATTCAACAGTAATATTTGTTTGGAACTCTATTTTGAATGTGATATATTTTTAGTTGACCAAATAGCCAACACAACTACGATAAAATTAAACTAAAAGAGTATATTCGTCGACCACATATTTTTCTACAAACTTTACATTTTTTTCGTTAGCTTATGTATTTATGAAAAGAAGAATTTTAACTATTCTTTTTTAATAAGATAAATGCATAAAATGAAAGAAAAAAAAGGAGAAAAAAGATAATTGTGTTTCTTGGCCGAAGAGAGGTGCCACATCACTTTTTTATTGCCTAACTTTACATTATATATAGATTCCTCCACTTTTCAAAACACGATCTAAAAGAAGAAAAAATAATAATTCTAAAACGCGATATTTTATTTTTAGTAGTAAGGGATAATGGCACTTCTGATTTTTCAGTTATGAATAAATTCTAATTTTAATTCTTGTGATATACTCTCTCCATTCCAAAAATAAGTTAATGTTTGATACTTTTTCTTTGGTCCAAAATAAATGAAATGTCCAAAATCCAGGAGGTTATTAATTAATTTTTTCCAAAGTTATCCTTCTTTTCAATAGTTTTTCCATATCCCAACACTACTATTTCAATATTTAAGAAAAAGTTTGGGGAAAGATATAGGGTAATTTAGTCAAATAACAATTTCATTAGTGCTATTAACTAAATCTCTTAAGAGGTGTGTCACACCTCAAAAATTCAATTATACTTGAATGGAGGGAGTATGACTCAACAAATTTACCAACAAGGGTTGTATAGATTTGTAACTTGTAAGTACTCTTTTATCATTAATTCGAGTTCAGGGTATGGATTCACCTTTGTTAAGAAGCGCTTTATCCCCAAGACGGGACTTTTTTGCACGCATTCGAATTTATAGCTTGTTTGGGCAAACTCTAAAAATCTGCTTATTTTGAAAAAGTAGTGCTTCTCGGAAAAATACTTTTGGAGAGTAGCAATTTGAGTTTGACTAATTAATTTGACAAATAATTTTTCAATATTAGAGCAACAATTTATGCTTAGCCAAGGTACCAAAAGTGCTTTTGGGAAAATCTATTTTTAAGCTTCTGAAAACTCAAAACCACTTATTTTTTCTTCTAAAACTTGGTTAAACACCTAGCGACTCACAAAAATAAGCATCCTTAACTTCTCAAAAAGCTTGACTAACATCATATTAATCAGGCTCCAATGCTGATAACAAACATTGGGTGAGAAACATAACAAAAGAAAGACTCAACACATTTAACGTTTAATTAATTAATTAAGTGCTCTTTATTCCTTTATGTAGGAAATATGTATGTTTAAACTATTTTTAAAGTACATTACCTTCAAGTATGGGGTAACAATACAAGTTTAACATAACACATGAGTAATAAATTGGTGAAATAGTTAATACTTCATGAAATTTGTGATCATTCACAAGCAAAAGGATCAAATTAAACTGCATATATAGTTTAAGTAATTGAAGGTTAAATGTGGTTATTCAGATATATGACTAGAATCAAAATTTTCAATAACTAAAGGCCAAAAATTATATTAATCCTAGTACTAAACAAACGTTACTGAGTTTTTTTGCGTTTGATTGTGATATTATAGTCGACCAATAGGTAAAACTACTTTTTAATAGTTTTTAGGTAGCAGTAGCACTACTCGTCAAAGCACTCAATTATTTTGGGCAATATGATCCTTCTGTTTTTAGGTATCATTTCGTCACAATTTCATGAATTTGGCATCTGCAAGAACTTTAACCGGAAAACTATAGTTAAGTTGCAAATGAATTATAACTTCTAATAGGCCATCAAGGAAAATATTCTATTGATAAACTCTTTGAATCTCTGAATGCTCTCTACAATCTCCACACTATAAAATAAATAGCAGCAGTCCTATTATAATAGTATAAAACCTAATTTAACTCAAAACAGGAAAACCTATTCCTATACTAATTTGACTATAAATCCTAATTAGACATGAATTAAAATAACAAATCCTAACCAATTTTGGTTTCCTACAATTTTGAATTATTATTTTCAACATTCTCCCATAATTCAAAATTGTATATCTGATTCTTGATGCACTTGTGACCATCTTCCAATTGTTGAAGCACTTTCTCTTCAACCGTCACTCCCATCTTCCAATTTATTGAAGCACTTTCTCTTCAACCATCACAATCGTTGGAGCATTTTCTCTCCAACATTCCAATTTGTTGATGCACTTTCTCACTAACTTTCAATTATTGAAGCACTTTCTCTTCAACCTTCACAATCGTTGGAGCACTTTAACCTTCACAATCGTTGGAACACTTTCTCTTCAACATTCCAATTTGTTGATGCACTTTTTCACCAACCATTTTTTTTTACCTCACTTATCTAATTTTTTAGAGAAAATCGTTCCTTCCTCTTATGCAAATTTGTTTGCATCTTTTGAAACTTGCAACGTTTTTTTTTCAATCATTCTCAGCATGACTGTTTTTCACATGCATATTATTGGCCCGGCGTGTGCCAACAAAATCATTGGCCTGACGGCCGCATAAATGAGTTATAGCCGCCCGCCTGCAGCGGAAGCTCTTTAATTTTTTACCAGGATTGTAGAAGCTCTGATACCAATTTGTTAGGAAATATTTTATTGATAAACTCTTTGAATCTCTGAATGCTCTCTACAATCTCCACACTATAAAATAAATAGCAGCAACCCTATTTATAATAGTATAAACCTAATTTAACTCAAAACAGGAAAACCTATTCCTATACTAATTTGACTATAAATCCTAATTAGATATGAATTAAAATACCAAATCCTAACCAATTTTGATTTGCTATAATTTTGAATTATTATTTTCAATAGGCCATGAACGCATTTTCTTCCTTTTAATTATGAGTTTCCTTATATTTCCTTTCTTGGTCAGGAAAGGATATGTTAGAGATATTATTATTTATTGGTCATGCTGAGCATGAATACAATTAATATCGAATTAACGGAGAAATATTAATTTTAAAGGTATATTTTTTTCTGATTTTTTTTTTGGTTAATTTAGATATGAAAAGAGAGAAGAAAACCTTGGGTTTCATTTGAATTATATTGGTTGATTGCAAATCCGTTAGAGGATTTAAAATTTAAAAGCTGATACACACACCTCCCTCCAATTGGTATATCTGTTTGACTATAGAAATGAGTCGAATTGCAAATCTATTGGATGTCACATGACTTTTAATTATACAATAAGAATTATAGTGAAACTTAAAATCAAGGAATTCCAAATAAAGTGAAGTATGTCGTAGGAACATTGTATTCACCAACAATATAAATGTTGAATTTTCTTGGTAATTTGGAAAGAGCAAAAAGATGAAAGAATGGATCGTAACTTGGTATAAGCTCCTTAATATACTGCTGAAATTTCTGATTTGTATTACTCATAGAATAAAAGAATGAATGAAAGGTTACAAAAGCAAATTACATCAGGATCATTACTGAATTAATCAAATTCCACATACACGAGAGAGAAAAAAAAATGAATTTTGTCTTGTAAATTATGAATATTGAGTCTAACTCGACTCAAAAAATTAACCCACTAATTAAGTGAATATTGTTGTCCATGACGAGACAACAATTTGTTTCTTCCATCAATGTGGGACTCTTTGGAAAGTTTAGCTAGAAGCTAGAACATCAGTGTTTCTCGAATTTATAGCAGAATCCAAGGAGGGAGCTGTGACCGGATGTACTTTCTTGAATATCTTAGTAAACCAACCCCCAGAAGAAGAAGACTTTCTCAACTGATTACAAATTTCATGTTTTTCAGCTTCTTCCTTCTCCAAATTCTTCATTTTCTCCTTGTGAAGCTTTGTCATGACATAAACCTCAACAAGAGAAGCACTAGCTGTCGCCATGCTTGATATATTTTCAATAAAATTCTGAAGTGCAACAATTAATATTTCAGATTTTAGCAAAAATATGGAAGAAACTTAAGATGGAGATGATCTAGATTCATGAATATTATGGTACTTATAGGCACAAAAGGGAATGAGCTAAGAAATTTCGTGGCATTGCATAATTCATTAGGTTTGGCAGCTTTTGTTGAATGTTTTGGTAGATACTATGCTCATTGCTCTGTTTGACTACCTTGGAG
The DNA here is from genome assembly GCF_019175385.1 of Lycium barbarum. Taxonomy (NCBI): domain Eukaryota; kingdom Viridiplantae; phylum Streptophyta; class Magnoliopsida; order Solanales; family Solanaceae; genus Lycium; species Lycium barbarum. The sequence continues at coordinate 135,973,767 of NC_083338.1, read as the reverse complement.
CCAAAGTAAAACTAATTGATCAATTAGATTTCTTGTGGCCAACGCGAATAGGAATTATTTGTCCTCATTCTCTTGGACTTCTTCAATTGAATTTGAGCCAAACATTGAGCATTACATAATGACAGTACATTGGCCTACCATTCTATGACATAATTAAGGCCTCATTGTCATGCTCTTTCGTAAGTCACATCTTACATAGAATGTCTAGGGACATTTAAATATAAGTGACCTTTATGTTTTAAAATTGAGGGGAGGTGATTCAAGTTTTAATTATTGAGTAGAGGTGATGATTTTTAATTAGTAATTAAGGGATTTTGAGCTTGCCCAACAGTTTTATTCTTGACACTTTGACCCTCAACTTTATTTTTAACACTTTGCCCTCAAATTTTATTTTTAACACTTTGTCCCTCGCCCCACCCCTCCCTGCCCCCATCCCCCAACCTCGCCCCCTGCCCTTCCCCCCACCCCCTACCAAAAAAAGTGTTTTTTCGAAAAAGATTTTGAAAAGTTTTTTTTTTGTTTTTTTTTGCACCAACCCACCCCTGCCCCCTGCCCCCGACCATGCCCCCCACCCCCACCCCCACCAAAAAAAGTTTTGTTAAAAAAGATTTTTAAAAGTTTTTTTTTTTGGTTTTTTGCACCACCCCCACCCCTGCCCCCTCCCTTGCCCCACCCCACCCCCACGCCGCAACAAAAAAAATATTTTTTTAAAAAGAATTTTAAAAGATTTTTTTTGCACAATCCCCACCCCCCGCCCCTTGCCCCCCACCACGCCTCCCACCCCTGCCCCCACCAATTTTTTTTTTTTAAAAAGATTTTTAAAAGTTTTTTTGTTTTTGTTTTTTTTGCACCACCACCACGCCCCCCTCCCTAGCCCCCACCCCCACCAAAAAAAATATTTTTTTAAAAAATATTCTTAAAAGTTATTTTTTTGCACTACCCACCCCATCCCCACCCTCCCAAAAAAATTAATTTTATTTTTTAAAAAAAGTTTTGAAAAGTTTTTGTTTTTAGTTTTTGGCACCATCCCCTCCCCCTTGTCCCCACCCCCTACCTTCCAATAAAACTAATTTTATTTTTTAAAAAAAAAAATTGAAAAGTTTTTGTTTTTGGTTTTTTGCACCACCCTCACCCCACCCCTCCCTCCCCCCAGCAAAACAAATTGAAAAGAATTTTTTTTTCTTTGGTCTCTTACTCCACCCACCCACCCCAAAAAAAAATTGTTTTAAAAAAAAGTTTTGAAATTTTTTTGTTTTTTGTTTTTTGCACCACCCCACCAAAAAAAAAAAAAAAATCTTGAAAAGAGGTTTTGAATTAGAGAGAGAGATACCTCCTTCATATGTTGATCCTAGCAAACCCGGAAAAAGGTGGACAAAGAGGAGGCGTGGAATCGGACAATCATTGCGAACGAGAAAAAACAAATGCTCCTTATGCAAAACAGTTGGCACAAAAAACAACATGTCCAAACCGAAATGCTCCATAGTTGTTAATTGCACTGTGTTGTAATAATAGTTATTTGTTGGAACTTTATGACATTTTAATGTTGTTCTTTTTTAGAATGATAATTTCTGTTCTTGGTGTTTGTGAACTTGGTTTATATGATATGTTGATCGTGTTCAATCACAAATGTGTGTATTCTTGTTAATAAATTGCTGAACTGTCACACCCTGATTTTCCTAGGGTGTGATGGGCACCCGACCCCATATCCGGAGCCGAGCGAACCCACAGACTTTCATTTCGTACATAATCTTTCCGAACTCTTAATCAAATAGAATATAATACATAGTAAAACTTACTGAAACATATATGTATTTTGTAGCTTTCAAGTCAAACAAATCTATAATCATACGGACTTTATAACATAATACAAAACGACATATCGGCTGATGGAGCCGCTTACTAAACCGACATGCCACACCCACGACTCTGTCTGCAAAGTCTCTAACATCCATCCAAAAATCATAGTACATATTATCTGACTCGACAGTTCTCCAGGAGCAAATGGAGCTTGCCATCTTCGCTGAGATGTCTTCTATAATGTCTTCAACTCATCTGGGAGTACCTGCGCGGCATGAAACGCAGCCCCCCGAAGAAAGGGGGTCAGTACGGAATATGTACTAAGTATGTAAGGCATGGGATACAGAAAATAGAAATGTAATCCAGACACATAGTACGATAGTGAGTATGTTATCCAAGTTACCAAAGCGCTTATTACTTTTTTTAAAAAAACGTAAATCATATATGCAGAAGTCATATATATGCCGAAACCATACGTCAAAAGAAATACGGATCATGCATACTGATTTCATAGGTTAGGAGGAGTGCAGGATGCCAAAGAGCTTACTTTCCAAACTCAAATTGTGCATATCAGAATCATATATCATATATGTGCATGTAACAGATCCCGTCCCTTTAGTAAGGGACGCGGTGAATAGAATTATCAATGTACGTCAGAATCATATATCAGGAAAAATACAGAAGATGAATAGCTTATCCAGAATATCAGAAAGGTCATATATCGGAAATGGAGCCGATCCAGAATATCAAAATGTTTGTTTTCCAGACACAAATCATGCATGACAGAATCACATATCATATATGCATATAACATGCCCCGGCCCTCCCGTGAGGGACGCGGTAAATCATATATCATGTATGTCAAAATCATATGTCCGAAGGAGTACAGAAATTAATAGCTTATTCAGAATATCAAAATGCTTATCTTTGAAATACAAATGATGCATATCAAAATCATGCATAGGGCACAGGAACATGGTCGCCACTCCTGTCTCTGGCGCCATAACACATCATACTCCAGAAAATTTCATATCTCCGAACATCTTCATCACACATCATAATATATCCACGGTAACCCCAGGGACATATACCATTCCGGGGAACCGGACACATCATACTCCGTAATATATACACGGTACCCCGGGAACCGGACATATACCACGAGAACCCGGGGACCAGTCACATCATAATCCATATACACGGTATCCGGAGACGGACATATACCACAGTACTTCGGAACCGGATACCACATACTCCATATACACGGTAACCGGGGACGGACATATACCACAGTACCCCGAAACCAGAAACATCATACTTCATATACACGGTAACCGGGGACGGACAGATACCACAGTACCCCGGAACCGGACACATCATACTTCGGAATTCATATATGGAACTCGACCCTCAAACAAGGGCTCGGCGAACCATTCGCACGATACATACCGGCCCGGGACTCGGCGAAGGAAAACATAACATATGCACGAATAGAGTAGTGAGAAACCAAATGCACATAAATCAATACTCGATGGAATAATTGAACATACCATCAGAATATTTGTGACAGATTACTCATAACTAAATATTTATATCAAATACTTATATCAGCGTACTTATGTCAGAATACTTATATCAGAATACGTTTGTCTAAATGCCCTTATCAGAATACTTATGCCAGAAGACTGATATCAAAATGCGTATATCAAAATATTCATATCCGAATGCTTATATCCAAATACTCATATTGACATACTCATATCAGAATGTTCATATCAGGATACGTTTATCAGAATACTTATATCAGAATTCTTATATTCGAATACTTGTATCAGAATTCTTATATCAAATACTGGTATCCAAATACTTGTATCGTAATACTTATGTTAAAATTCTTGTATCAAATACTCATAACAGATTATTTATATCAAATTACATGTCCATATCAGAATATTCGTATTAGAGCACTTATATCAAGATACTTATACCAGAATATTCATATCGAATTACTGGTATCAAAATGTTCATATCGGGATACTTATATTAGAATTGGGAACACTCATATCCAATTACTTGTATCGGACTATTTATATCAGAATAGTCAAATCAAAATACTTATATCGAAGTTTCTAGATGCTTATTTTAGAGGATGCATACGAATCACAACAAGCTCGGAACAATAGCCAAAAGTTTTCCTTAATTATGGTACGGAAATGAATCAAATAGTACAACACAAATAGGTCTCGGGGATTACGGGCCCACCTCGGGTCAAGTCGAGATGGCATTCACAGTTTTCATACATTAAGCTTCATGGAGTCACTTATGAAGGTCTTAGTGTCATTCGGTTCCATTTGGGCAAGTTATAGATATTTCAACACTTATTCCAACAAGGCATGAAGTATTTGATTCAATTCTATTGAATGAAAAAGGGTCAAATTCAAACTCGGATATCTAGGAATAGAATCGCCCCCGAGGCTCGTATCCAAACCTAATATGTCTAAGACATGCCAAAAGAAGGAAAGGTGAAGCCTTACATACCTTTTCTGCTTCTTAAGCTTCTCCAAATTCAAGTTCCAAATTCTTCAAAATCTACAAATGGTCACATTTACCATACATTAATTAAAAGCCTCTAGGAATTCAATCTTGAATTAACATTTGTCTACAGAAATTTCGGCAGCATTTTCCCTGTAAATGCGCCATCCCCGAGAATCTAACTCGGCCAATTCAACAACAACAAACCCGAGAATGGAACTCGGCCACATTATCAACAACAATACCAACAATCACAATCACTACAAAACACATTCCAACATAAATAACCCTCCTTTCTACATAGTGCAACAACTTCTACCCCAACTTCACACTTTCAAACTAATGTCAACGTTTTCATATTCATTCACTAATTCAAAACCATTCAAATACGATTCGAAAGCATTTCACATTATTCTACAAAATATACAAAAGTTCCACCAAACCATAATCCACCCAAAACCTCCAATCTTCAACATAAACATTCACAACACATTTTTAGCTTCCAATTTCACTTACAACAATCACCATTTGCATCTTACAACCTCATTTCCTCAATTACATAATTTATAATAAAATCACATGCTTTCTGACAACAACTCAACAATAAATTTTTCATGCTAACTTGAACTAGAATTCTTCCATTTGCATTAAAAGGCCATTACAACACAATTAACATAATAAATGAAATTTGTTCATTCTTCCCCACCAACAACACTACACGGTTATACACATATATACCCACAACACACAAATTTCATACTTTTCATTCACTTCCACATACTACAATATATATATAATTCTTCCAAGACAAAAGGATAGAATTTTACCTTTTTCTTCAAATTCTTCACTTGCCACCAAAATGATTTTCTTTCTAAAATAATTGTACCACGTTGAAGAGGGTTTTGCACTTAGCAAGAATTCAAGATGAAAGAGATTTCTGAACCAAGATTAAGGCTCCAAGAATTTTTTTTCTTTTTCTCTAGGGCCGAATGGCCTCTTGCTTTTTTTTTTTTTCTTTTTTTGTGTTCTTGATTGTTCTAGTAATTGTTGAAGACTTTGTGGATTTTTTATTTATTAATCACATGGATTAATTATTCCATGGGCTTGGGCCAAGGCTTGGCCGGCCACCCCCCTAAAATTTGGGCCTCTTGTTTTTTTTTTGTTTGAGCCCAATTACTTATGGTTCACATTTTGTGATTCACGAGACTAATTTCCGAAATTCCAATTTTGCCATTAGCCTTCCTCGACATCTCCACATCAATATTTTTCATAAACATCTCACATATTGAATAAGATCAAAGTATGGCCTTGTCTCTCACTTATCACAATTATTTCAAATTTTTCGAACGTGCAAAATGCGGGATATAACATGAACAATTTCCAACAACTAATGAATCTGTTGCAACAGTCTGTAACTTGTTGTGTTTTATCCAACAAGTAATAAGACTTATTGCAGCAACTAGTATCTTGTTGGGTTTTATCCAACTGCTAAAAGATTTTCAACAAGTAAGCAATCTGTTACAATAACTGACAGGCATGTTGCAGCAACTAAGTTGCATTTTGGGGGTTTTCCAACAAGTGGAGTGACTTGTTGCAGAAACTAGGTAACTTGTTGTGTTTATCCAACAAGAGTAAGGACTTGTTCAACAACTATGTCGCTTGCTGCAACAGATACTACAGCTGTTGCAACAGATACTATACTTGCTGCAACAGATATTACAGTAGTTGCAATAGATACTACTTGATTCACCCATATTTAGTAATCAACAAAGGAAAATCAATGATATTTAGTGATAAACAAAGGAAATCAACGATATGTAGTGATCAATTTATAATACTTAATCAATTTGATGGTATTTTGAGTCAGAAAAGATGATCTACTAAGTCAGTATGCACTAAATCCAATGATCATTAGAGTGAATTGATAGCAACTACTTGATTCACCCATATTTAGTGATAAATAAATGAAATCAATGATATTTAGTGATTAATAAATAATACTTAATCAATTTGATGGTATTTTGAGTCAGGAAAGATGATCTACTAAGTCAGTATGCACTGCGAACTACTTGATTCACCCATAGTTAATGATAAACATAGAAAATCAACGATATTTAGTGATCAATGTATATACTTAATCAAATTGATGTATTTTGAGTCAGGAAATATGATATACTAAGTCAGTATGCACTAAATCGAGTTGTCATTAGAGTGAATTGATGTGAACTACTTAATTCACACATATTTAGTGATAAACAAAGGAAATCAACGATATCTAGTGATCAATGTATAATACTTAATCAATTTGATATATTTTGAGTCAGGAAAGATGATCTACTAAGTCAGTATGCACTAAATTGAGTGATCATTAGAGTAATTTGATGTGAACTACTTGATTCACCCATATTTAGTGTTAAACAAAGGAAATAAATGGTATTTAGTGATGAATATATATATCTACTAATATCCTTAATGAATTAGATAGTAATTTCATGGATTAGATGGGCAATTCTAAGTGTATTCTTCCTAAATCGAGTGATCATTAGAGTGTTTTGATATGAAGTACTTAATCAACCATATTTAGTGATAAACAAATGAATTCAATGTTATTCAATATAAACAATGGAGTTCAATGTGATCAATATCGTGAATATGTTGCAACAGTAGAGGAGTTGTTGCAACATATGAGATACCTGCTGCAACATATGAGTAAGTTGTTGCAACATATGAGATATTTGCTGCAACATATAAGTAAGTTGTTGCAACATATGAGATACCTGCTACAGCATATGAGTAAGTTGTTACAACATATGAGATATCTGCTGCAACAACTAAGCAACTTGCTTAAACATCTGATCCATCTGTTGAAACAGATTAATAACTTGTTGCAACTTCTTCAACAAGTGTATGATCTGTTGCAACAATTAACTCATATGTTGCGATAAATTTTTTAGTTTTTGTAATAATTTAAGTCATTGTTTGATTTTTTCCAACAAGGTGAATAATTTGTTGTGACAACTAAGCAACTTGTTTAAAAAGATTAGTAACTTGTTGAACAAATTAGTAACTTGTTGAAACAAATTAGTAACTTATTGCAACTTCTTCAACAACTGCATGCATCTGTTGCAATAATTAGTAAGCAAAACAAATAAGTTCATAAACAGAAATTGTTCAATAGCCACCTTGGTTGCAAATACCACAGCTAATCAAAATAAATAATTTCATAAACATCATTCACAAATAACATAAAGGACAAAAAAAAAAAACACAGAAATTGTTTAATAACAACCTTGGCTCCAAATACCACAACTTAAGTAATAATTTGTTCAGTAACTGCCTTCTAAGGTGTAGCAGCTTTCCTGGATCTACTCCATCTCCTTTATTTCCATCATCAGTTTCTTCATCTTCTAGTTCTTCTTCACTTTCTTCATTTGTATCTACTGCTTTGTTGCTCTGTTCTTCATCTCTTTCTAAAGATTGATTGTCAGTTTGGCTGTTCAATTTGACTATATCTTTCCTCAACATTTGCTGATTCATAAATAAATTGTCTACTTGTTGCAACACGTGTAGAAATTGTTGCAACAACTACAAATCTGATATCTTCTACAAACAGAACCAAATAACTGAAGCTATGTCCAACAGATTTGTAGTTGTTGCAACAGATTGTCTACTTGTTGCAACAAGTGTAGAACTTGTTGCAACAACTACAAATCTATAGGATATCTTCTACAAAAAAAAAAAAACTACATAACTGAAGCTATGTCCAAGAGATTTGTAGTTGTTGCAACAGATAGTCTACTTGTTACAACAAGTGTAGAACTTATTGCAACAACTACAAATCTGTTAGATATCTTTTACAAACAGAAGCAAATAACTGAAGCTATGTCCAACAGATTAGTGAGTCGTTGCAACAGATTGTCTACTTGTTGCAAAAAGTGTAGAACTTGTTGCAATAACTACAAATCTGTTGGTTATCTTCTACAAATAGAATCAGATAAATACCAGGACAAGAACAAAAAAACTATATGTTGGATATATTTTCCTAAACCCTGAACCATACCAAACAACAACAGAAAAACCATCTATTCACTACAAACTTTTCCTAAACCCAAAAAAAAAATTCAAAACTTCCTTTCAAAATTTTATTTGGAAGGGGATGGGGTGGGGTGGGGTGGGGGGGGGGGAACCAAAAATAAAAACTTTCCAATACTTTTCTTTAAAACAAAATTAATTTTTTTTGAGGTGGGTGGGGGATGTAAAAAACCAAAAAAAAAAAATAATCAAAACTTCATTTTGTTGCGGGTAGGGGAGTAAGAAACCAAAAAAAAAATAATTCAAAACTTCTTTTCAAGAAAAATAATTTTTTTGAAGGGGGAGGGGGGGCGGTTGGTGGTGCAAAAAAAAAAATTCAATACTTCTTTTTTTTTAAAACAATTTTTTTTGGAAGGGTAAGGGGTGCAAAAAAACAAAAAGAAAAACTTATCAATTTTTTTTTGTGGGGGGAGGGGGTGGGGGTGGGGACCGGTAAAAAAAAATTAAATTTTTTTTGGGGTAAGGGGTGTGGATGTGGGGGGGGGGGGGGGAGGGGCTGAAAAAATAAATAAAGAAAATCAATACTTTAAAACAAATTTTTTTGGGGAGGGGGGGGGGGGGGTTGGAGGGGGGATTGCTGGTGAAAAAGCAAATAAAATAACAAAACTTAAAAAAAAAATGGGCGGGGGGGGGGGGGGGGGGTTGGGGGGGCTGGGGTGGGGTGGGTGAGGGGTGGAAGGAAGAAGAGTGGGGACTGGTAAAAAAAAAAATCAAAACTTTTTTAATTTTTTTTTTGGGGTAGGGAGGGGGAGGGGGTGATTGCGCGGGGCGAGGGTTGAGAGGTGGAGGGGGGGGGGGATGAAAAAACATATAAAGAAATTATTTTTTTTTAAAACAAAATTTTAAAAAAAAAAATTGGGCCGGGGTGGTTGGGGGGGGGGTGTGTGGGGTTGGAGGAGGAGGAGGGGGTGGGGGGGCTGGGGCTGGGGTGGGTGAGGGGTGGAAGGAAGAAGAGTGGGGACTGGTAAAAAAAAAATTAAAACTTTTTAAATTTTTTTTTTGGGGGTAGGGAGGGGGAGGGGGTGATTGCGCGGGGCGAGGGTTGAGAGGTGGAGGGGGGGGGGTGAAAAAACATATAAAGAAATTATTTTTTTTAAAAACAAAATTAAAAAAAAAAAAAAAATTGGGCCGGGGTGGTTGGGGGGGGTGTGTGTGGGGTTGGAGGAGGAGGAGGGGGTGCTGGTGAAAAAACAAATAAAAAATATCAAAACTTTTCTTTAAAAATTTGTTTTTTTTTGGTGGGGGGAGGGGGGGAGGGGGGAGGGTGGGGCTGCGGAGGGGTGGGAGGAGGAGAAGGGGGCTGGTGGGTTTTTTTTGGATTAAGTTGGGATCTTTTTGTATTTTATAAAAGATTAAAAAGTTTGAAAAAAATACATTTTGGACCCAATCTTCTTAATCCCAAATTTAATTGGGTTTAGATTTGATGTGGTCCCCACAAGTCACCTATACTAATTTCACAACTAAAAAGGTCACCTTTAGTTAAATCTTCTGAATGTCTACGCTTAACTGGATTGTAAACTTTGTTAATCATTGACTAACCCTCTCCAAGTATACATTTTTGGCCTAAAGTTGACCTTGTGCTAATAGGAATTGTTGGTTCTAGTTAAAACTTTTGTTTAATCATAGTTTTTGTATATTTAAGTTCTAGTCGTTCATGATGGCTAAATAAACACACATGTTAAGTTACCTCACTGACTCATATTATTAATTTTCTATTGTAATATTACGTTAGCTTGCAGGCATAATTGTTGATCTTATATGAGTATGATGTAAGATTGAAAATAAATATGAAAGGGAAAAAATGCCAGAGCCAGTTCCTTTCCTTTATTTGGTTTGAAATGAGATTAAAAGAATAGTAAAAAAATTAATCTCATAACTGATTTTTTTTTTATATGTTCAAGGGCAAAATTTATCAGTTTTTCTTGTTTTGGAGCAACCGCTGGTAGGAAGGATATTTTTGAGCTATTTGGATAGTTGGAGGGCATCGTTGAGCCAAAATCGTAAGGGAGGATAAAATTGACCCATTTCTAACAATTCAGAGTAAATAGGGAAAAGGGTAAAAAATGTCCCTCTGCTTTGGGAAAAGGGCTAAAAATATCATCCATTACAAACTTGGGTAAAAAATACCCCTCTCGGGATTAAAGTTTTCAAATATATCCCTATCTTAATGGAAATCCCCAACATTAACCCAATTTCATTTTTAAATGCTCCATTTAAATCCGACCCAACCAAAATAAAAAACCCATATGGGTTACCCGCTTCTATGCCTAGTGGTTCCAAATGTAGGTGTTACACCTTGTAGTTTTCTACATTAAGATTCGTCGTACGTTAGCTGTCTTACTATCTTAGTTTTCAACACCAGGAATTGTTTCAAGGATATATGAGGTTGAACATGTTTAACTTGTGTTTATGAGTGTTTAAATTCATGTTTGGTAAGTTACGGAAGGATTAGAGAATAAGTGAATCATAGCGGAAGAGTTCGTCAAATGTTGTTTTTGGAAAATATGGTATATGGGTCGTATAAGTGAGATATGGTCCGTATTTAAGGATTTTAAAAATTTCTAGCGAAGGCAGTTTTGGAGGTGATATTATACGGCCAACTATACGGACTGTATAATTTTATACAGCCAGGATGTTGGTCGTATAATGTTATACGACCAAGAATATGGGCCATATATATATTTACCATGTTTCATCTCGCAAATTCTCGCGTGGTTGCGTCAGAGGTAAACTAGCATAAGACGGAGAGGCCATGGAACCCTTATAAGGGTAAGGAATACCTTTAACAAGTGTTAAGCAAGTATCTAAGAGGTCGTTTGGTAGATAGTCGAAATTATCCCGGGACTAATTTATCCCATCTATTAGGATTATTTTATACCATCTAAAAGATGGTATAAAATAATCCCAGTATAAGTGGGATAAGAAGGTATAAACTGGGATCCCAGCACTAATTTTTATACCATGTTCGGTAGAAGGTATAAATTTATCCCAGGATAAATTTGTACCATCTACCGAACATGGTATAAAATTAGTGCTGGAATATCCCAGCTTATACCTTCTACCAAACGACCCCTAAAGGTTTTGGGATCAAGCGAATCGAAGAAATTAAGTTGGTCAAAATTTTGGGAAAACTTGGCAGGATTTTAGACAGAAATTTTGGTCCAAATTGAGAGAGGCTTCCTATGTAAATTGAAGTCCAGAAAGTCTCCTTTCCAATGCAACTAACATATTGCAAATATGAGATACGAGGCCAATTATACGGCGCGTATAATATTATACGACCAAAAACACAAGCCGTATAATATTATACAAACCATATAAGTCAATGTCGGTGGAAATTTCCAGAATTTAAGTATGATGACCCCTCTTCATTTCAATCATTTTAAACACACTCCCAAGTCCTAGAGAGCTTTAGAAACCTCTCCAAAACATATTCAAACATATTTCCAAGCCGAATCAAAGATCAAAGTGAAGATTAAAGTGGTTAGGGTTTCCAAGTAAGGTCTACCCTTTATTCTTTATTTTATATTAAAAGGTCTGGACTCAAAGAGGGAGTCGATTCACGAAACGCAGGAATGATCTGACTAGAAAGTCATTCAAAACTTGATCTTATCTCCTTTTCTTGAAGATGTTTGGATGAGTATTTTTAAGGTGGAGTAACCATGGAATTGAAGTGTTCTTGAATTTTGAGGTAAGATTTCATCTTAGTTTCATGTTTATGAGTTTGTTTAGTAATTATGTTAAGATTTGAGGAGAAGAAAATTGGAGGAAAAGTTCAAATATGCATTTGATGATATTTTGAGTTGTGAATTAACTTGAATTATAATTATTAGCATGTTTTGAGCATAATCTTGTTATGAGGGATAATAATGATTTTAAGGAATTGTCACATATACGTGTATAAGGGGTTGTATGAAGTTGTTGTTATGGATTGATTATGAAAAGAAGTTTTGGGATTGATTTGAGTATAGTTTGAATGTAATCTTTTGATTATGGAATTGTTGATGTTTTATTGTGCTTTTGGGAGTTGTTTTCAAGATTGGAGGACGTAGAAGATATAAGGGAAATGCTGTCCGATTTCCTTTAGCTTACCAATTAATCTAATTTGACCTTATAAGCATTTCAATGGCTTACCCTTAGTGCGAATCATCTTAAATGTAGATTTACAAGCTCAGAAGGATAAGCATTGAGTAGTTAAGGAGACGACAAGGTATGTCAAGGCTGTTCCTTTTTTTTTTTTTTTTCTAAAGGCATGATTCCTTTGTTGTGAACCTAGTCATGATATCCAAGATGTTTCTATTCTTAAAAATGCTAAAAGCTTATGATTCTAAGATTCTTATTATAATGTTGACAGATGTCTTCCGTAATGATGATTTCATTTCTAGAGATTCCAAAGCTTATGATTCTTGATGTTCTCGTGATATTATTGAGCTTGTTACATGATTATTGATTTTATTCATTGTTGTTGATCTCATCTTATGATTTTGTTCTTTCAAGGTGAGATATGTTCATGATGATAGTTCCATAATGATAATCGGAGGTTTACCGAACTTACGTCACTCCGATAGATTTATAGCTTTTATAGCTTTTATTTGGGCTCTCATGCATGCTATATATATGTATGCATTTTCTAACACCGCGCCGCGCTATAGTCGGTCGGGCAAGAACATAGATGTGAACACCACTGCAGTGGGCAATTTATGATATTACCCCGGACGCGGGATGCCCCGGATGCGGGATGATGATGATACGATGATAACACCGAGCCTTAATGGCTAGACAGGATACTATATATATAACACCGAGCCTTAATGGCTCGGAAGGATACTATATATATAACACCGAGCCTAAATGACCTGGCAGGATAAATATATATATATATGTATGTATGAAAAAGTTTTTTTTTTTATAAAAGCTAAGCATGCATGACATCCGCCTTAAAAGGGCATTCCGAGGCACAGGTTGATCTCTTTTATATTATGTTATCTTCATACTTTCATTATGTTGTTGCTCAAGCCTTACATACTCAGTACATTATTCGTACTGATGTTCTTTTTGTTGCGAACACTGCGTTCATGCCTGCAGGTAGACAGGGAGACGAACCAGACCCCTAGGCTGCTTCATCAGCGATATTACAGGAGCGCTCCATTTGTTTTGGAGCTACAGTTCAGTTGGTATTCACTACTAAAAAACTGCTAAAAATCGACGGATAAAAAACCGACGCACTGCGTCGTTTCACAAAACCGACTCACTGCGTCGGTTTTTTGTATTTCTAATTTTTTAAAATTATTTTAATCAGAAAACCGACGGAAAACATCGATTTTTTTGGCAAAATTTTGAAAATATAATTCCGCCAAAATAAACCGACGTCCCACGTCAGTTTCATTAAAATAATAATAATAATAATTAATATAAAACTGACGTCGTACGTCGGTTTTATTTTAAAAATATTATAAATAATATACAATTCATTTTGTTTTTTTAAAAAAATAATAAACAATTTTTTTTAAAGAAACCGACGGACAGGGTCAGTTTCTTTTTTTTTTTGTTTAATTTTTGGGGTCAAAATCCGGTCAAACTTGCGGAAAAAACCGACAGACACAGTCAGTTTTGTCCGTCGGTTTTTCTTTAAATTCAGAGCAGACGGTTTTCATACCCATTTCTGCTCCCTCTTCCAAATTAAAACCCCCCTTCCCCCAAACCCTACCCGCCGCCCCCTCCCCTCCGCCCTGCGCCGCCGTACATTTTTCCACCGCCCAGCGCCGCTGCCTGCGCAGCCCCTTCCCACCTACCCCAAATTCATTTTGAAGTTAATAAATTGAGGTTAGTTTCTCTTAAATTAGGGCATTTAAAATTCTTTTAATTTTAGTTTTATTTATAGATTTTAGGCCTAATGCTAGTCTATTTAGCTTTGTTAAACATCATTTGCAATGTTATTAATGTTGAATTTGTGAAAAAAAATGTAAACTTTATTTGACTAGTTTACTTGTCATTTTCTTTTTGGCTTGAGATTGTGCTATATTTCATGTTCTTTGTCAATGTATTTGTGTTAGCTTAGTTATCATTCTTTGTAATATTATTGATGTTGAATATGTGCACAAATATATAATTTAATTATTTGACTAGTTTTTTTTTTGTTGGATTGTGCTTTTTGTTAGAATTCCATAAGTTATTAGAATTGTTATTGATCATTCCAAATTAGAATTGATTGAGATTGTGCTTTTCAAAGTTAGAATTGTTAAGTTATAGTATTTGTATAACCTCAATACTAAAATGTAGATTTTATTTCTCTAGATTTACTTTTCAATTTTTAGAATTGGTTGGAATTGTGCTTTTCAAATTAAGTTAGAATTATTAGGTTATGTTAGAATTATTAAGTTATAATATTTCTATAACCTCAAAACTAAAATGTAGACTTTAATTGACTAGATTAACTTTTCAATTTTTAGAATTAAAGTTAGAATCCATAAGTTATTAAAGTTAGAATTGTTATTGAGAATTCAAAGTTAGAATTAGTTGGGATTGTGCTTTTCAAAATTATATTAAAGTTAGAATTTATACATTATTAAAGTTAAAATTGTTATTGAAAATCCAAAGTTAGAAATAGTTGGGATTGTGTTTTCTTAAGTTATATTTTAAGTTAAAATTCTTAAGTTATAATATATTTCTATAACCTCAATAATTTGTGGGTATATTTTTTTAGATGGATCGTATGTGGATGTATAATGTGAATAATAGTAATCGTGTGGGTGTACATGATGAATTTGTTGAAGGTATTGATGGGTTTATCACATATGCAATGACACTTTACCCTTTTCAAAATGAAGGGGTAATTAGGTGTCCTTGTTCTCATTGCCGGTGTATGAAGTATTTGAAACCGGAAGCGGTTAGGGTTCATTTATAGAGTCGTGGGTTTAAGCAGAAATATTATGTTTGGATTGATCATGGAGAGACTGATGGGGTCAATGGTATATTTTACAATATGGTTGTCGGTGAAAGTAGTGTGTCGCAGGAATATTGTCACGTCCAATATGATAGAGTTAATGATATGGTTAATGATGCTTTTGGCGTACAGTCTAGGTTTGAACCTGAGCAAAATTTTGAGAAACCTCCTAATGAAGAAGCAATGCGCTTCTATCAAGAATTAGAAGAGGCTAGTCATCCACTTTGGGTAGGGAGTCAGCATTCTAAGTTGTCTGTTGCAGTTAGAATGATTAACATCAAATCAGATTGGACTGTTGCTGAAGCTGCTATGGACTAAATGATTAAGCTTGTAGGGGAACTAGTTAGTCCGGAATTCGATATACCTAAGAGTTACTATGAAGCAAAAAGATTGGTTTCCAAATAAGGATTGTCGTATGATAGAATTCATTCTTGTCCAAACGGTTGTATGTTGTTCTATAAGCAAGATGTTGATTTAAATTAATGTAAAATATGTGGACATGCACGTTATAAGCGGACACCGAGTGGGAAGACGGTTCCAATTAAGGCGATGCATTATTTACCTATTATACCTAGGTTAAAGAGGTTGTTTACATCGCCGAGTTCTGCTCCTCACATGAGATGGCACAGCGAAAATAGAAGGCCACCTGGTGTTATGTGTCATCCATCGGATGGAGAAGTGTGGAAACATTTTGATAGAACTTATCCTGATTTTGCTAGTGAACCAAGAAACATTCGTTTGGGTTTGTGTGCGGATGGTTTCACACCATACTCTGTTTCGGCTGCACCTTATTCTTGTTGGCCTGTATTTCTTACTCCATATAATCTACCACCTGAGATGTGTATGATAAGTCCCTATATATTCCTAAATTGTGTTATCCTTGGTCCTCGTAATTCAAAAGTTTTGATTGGTGTCTATCTACAGCCTTTGATTGATGAGTTAAAACAATTGTGGTGTGAAGGTGTAGTGACATATGATATATCAACTAAGAGCAATTTCAATATGCGTGCTTCTTTGATGTGGACTTTTAACGATTTTCCTGCGTATGGGATGTTGTCTGTTGGATGACTGCTGGAAAGCTTGCTTGTCCTCATTGCATGGAAACTAGTAAAGCTTTCACTTTAAAACATGGCCACAAAAATTCATGGTTTGATTGTCATCGTCAATTCTTGCCTATGGATCACCGATTCAGGAAAATGAAACAAGCATTTAGAAAGAATAAAATTGAAAATGATCCCCCACCTCGAACATTGTCAGGAGAAGAAATTTGGGGGAGGGTTTTTCACATGCCTAAGGTCACAGAGTTGCCCCTTATAGACTACCTGGTTATGGTGTTGAACATAATTGGACTAAACAGAGCATATTCTGGGAGTTACCGTATTGGAAGGATAATCTTCTACGGCATAATCTTGATGTGATGCATATTGAAAAAAATTACTTTGATAATTTGTTCAACACTGTTATGGATGTTAAAGGCAAGACAAAAGATAACCCAAAAGCTAGATTGGATCTAAAGGAATATTGTAGGCGCCCTGAATTGAACTTGCAAGAGTTAGCGAATAATAAAGTGTTCAAACCCAAGACTAGTTTTTCATTCACTTTGGAGGAGAAACGACATATTTGTCAATGGGTTAAGAATTTGCGGATGCTAGAGGGGTATGCGTCTAATTTTGACAAGCGTGCTGATATGAATGCATGTTTTCATGGAAACTTTGATTCCTATTGCATTTAGCCGCCTACCGGAAAGAATATGGAAACCAATCACAGAGATAAGTTTGTTCTTCAAGGATTTATGTTCTAACACTTTGACGGTAGAAAACCTTCAAAGAATGGAATAGAATATACCAGTCATTACAACTAAGCTCGAGAAGATCTTTCCATGTGGATTTTTTGATGTGATGGAACATCTTCCCATTCATCTTGTACAAGAGGCGCGCCTTGGAGGCCCGGTTCAAACTAGGTGGATGTATCCTTTCGAAAGGTAAGTAACCAAACTTACTAGCTCTTTCTTTAACAGTATTTTGTTAACTAATTACTGTTCCTATTGATATTAAGCATGTGTGCAGGACCATTGACAAATGCAAAAAATTGGCTAAGCAGAGAAGATTGAAGGATCTATTTGTGAAGCGTATCTTACAAAGGAAACAGCGCATTTCTGTTCATATTATTTCGAAGAGCAAGTGTCGTGTATGAGAAATAGGCCCAACCGTAATGATGATGGTGGGGTTGAACATAACTACCCACCAATGTCTATCTTTAATCAACCAGGACGAGGTTCTAAAAAGCCTCTAAAACGAACCCTGAGTAGTATGGAGAGGCAATCAGCTGTGACACATGTTTTGCTCAATTGCCCTGAAATTCAAGTACATATTCGGTGAGTGTCAAATTATGTTACTGAATTAAATGGGTAACTGATAAGGGTGAAACTAATGAAAATCTTGCATATGTCGAGCAGTTACTTCGTAGAACTTGAGGGCGATGAAGCCATATATTCTAAGTTTTCCCATTGGCTGTATGATTTTGTAAGTGTGGAAATTCATTGCATAATTTCAATTAAATGTAGGCTACATAGAAGTTATTGAATTTTAATTTTCCTCCTTATTATATAGGTTTATCATACAGGAGAACATTCCCAATTTGTGAAAGATATAGCTCTTGGACCAGGCAATGAAGTTAGGACAATGAAAAAGTACAATGTTAATGGCTACAAGTTTCAAACCGAAGAAGTTTCTCAATATAAGAAGACGAATAATAGTGGAGTGTGCATTAAAGGCGATACTGATGGTAGCGGTGTAACTGTTGATTATTACGGTGTGCTACAGGAGATCATACAACTTAAGTATCCAGGTTACCCTAAGAAGAAGATAACATTATTTCGGTGCAAGTGGTTTGATCCGAGCCAAAGAGGTACAAGGGTGAATCATCAACATAACGTAATTGAAGTCAAACACACAAGACAATACAATCACTATGATCCCTTTATAATTGCACAGAATGCTAAGCAAGTCTATTATGCTCCATATCCTTTGCGTAGGGATAAGGCTGATTGGTGGGTGGTTATAAAGACTAAGCCTGTGGGGAGGATTGAGGTCGATAATCATTAGATGTAGCGTATCAAAATGATGTACCAGTTGTTCATCAAACGGTTGACACAGAGTTAGAAAATAGTTTGGAACATCCTCAACACATATTGGAAGAAGTTGATGAAGATGATGTAACTATCATTGAAAATGTTGAGGAAGAATCGACCGATGGACCTGAAACAAGCGATGAGGAAGAATCATCTAATGAAAATGAAACAAGCGAGGATGACTGGAAGGATAACTAGTTGCATGTTAGTTTATTCTATACTTGATAATAACACAATTCTATACTTGTTAAATTTTTACCTACGATCAATATATTATTATTGAGTTATTAATTTTATGTATGCAGATGTCATCAGATGGTAGTGATCAAGGTAGAGGTAGAGGTAGAGCTGGAGGTACTAGTAAGAGAAAAGATAAAAGACCTATAGATCCTACAACTACTAGTAGTCAGTCCATTCCGTCCGCTCCACATATGCAGTCTACTCCGCCTTCTTTTTTTATGCCTGGCTCTTCTATGCAGGGCCAGTCTGGTTAGTGGGTCTTTCAGCCGGCATCATTTACCTATCCTACTTCTATACCTATACCTATGTATTATCCACCACGTGGCAGATCTCCTAGCACATCGGCCACTTTGTCTTCTTCTCCTTCTCCTTCTCCAAATGGTACACCTCCAAGTGTATCTAATTTTCTCCTTAGAGATAGCAGCTCTGAGTCTGAGTCACTGCCATCCAACCAGTCTTAGACCCATCGTTTTCCTCCTGCACCTGCTCCTGCTCCTGCACTGCACCTGCACCGGCTCCTATACAGGAACCGATACATCATGGTTTACAGTCGGGAGATAGAGATGCGACGGGTCGAATTTTCATCGTGCCTGAGGGAGTTGGGTAAGATTGTCTTTTATTAAGTTTTCCTAACGTTTTTTTTCATCTTAATCTAATATGCATTAAAAAGTTTAACTGCAGGTTCTATCCAGATCACGACACTACAAAAGTCGTGCTGGATGTTGTTCGGAGGCTTGATGGCAATCATTTTTATACTTCATGGGGTGAAATCCCATATGATACTCGACATGCTATGTTTAGAGAGTTTAACGTATGCATCTTATTATACATTTCATAACTTGAATTTACTTTTATATAAATCATCTAACATTAGCTATTTGATTTGCAGATGTATTGTACATGGGATCCAATGGACAATGATAGGGTTGCTGCAAACTTTGAGAAGAAGGGGAGTACAAGGTTGTCTGATTAGTTTTCGAGGGCTAGAAGGTATATGACGATGCCCCAATGGCTAAACGCTGAACAGTGGGAGAAACGTAAGGCATATTGGCAAACTCCTGAGTTTATCGCCAAGTCTGAGCAGGCAAAGGCTGCCCGTGCATCCCAGAAAGGTGGCTCTTTGCACACTGCGGGTGCAAGAAGTCAGGGGCACGTGGTTAGGACAATGGTAAGTAATTTTATACTTTTAAAGTTACCTACGATCAATATATCATTATTGAGCTATTAATTTTATGTTTAACTTTTTTTTTTTTTTTGCAGAAAAAAGCTACGGGACAGATGCCAACTCAGGATCAGCTATTCCTAAAGACCCACACAAAAAAGAAGAAGCAGGAGTCGGATCCGACCTTATGGGTTGAGGACGGGGCTCGTAATTCCTATGTAAGTGATAATTTTATTATTTAAGTAATTATATATAAGTTTAATTATGATATATTCGTTATATACTAAGTTTCATTTTTTAATATACAGACGCAATATATGGATCATGTGGACCAATACAGCCAAATTCAGCCTGAGCATCCGAGCCGTCCTCCACCGGAATTAGAGATAGATTTTTGGTGTAGAGCAGTTGGGGGAGTACAAAAGGGTAGAGCGTACGGTCTAGGCCCAAGGAATAACTTAAGTCGCCTTCGGTCAGGATTGCGAGGTGAAGGGTCTTCTCGACAAGCTGAGGGAGTTGATGGTGTTCAGGTCGCAGCTATGGCGCAGCAAGTTGCTAAACTTAATAGGAAATTAGCTGAGACTGAGGCAAAAAGAGTTGAGGAAAGTAACACCATGAAAGCGAACATTGAATTGCTAGTGGCACAAGTTAAAAGCCACATCGCATGTGGACAATTTGGTGTGCCCCCTTCCCCCCCCCCCCCCCCCGACCCAGAAGATGATGATGACGGTGATTACGTAGCTCGGACACCGGATGATCAGTTGTAGTAGTTTGGATTTAATAATGGACTTATGTTAAAACTAGTTAATGGTACTTTTGGTTGGACATTTAAATATTTCTGAACTTTGAAGCTCTATTTAGATCGTATTTGATGTGTTTAGATAGTGTTTGATGTATTTTATTATTACTTAGGGTGATTTTATGTGTTGTAGCTTTTTTAGAATTGATTTGGAGCATTTTAATGCTAGTTTTGAGCAGCTTTTGTTACTGGTTTCTAAGCAGCTTTTGGTACTGGTTTCTGTGCAGGTGTGGTTGCAGAAAATGCATGATTTTCATGCTGGAAATTTTCCAGAAAACCAACGGAAAACCGACTCAGTCCGTCGGTTTTCTGGAAATTAATTTTGCAGATTTTCCAGAAAATCGACTCTGTCCGTCGGTTTTCTGGAAATTACTTCTTAAATTTTATAAAAAAATCGACGCACTGTGTCGGTTTTTTAATTAAAATAAAAAAATTTATATGAAAAACCAACGCAGTGCGTCGTTTTTTCATAAAATATATATTATTTATATATAAGATAAAAAATCAGAAATTAATAAAACCGACTCTGTCCGTCGGTTTTTTTTTTTTTTTTTTTTTTTTAAATTTTTGAATAAAACCCGACGGACTACGTAACCGACGCAGTCCGTCGGAAAAAACCGACATGGTCCGTCGGTTTTCAAAAAGCGAGGTTATGAAAACCGACGGACCTTAAAAGGTCAGTTTCCCGTCTGTTTCATTAAAAAAACTGACGCTGGACGTCGGTTTTTGTCAACGGTTTTTTCCGTTTTTTTAGTAGTGATTGTTCTTTTGTGTGTATATATATATGGACATGATAGGGTCCTGTCCCGTCATTATTATGTTATGCACTCTAGTAGAGGATGGTAGACAGATATGTACGGTTAGAGATTCTATGATCATCTTAGTCTATACTTTGTTGTATCACCATATTTTGATAGCCTTGTCGGTTTGTGTGCTTGAGATTAGTTTGATGACATTCATGCATATATAGTTTTGGTCTTGTGTCGCTTGTAGATTACGACATTTATGAGTTAGCTTTATGACCCACTCAGATATGATTATGAGACGTACGTTTTGAGGTGCTCGGTAGGTTAGCTCCGGGTGCCCGTCATGGCCCTCCGATTGGGTCATGACAGTAGGATGGGGAACAAGTTGGTCGCATATGAATCTTTGAAGTTGCTTCTTTTTCTATTCTTTACTAATTTCATTGGGATTATTTCACCAGGTCATGTTCATGTTGCAACTTGAATGAGTGACTCTTCCAGAGTTGAGATGCAAATGCCTGACGATAGAGACGAAAGTCACAAATAAACATCCGTATGGACTAGCTAGCCTTTGAGGACCTCGCCTCATCTGGAGACACTAAACATACACTTGGAAATTTGTTTCGTAATTTGTCTCAATTTATTCTCTTCTTTCTTACATCCATTTTTACTTTGAAGTTTTAACTTTTGACAACCCGCAACTCCAAGACTGTAAAATTTTTCGAAAGGAGAAACCAAATATACCAATAATTATCATTAAGTATATTTTTTCACTATAAAGCTATAAGTTGTTTGGTCTGTGTAGTTGCTTTCCATATCTTAAAAGGGCTCAAGAAAGGAAAAGGATTGGTGACCAGCTGAGATCTTTTAGCTTGGTTTATGAACTGCTATTTGTGATACACAGCTGTGCAATCATCTGCTAAGAACTGTTCAAGATTCGTGGGATTTGAAAATTGTTCTATATCAGACATTACTACTGTGAAATCATTCTATTTTGCCCTCTGTGGAATATTTCCATTAAGGTGTAGACCCGTATTTGATCCTGATTATATTCTCTTTTCCAGTTTGCATATCTCCACTGCCTACTTGAGCTAAGCTATTTGGACAAAGGAGATAATATCAAATTGTGGAATTGGATTTCAAACATTGTGTTTCCCAATCTCAAGAATGTTAAGATTGTCGTCAACATGGCAACATGTTTGAAGGACCGGTCTAAAGGCCACTCTAAAGGGCTCTTTTATAAGCTTTTCGAACTTTCGAAGTATATTCTAAAGAATGCAGTGGTTTTGAAGAAATTTGTTATCTTGGTAAAGAGAAGAATATGTGGGAGTTGTTCAGAGAGCTGTGTGTCCCGATTTTTATCACAACTGGCTAAGGAATTGTTAGACAGCCAAGATCATCCAAGGATTTTGTGATTATTTACCAAGAGTCTGCTATCCATGACTAGACTGGAAGTGGTTTCGTTTATGTAGAATTATAGTACTTTTTATGTAGTTTCCAAATTTGTAAATTTATTATAAAATATTCGAAGAATCTATGTTTAAAATTAAGTTAAAGAAAAAGTTGTTTGACTCCTCAAACTAATCAACCGTCAAATAAATTAGGACGGAGGGAGTAGCTTTTTATTTACATACAGCATGTAATTTTGAACATGTGGCATTTCAAATATGAAGGATGCTTGATTTCTCACGAAACCTTTGTTTTTTGAACTCTAGACATTGCATGTGTGTTCTGAATTCTCTTGCAATTTATGTTTTACTGGAACCATCAAGATCGGCAAACTTATAACAGGGAGAAGGTGTTATGCCAGCTTTGTTTTCTCTAGAAATGTCTCACAAAATTTGAACTTGTGGAATACCAAGTTTTTTTTTTTTTTTTTTTTTTTTTTTTTTTTTTTTTTTTTTTTTGAGAAAGGTAACAATCTTATATATGTTTAGCGCAAAGGAAGTGCTAGTATCAACATTTACAAGATCAAAAGGAGCAAAAAACACGTCCTTGTTCTTCTTATGGGGACTCTATGATGTCTAACAGTGAATACACATCATTTAAAAGTAATTTACACCAAAGTGAAGCAGAAGTAAACAATTCATCTTGAGCTTCTGAGTAGAACTGGTGGTTTGTTCGAAACACCCTATATTTCTTTTCTTTCTATCCATATAGTCCATTTTTTCTGCCTAGTCAGTTCTGCAGAGTTTTCTCTAACATGCTAACAGATCTGCAGTTGTCTTAGGCATGATCCATTGAACATCTTTCAATTTTCATGCTAAGGAAAAGCTATTGGAGTAGATCTGTAACCTCACAACATAGGAAAAGGTAGCTAATATTCTCTGGCTCCTTCCTACACAGGTAACATCTTGAGTAAAGTCGCAAACCTCTTCTCTTCAAGTATTGAGTCAAAACAGCTTCATTAACAAAACTAACCATGCAAACTTACATAGTATGCAACCCTGAAGGGTATCTTCACCTTTCCAGAATCCAGATCACTTTCCAATGCACATTACAATTTAGAACACTATTAGAATATATAGCTGTGGTGCATGCCCAATTCAATTGTCAATCCAGATAGACGTCTTCCTCCCATTCCCAGCTTTGAGTTTTCTGCTTCCTTTGTCAATAGCATCAAGATTCTATACCCGGGAGAGGTTCTCTTTTGTCTTTTTTGTTTCCTGAAAGAAAAGTCCCGACTGTTTTTTTAAGCAAAATAATTTGTAGCAATTGTATTTGAGGCTTAGAGTGATGTTCAATGCTTGAATTTTAAATATGACCTTCAAGCTACCATATTACTGTACTTTGTTTAGGTTTGCTTTTTTAAAAAGAACTTCCCTCGCCTGATGAAACTAAAGCTAACTCCATTTTTCTTGCCATAGAAACTTTAAGATGATGACATTTGAGTGAAGTTACTGTAAGTCTCTTTGTTGTGGTTTTCTTATTGCTGCTGGTGCCTGGAGTCGACAATCTCTGAAGCTTGTAAAAATTCTAGTTTCTTTGTCTGATGTTTCACAAAGATGGCACCATGAAAAACAGTTATAACACACGTAACAAAGTTTATTTGGATGTGATCTGAGGAGAAGAAAGGATTATTTATAATATGGTAGGAAAATGTCAACATTGCTGATGGTTTTTGAAGACTTCATGTCTTGTTTCTATTTCAGGGAAGCTGCACATTATGCTAGATTTCATATTCTAAAGAAAGCCTTTACCTTGTCTTTACTTCCAGTCAATTTTTCTTGCAATCACAAGGGATGATTCTTTCAAGAATCTGACGCGCGAGTAATGATATTTCTCCTATCAGCGAACAAGGAGAAAGGAACTGTGACAATTATGAACTTCATTCCAGAATTATAGCAGAAAATGCTTTTCCTCAAACCTATATTGAGAACTGAGATTATCTGGAACCTCTTATTGCGTCGGAGAACATCTTCAAGGTTGGGGAACGAGACATTCCAGATGAGAAAGGTGAGCTCGTTAAACAATTTAACAAGGTAATTGCAGAAAGATCTATAGAGCAACACACCTCAGTTTTCTCATGATTTTGGAGTATAAAACAAATCACTTGATGATCTCTCTCTCTCTCTCTCTCTCTCTCTCTCTCTTTTTTAGTTAACAAAGGAGCACATTAGAAAGGGCAAATTAGTCTTATTACTCTCTCCGTTCCAAAAAGATTGTTCTCTTTTGACTTGACACAAAGTTTAAGAAATAAAGGAAAACTTTTGAAATGTGTGGTCCAAAACAAGCCTTAGATATTTGTGTGGCTTAAATCATCTTATAAAGTTAAATTGTTTCTAAATGTAGAAAGAGGATAATCTTTTTGGAACAAACTAAAAAGAAAAGAAGGACAGTTTTTTTGGGACAAAGGGAGTATAATTTTTTAAATTAAGAATGGTAAGTAAATAGAATTGTTACAAAAAAAGACTCCAATAAGAGAGGTCACAGTGGTGTTGTAAACACGAGGTAGGTCATTGGGTTTTGAGAATTGTTCTACCGTGAGATAATTTTATTTTGTCTTCTGTGGAATATTCCCATCAGGCTGTTGACCTGCTTTGGATCCTATTAAAATTCTTTGTTCCAGATTAACGATTCACCCCCCCCCCCCCCCCCCCCTCACTCTGCCAGGTTGAGCAAAACTATTTTGCCAAAGTAGATAACTTCAATTTGGCGAGTTGGATTCCAAATAATGTGTTTTCCAATCTCAAGAGTGTTAAGATTGTCGGCTGCATAACAGAATGTTTGAAGGTGTTGTCTAAATCGGGCTTTTGGAACTTTTGAAGTTTCTACTGAAGAATGCAGTGGCTTTGCAAAGAGAAGAAACCACCGCACTTGTTCAGAGAACTGTGTCCCCCGGCATTTATCACGGTTGGCTAAGAAGTTGTTAGACAGCCCAAGATCATCAACAAATTTTGTGATTATTTACCAAGAGTTTGCTTAGCATGACCAGGCTGGAAGTCTTTGTTTCGGCATATTAGAGATACCTTATATTTTAGCTTTTGATTTACTGCAGATCTATGCATTCCAAATGTCATGATGGCTGCTAGGTACCTTTGTTGCACTCTAGCTGTTGCATATGCGCTTGGAATTTTTTGCAACTTTTGTTTTCGTGGAACTGTCAAGATTGGAAAACCTACAAACACATGTTTTCTCATGATAATTAGGCTCTTGATATGCTGTATTTTGCTTCCTTTGTCTATAGCATCAAAGATTCTATGATGGTTTTCTCTCTTAGATTGCTTTTACCTGGAAGAAAGAGGTCCCGCTGTTTTGTTTAAGTGACTAATCTGTAGCTGTTGTATTTGCGGCTTACAGTGCTGTCTAATGTTTTTACTTGAGGTTATGCTCATAAGATGAAGATTGTCTGATTGCATCTAATTGCTTGATTTTCCTGAATCTTCATTCCTCAGATAGATCCCCACTGTCTAGAACTGCTTACTAAGGGTTGCCAATTTTTGTGCAGAACAGCATTCTTGATATAAATGGACAAAAGAATTTCTATAATAGGTTTGACTTTGTTTCTTTTCACCAGGAACAGGCAAGGTGCTTTTTGTTTTATCTTTCTAGAGTTTAGCAAGCACATCGAAAGAGTACCATAAATAAGATACATTATTACCACCATCCAAATTCTTCCTCAGTGATTCTTGAATTTTTCAATATCATAGGTTATAATAGCATCAATTACAGGGGATATGACCTATAAACCAATGCAAATAAATCATTAGGGAGGTAAAGTTGGCCAGAAGTCCATAGAACCTTTGAAATCCTCCTTGGAGAGACCATGTCCATTCATCCAGCATACTTGGAGATAGACAATCCTCCAAGTATGGTTTCCATTGGATTTACAATGAAAGCAATAATCTTGCACACCTCCCGCGTATTCTACTGGTTGCATGACCTCTTCCACTTCACTCGTAACAAGATTGCTGACCAAGATCTTGATCTCCTTCAACCTTGGCTTAGCAAGATCAATTTCAACCCTCACCTTTGCTATACTTAGTCTAGAGTTGGAACCAAAGCTTGAGCCTAGAGTTGGAACCAGAAGCTTGATCAAGAGTCAGAGGGCACCCAATTGGTTCTACTAGCCTGCAGATTGCTTCCCAGTGAAAATAATGCCATTTCAAACCTAGAAAAGTAACTCATACCGCAGTGTAGTCTCTGAGGTAACCTTGAAGTCCATCGTTGTAAATGCATTAGTGAATCTTTCCATTTCAAATCTTGTTTTGTTTATTTTACTCATTCAATCGGTGTTTACGAGGTGTTCGCTGGAAAATCTGTACTTTTAACATATGATTGTGTGAAGAAATAAAGTTGATTTTTTAGAGGTACAAAAAATCATAGATATTTAGTAAGGAATCTAGAATAGTCTAGTGTAGGATCTTGGATAATTATCCTAAAGAAAAATATAAATATTCTAGAGTAGTGGTAGAAGATAAAGTTTACTAGATTTTTCTTGTAGATGTGTCTAGAATAATTTCTAGAACCATCCCTACACAAGTATAAATAGGGATGGCCTTAGTCATTTGTAATGAACCGCAATTGAAAATCATTCAAGCCAATTCAAGAGAGTCTTCTTCTATTACAAAGTTCTCCTTTCCAAAGCTTCTTCTTCTTTAGTTGAATCTTCCGATCTTATTTAACGATCTTGGGCAAGCAGAAGGTTTACCCGATTTACTTTTCTTCTGCTATATTTCTCTACAGATTGAGCTGATGTACTTGTACAATTGCCAATATAACTCGTTATTGATCGAGTTACAGTCGATGACACTGTGTCATACTTTGAAGCAATCAGAAATTACATTTCTGTCATCCATGTAAGCTTCTTCCCCCTGTCTCCTTGTTTCTTTTTCGTTTTCCTCTCATTCATAAATCTTCTGTGACTTCTGTTTGTGCTTCCTGTCGTGCTCAACAGGATATGTTATTTCACATCTGGGATTTGTTGGATTTTGCATCTGTTACTGCTACAGTTTTCTACGATAATTAGTTGTTTAGTTGTAAGAGAAGTCTAATAATTGATTTAGTATAATATTGAGCTTTTTAATTTTAGTAAAAGTCTTATAGTAGGAGGAGTCTACTACTTTATTTATGTGCCTATATAAAGGATTATATCAGCGCCTTCATTGTTCTTATGGGGCTATGAAAAAGAATACTTTCAACCCACTTTTAACCCACACCGATTTTCAATATATTTTAACCCATGTTGATAATTAACTAGATTAACAGTCCATATTAAAAATCAACTCAAAATAACCCTACTTTTTAAAAATCATCCAACTTTAACTTTTCTAAGTACTTGAATAACTTTTCTTTGCCAAAAATAAACCACGTTTTCTCTATCACTCAAACAATCTTCCATCCTTTAATTTAGGGATTTGTTTTCCATTAAGCATATACCATATTTCTCTCTCTTCTATTAAATCGCACTTCTCACTTCGCCCGTTCCCTACAATCTCTCTTTCTCCTTGATAATTTGTGTCACTATGGCTAACTTCCAGTCATGTTTTCATATTGTCTGCCCTACTGATTTTAATTGTACGAAGATAAAGAAAAAAAATGGAAGATTGGTGATTTTGTCCTTCAAGATTTGTTTTTTCTTCACTGTCGTTTGTTATATAATCACTGTATAAAATATATATTTTAAGACAATATAAGAGACGGAGAAAATAAGTCATTTATGCATTGTGTGATTCGTGTATAATCAGTGTGTGTGTAGTTAGCGTCTATATACATTATATACTGATTATACACTGATTTATACATGTAATTGTTGAAGTCATTTATACGTTTTGTAATTCATATATAATCATTGTATAATATGTATATAATTAGTGTGTATACATTATGTATTGATTATACATTATATATTAATTATACATTGATTTATGCATTTATCATGCACATAAATTTTCTGAATTTTTGGTGAACATGTGGTAAAAAAAATTGCTTCAATCACCTTATGTTTTTTCAATGTTGGGAACAAATCTTTTGTAGATTTGAATTAAGTTATTGTTGAAGAAATTTTAGGAATTAATTTTCTTGGAGATAAAGTAGGAAACCTCCCTAATTATAGGTATAGTCTTAGAGGGAGTGTTTTATTTTTCCATATTTTATTTTTACTTGCTGGCTCATATAATTTATGGCTAAAGTTTGTAAGGCCAACTAAAAGTAAACTTTATACTGGCTTGGCTATTTGTGTTTTTATCCCAACTTTTACCGATCGAGGATATTTTCAACCAATTTTAATCCATGCTTATTTTTAATGCTCAGGGCCATTTTCAACTAATACCATTTGTCAATCCATACTACTTGTTTAACCTTATTTTTTTAACCTTATTTTTTCAACATGATAAGCAATAGTCTCTCTTTGAATGTCTCACTTACTCTCACAAACCTTTACTGATGAAATCTATCATATTTGATCTGTGAAGATCAATTTAAGAAATTTTACAATGGGTAAGAATAATTCTCTTCCGTTTAAAAATAAAAGTTACACAATTAGTTTCAATCGACGGAATATAAAAATTCTCACGGAGAAATACTTGAAGCATGCGATGAAAAGATTCAAGAAAATTGAGTTCAAGAAGAAGAAGAAGAAGAATGACTCATATTACCGAAATGTTCAAGTTCAAAAATGGTCAAAAAAAAGAAATCCACAAGCACAAATTGCTAGAGTCAAAATTAAGGAGGAGCAATTATTCTAGATTGCAGCAACAGAAGCAAGTAAGAGTGTTGCAGTTTACATCTGTTATTGCTACAGTTTTCTAGAATAATTAGTTGTTTAGTTGTAGGAGAATTCTAATAGTTGATTTAGTATAATATTCAACTTTTTGGTTTTAGTAAAAGTCTAATACTTTCACAGCAGAAGGAGTCTACTACTCTCATATTTTCTACCTTTTGCTCGAATCGCTCTCCAAAAATCATAACATGATTTTAACTACATCTTCATAAGAGAATAGAAGTGCTGCAGATATTATTAATTGGGAAATTTTTGATTTCCAGCTAAAGATAGATTTCTCAAATAATTGTGTAAAACCGTTTGTGGGTATTATTATTTTTCACAATAACGCCTTGCTCTCATATATTGGTATCGTTGGGTTCATGCACTTCTGAATAAAGGCATCCGAGTCTAGGAGTATCTCCAATGGATCCAAGCTAAGCACATATTCTGGCAGAAAATTGAGCATAGTCGTGTAAGAGGCGTCTGCTGCTAATAATGGCTCATGTCCTGGTGCATTACAAGTCTTTTTTGTCCCATTGATGCAACTCAAGAACATCTAATTTGCCGTACACATCGTTAGTTGTGATGAATCCAGAATCATTCATCTCTTGTCCAGCAATCAATCTCAACAAGAAAGTAAGTCCTTCTGCATCTGTGGGTCGAAAAAGGAAACCCTCTTTAAAATTCTCTATGCCCGAATAACAATGAAA
The DNA here is from genome assembly GCF_019175385.1 of Lycium barbarum. NCBI lineage: Eukaryota > Viridiplantae > Streptophyta > Magnoliopsida > Solanales > Solanaceae > Lycium > Lycium barbarum. Next base: position 135,943,416 of record NC_083338.1, on the reverse strand, counting down.
ACAGAACTTTCCTTTACGCTACTGTCAGGATTAGGAAATTAAGCCCAAAGCAATACTTACGGAAACTTTATGGGCAATTCGCAGGAATGCCCTTATTTGGGGGCGGTCTTTAATATTCGTCCTTCGCCTAATACCATGAAGTTTGGGATTCAAACCCTGGCTTAGTCAAAAAAAAATATCGCAAGACAGAATTTGTAGCAAGTTAGGTAGTTTTGCATTCAAAATTTTGCCTGAGGCATGCAAAACTCTGACTTACGAATTTTTTTTAACTTTTTTGACTGAGCGGGAATTCTAATCCGGAACTCATGAATTTTTAGGCGAAGAGAAGAAAATTAAAGACTAACAATTTGAGGGACAAAAATATATATTTTAAGACAAGATAAGAGATGGAGAAAATAAGTCGTTTATGCATTGTGTGATTCGTGTATAATCAGTGTGTGTGTAGTTAGCGTCTATATATATTATATACTGATTATACACTGATTTATACATGTAATTGTTGAAGTCATTTATACGTTTTGTAATTCATATATAATCATTGTATAATATGTATATAATTAGTGTGTATACATTATGTACTGATTATACATTGTATATTAATTATACATTGATTTATGCATTTATCATGCACATAAATTTTCTGAATTTTTGGTGAACATGTGGTAAAAAAAACTTGCTTCAATCACCTTATGTTTTTCAATGTTGGGAACAAATCTTTTGTAGATATGAATTAAGTTATTGTTGGAGAAATTTTAGGAATTAATTTTCTTGGAGATAAAGTAGGAAAGGTACAGTCTTAGAGGGAGTGTTTTATTTTTCCATATTTTATTTTACTTGCTGGCTCATATAATTTATGGCTAAAGTTTGTAAGGCCAACTAAAAGTAAACTTTATACTGGCTTGACTATTTGTGTTTTTATCCCAACTTTTAACGATCGGGGACATTTTCAACCAATTTTAACCCGTGCTTATCTTTTAACGCTCAGGGCTATTTTCAACCAATACTATTTTTTCAATCCATACTACTTGTTTAACTTTATTTTTTCAACACGATAAGCAATAGTCTCTCTTTGAATATCTCACTCACTCTCACAAACTGTGAAGATTAAGTTAAGCAATTTTACAATGTGTAAGAATAATTCTCTTCCGTTTGAAAATAAAAGTTACACAATTATTTTCAATCGACGGAATAGAAAAATTCTCACGGAAAAATACTTGAAGGATGCAATGAAAAAATTCAAGAAAATTGAGTTCAAGAAGAAGAAGAAGAAGAAAGACTCATATTACCGATGTGTGCAAGTTCAAAAATTGTCAAAAAAAGAAATCCGCAAGCACAAATTGCTAGAGTCAAAATTAAGGAGGAGCAATTATTCTAGATCGCAGCAACAAATAATAGACCCACAAATTATTCTAGTCAAAATTAAGGAGGAGCTATTTCTATATGATCTTTTGTCTTGTCATAGTTAAAATTTCTACAAGTTCGTGGGTCTATTATTTGTTGAATACCCCCCACATTTGAACCCATTTTCTGTCACGCCCCGAACCATGATCTGGGCGAAACACGACACTTGGTGCCTTACTGCATGTGATCGAGCGAACCACATGGCTTGCTGAATCATCATGAGGGATAACATGAGCGGAATATAACATGTAATGTGATGAGCATTTATAAAACATGATATGTCATAATATTTAATAAAACACTTGTTTAAAACATTAATGCAGAAATATCATAAATTGAGCCAAAGAGGGATACACGACTCTGAGTATCGGACATGACACACTAGCTAAACGATGAGACCTCTAACATGAGTCTGAAATGCTAAACATACTTACAGGGACAAGTCCCCAGCATACCTTAAATGCATAACTACCATAAAAGTAAATAATGACTAAATCTCGAAGAAGATGGGGCTCACCAAAAACTGATACGAGGATGATCCAATAGAGTACATTTGTCGTCCTGTAAGTCCGTACCTGCATCGTGAAATGCAGGCCCCCAGACAATAGAAAGAGGACGTCAGCACTTTGAATGTACTGGGATGTAAAGCAATTGAATCAAATAACATGGGACATAAAATAATAATGATAAGAACTGAAAGTGAAACTGAAACCTGGTCATGAACATGAATACACACACACACACACACACACACATATATATATATATATATATATATATATATATATATATATATATATATATATATATATATATATATAACATGATAAAAATATCATAAGTAGGGAGAGCAATAACTTATAACTGATATATGGCCTGGTGCATGCGTCCCGCCAGCAGAACACTCAGTCGTTGCCAAGGAACATGAGATTTTAATAAAATATGAAAGGATCCAATCATTATGAGAGATCGTCCGGGCATGGGTAGAGCGATCCTCATCCTACGGTGGCTACGTAGTTTCTGACTATCTGAAGCCTTCTTGGGTAATTAAAGCAACTCCCAAAAACATGTAAAATAAGTGGCACGTGCTGCCCATGGTTTTTATGAATATAACTTGCTTGTACATGGATATCATGAATTATAGCTTGCTTGCATGAACTTGTAAAACATGTATAGTATTTTCTTGAAAATAGCATAATGTATCATAAACAAGCATGCATGAACCCATGGAATGAGATATATGGATTTTTCATAGATTACGGACAGATTCTTAATAATCATAAAGAAATATTAAGAACTCAATGATGGAATTATAACAATTCACACATAATATAATCATGGACATGGACCTAGGGTTATCATAAGCATGGTATAGAAACTCTAGTTTTCGTAAAGAATCATAATTTATGGATTATGAGGCGTGGGGGAGATCAATGATGTTCCCACAGATAGATAGTAACTCTACATACCTTAATCACTCCAAAACTTGAAAAAAAGTCTAAATCTTTGAAGAAGAATTCCAAAAGCTTTGAATTTGAAACCTTGAGAAGAGTTTTCACTAATTTTCGTAGCTACTGCTCGTGGCTCAAACGGTACTGCTCCGGACCTCCAAATCTTAATCTCCACACTGTTCATATTAGACTTATGTGTTATGAATATTCATTTAAAATTTGGGCTCGATCCAACGGTTAGATTATTCGAAAACACCAAATTGATATGGCTGGTCGGAATGAAACTCAACAGAAAAATACTAGAGTTTTCTCCAACTTTTTACAACTCTTGATTTTTATAGGGTAACGGGATGGATGGATTTATTATAGTCTTTATAAATGATAAATCTTGTAGAATACAAAGGTTTTTGATTAAAATATTTACCTTGGAGGAAACCTTAGGAAACTAGATTGCCAAACCAAATTCTTGAAGGTTTCCTGATACCAATATGTCACACCCCCAACGAGGAGTATGACAGGCTCCGACCCGTAGGCCGAGAGTCACCTGACTTAACCGTTACTTGGACATCACATACCATAACTCAAAGAACATCTGCTCGCGGAAAAGGGCCAACATAGGAATATTCGATAATTCAACACATATGTACATATGCGGACCGACAAGGTCGCTACAACATAAAGTATATCATGAAGCCGACAAGGATATCAGAAAATATCAAGAATCTAAACACAAGGCCGACAAGGCCACACATTATATTTACATATCCCACTATGTCCATGAGCCTCTAAGAGTATACATATGAACATATATTATACTATTAGAAAAGTACCCAAAAGATAGCAAGCCCGGAGTAGTGGTACTTGCTAACACCGCTGAAGTTGGGAAATCCTACTGCGGTTGCACCTCGATAACTCTATCAGGGCCTGCAGCACGAAATGCAGCGTCCCGTGTAATGGGATGTCAGTACGGATAAAAGTACTGAGTATGTAAGGCAGGAGGGTAACTGTGGGGACCCCTGGTGGGACCCTGGCACTTGTGGCCCATGCATGCTGACATGACATGACATACTCAGGTATTGTACGTGAGAGGGTGCTTAGCCAGTTCGATATACGCTGCAGCGGCTGGGATCGAACCCGCGACCTTGCAGTCACCTTTACATTCCCCTGAGGGAATCGACTCTTACCAATTGAGCTGCCTTTTTTGTAAGGAACCGACCCCCTTGGCGAGTCTGCGAACCTATGGGCACATGGGCCCCATGAACATGCTGAACATGACATGACATACTCAGGTATTGTACGTGAGAGGGTGCTTAGCCAGTTCGATATACGCTGCAGCGGTTGGGATCGAACCTGCGACCTTGCAGTCACCTTTACATTCCCCTGAGGGAATCGACTCTTACCAATTGAGCTGCAGCTCGGATAAATAAAATAATACTTTAGGAATCATTAAAATAATAAGATATTACATGGGAATAGAGTGGGTTTGTTATGGAACGCTCATGTCTATGTTCTCATTGGATTCGTGCCAAAGAAGAAGGGGGAACGAACACCTTACATACCTTATCCGTTAAGCCACCACTTAAAGAATTCCTTACTCCGAAGCTTGCCCTTCACCCCTATATATCGAGAAACACATCCTTAATCACACTTCCATCACATTTCCATTAACTTATAAGCACTAATTATGGAAGACTAATTTGGGTTACGAAAATTTGGGCAGCACCTCCCCTATATCATCGACTTCCTCCAAATACCAAAACAATTCCCCAAACAATACCAACAACATCAACAACAACATCCTTCATATTCCACAAGATAAATATATATATTTTCATCCAAAATTCTCTTCAAACCTCAATCCATAAGCCAACAACATCAACACAACAAACTATAACTTTTATTCTTGTAAATATTCCGTAATCAAGGTTGATAAAGAGAGAGATTCAATGATTCATACCTTATATTTACTAGAGTAGCATGATCTTCAATATCTACTTTGTTTCTAAGCTAACCCCGACATAAAACAAGATTATAATCGTGACTACACGTTGTTCGGGCCTCGATTAGTATTCCGTAGCTTGAAATTTGCTCAAAATCCTCACTTCTATGTGACCTAAGAGCCCCCTTCTTTGTTGAATTTTCTGGAATATTGTGGAGCATTTTGATGAAGAAAAATGGGGATTTTACCCCTTTTGTAGCGGTACTGTAGCGGTACTGTAGCAGCTCTGTTTCTACTTTGTCAGCTCAGTTTGTAACCTCCATAATTCTCTACTCTGAGGTCCTATCGACGAGCGGTTTGTTGCATTAGAAACTAGACTCCACGAACTTCATTTTAGAATTTTGAAACACCTTAAAACTCCTAATATACATGGAGATATACCCCTCCAAAGTTGACTCAAAATCCTATTTCAAAATTAATTTTTTCGACAAACTTATTTTCCTTGATTTGCTTGGTCCCAGAGTCTTCCATAACTTATTATATGAATTTAAACCCTCGTCTAGACTCAAACGACTAACGCCTAATAGATTTCACGTATAAGACTACGAGGTGTAACATTTTCAACCAATTTTAACCCGTGCTTATCTTTTAACGCTCAGGGCTATTTTCAACCAATACCATTTTTCAATCCATACTACTTGTTTAACTTTATTTTTTCAACACGATAAGCAATAGTCTCTCTTTGAATGTCTCACTCACTCTCACAAACTGTGAAGATCAAGTTAAGCAATTTTACAATGTGTAAGAATAATTCTATTCCGTTTGAAAATAAAAGTTACACAATTATTTTCAATCGACGGAATAGAAAAATTCTCACGGAAAAATACTTGAAGGATGCGATGAAAAAATTCGAGAAAATTGAGTTCAAGAAGAAGAAGAAGAAAAAAGACTCATATTACCGATGTGTGCAAGTTCAAAAATAGTCAAAAAAAAAGAAATCCGCAAGCACAAATTGCTAGAGTCAAAATTAAGGAGGAGCAATTATTCTAGATCGCAGCAACAGAAGTAAGTGAGAGTGTTGGAGTTTGCATCTGTTACTGCTACAGTTTTCTAGGATAATTAGTTGTTTAGTTGTAGGAGAATTCTAATAGTTGATTTAGTATAATATTCAACTTTTTAGTTTTAGTAAAAGTCTAATACTGTCGCTGTAGAAGGAGTCTACTACTCTATTTATGTGCTTATATATAGGCTTATAATTAATAAAATTTATATGAGACAGTTTTTCATTCATATTTTAACTACATCTTCGTAAGAGAATAGAAGTGCTGCAGATATTAGTAATTGGGAATTTTTTTATTTCCAGCTAAAGATAGATTTCTCAAATAATTGTTCAAAACCGTTTGTGGGTATTGTTATTTTTCACAATAACGCCTTGCTTTCATTTATTGGTATCGTTGAGTTCATGCACTTCTGACTAAAGGCATCCGAGTCTAGGAGTATCTCCAATGGATCCAAGCTAAGCACATCTTCTGGCAGAAAATTGAGCATGGTGGTGTAAGAGGCGTCTGCTGCTAATAATGACTCATGTCCTGGTGCATTCCAAGTCCTTTTTGTCCCATTGATGCAACTCAAGAACATCTAATTTGCCGTACACATCGTTAGTTGTGATGAATCTCAACGAGAAAGTAAGTCCTTTTGCATCTGTGGGTCGAAAAAGGAAACCTCTTTAAAATTCTCTATGCCCGAATAACAATGAAAAGAGAAGAACTTTCCTTTACGCTACTGTCAGGATTAGGAAATTAAGCCCAAAGCAATACTTACGGAAACTTTATGGGCAATTCGCAGGAATGCCCTTATTTTGGGGCGCTCTTTAATTTTTGCCCATTAAATTGGTGGTCTTTAATATTTGCTCTTCACCTAATACCATGAAGTTTGGGGTTGAAACCCTGACTCAGTCAAAAAAAATTACAAGGCAGAGTTTGTAGCAAATTAGGTAGTTTTGCATTCAAAATTTTGCCTCTGGCATGCAAAACTCTGACTTACGATTTTTTTAAATTTTTTTTTGACTGAGCGGGAATTCGAATCCGGAACTCATGCATTTTTAGGCGATGGGAAGAAAATTAAAGACCAGTGCCAAAAAAAAAGAATCATATTTGGAAACGTTTTTCTATAACTAAGCATATATGAGAGCTTTTGACATGGAAACTTTTGTCTTCAACAAGAATTAATTAAACACAAGAATATTGTTCTATTTTCTTGTGTGGTAATTCAAAATTTAACTTAATCCAGCTTTGGTCCGTGTTAGTAAATTAACTCGGTAATAAGTAAGACTTCGTTGGTTGATTTAGTATATCCGGCTAATGTATAGTATATGTATCGTCAATGTATAATATATGTATATTGGCTAGCGACTGTAGATATTTACCCGAGCAGCCAAATGTGTAACTCCCCCAAATTTAGTTTCTTCCGCTGATACAAAACTTATGGACACTGTTTTTTAACCAACACATGGAAATTTTCTTATTTCCTATATGGCCATAATTTCATGTATTTTTTCTCTATGATATTAAAGGGACTTATACTAGAGTTTTCACGTTTTTACATGAACTAATTAATATTCTTTTTATATAAAGAGACAATGCTAAACCAGTGTCGCTAACTACATTACTTTTTTGAATGACGATGAATTAAAACTTTAATAAGGAAATAACTAAGAAAACTCTACTTTCACTGTATATTTCTTTGCAATATAAGCTAATTTTAGTATTTGGTGTTTGTCACTTTTTTTCCTCGGAAAATATCTCTCAGCTTCGTTGATATAATTTCTTCCATATTCAAGTGAGACTTTTGGAAAAAAGGTTTCATGTGAACGATACTTGCACATGGGTTAGTCGATCCTAAGGTTAGGGAACCTCGATAAATTGAGTGCTTATATATAAGTACTTTGAAAGAGAATTGAGTTAAAATTTCTGAACCAAGACGTGGTGTTGACGACTATGTTAGGGACTTCGGCGTCGCCGGGGCCTTGGGAAAAGTTATATTTTCTGTTGGACAGTCTGCCCACCCCGAAACGGAAATAAAGGGGACAGTCTGCCCACCCCGAAACGGAAATAAAGGGGCCTCAACATCCTCATACCTGAGACATTTATGAACTCAGTAACTAGCACTATCAAAGTATGCATTGTTGGCTTAAAGTTGATCAGCTTGGGCTACTAGGAACTACTAAGTTCACTTCTAGTGACATTTGTGCTCATTCTCTTCTTGTTGTACTATGTAATAACTTGATAATTAGAGTAGTAAGGTGCAGTAAGCACACGACTACTGTTAAGAAATTTAACTTGATCGATCATTAACTTCATCCGTAACTTGCTTAAATTCTAGGCCAAGATATAAATGCTGAATCTCAGATCCTCTGGAAGTAGGGCATTTTAAAGTAGCATTTGCGAGTAATACATTCCCCAATATTTATACTGCACGAGGGTGCAAGAGTAAATGACCTATTTTGTCGTTCCCGTAGTAAAGCATATTTATAGCTCTTTTCCATTACTTACTGGGAAATAAATGGCATTTTGGACGTGTATTATCCTCTCTCCGCCATGTTGAAAATGCACTCCTTTCTAAAAATGGCAGAAATAGTGTTTATTAGTTACTTTTCGATCTATTTTTGAAAATTTATCATTATTATGATATTCCAAATTTGCTAAGTAAAATTTAGGCCGTTCACTAGTTATATTCCGGTCCTATATTTGAAACTAATGTCGGGTTAAACCGGAGAAGTGGAGAAAAGTCAAGACCGGAGACTCCAAAATATAAACAAGATTTAGGAAATTCCCAAACCCTTTCCCTCTTGAAATCATGGATTCGCGTCATTCCAGCAAAAATGGCGGCTCTAATAGTAGGAGCAATTTGAGAGATTCAATGTCGAAGAAGCAAAAGAACGGTGTCGGTGAAGTTGATAAAACCCTAGATGATCGTATTAGTGAATTACCGGACGCACTCCTCGTACAAATTCTATCTCTTTTGCCGACTAAAGACGCTGTCGCATCATGTGTTCTCTCAAACAGGTGGCGTTATCTTTGGAATTCAATTCATAATTTCCATTTCGCTGGTAGTAATTACTACAATAAAGTAGAAAATTTCGTATCTCTTGTGGATCACGTTTTGACTCATTGCACTTGTTCCAAAATAAAAAAATTCCAACTCGATTTACCTGAGAATCCTGAGTGGAACTTTGATTCGAATATCAGCCAATGGATTAATTTTGCTGTGGAAAGAGAAGTGGAAGATGTTGTATTGTGTTCATATGATGAAGATGTCACTTTTGAATTGCCTATATGTATCTGCACTTGTTCCTCATTGATTACATTGGATTGGAGGTGTTGCGTGCTTGATAATGAATCGGTCATAGAGTGGAAGTCTCTGAAGAGCCTAAAGTTGGATTATATTTTTGTAGATGATGATGATCTCGCGAAGATACTGTTAGGTTGTCCTGCTTTGGAAACTCTGGAGTTGTCTTTTTTCGATGGTTTTCGTCGTCTAGAAATCACTTCTTCAAATTTGAAGAGACTAACGTTGGCGCGTCACTGGTGGTTTTATGGCAGAGTTGAGGATCCTTTGGAAATTATTGCCCCGTATCTTCAGCATTTGGAGATTTTAGGAGACCTTGAATATCTCAAGTGTAGGCTAGTAGATGTCTCCTCTTTGGTTACCGCCAGACTCACTTTTAACATTACATGTATCACTAATATCGTGGAGGTTAATCTTAACGCCCAGCACGACGGTTGTGGTGATTATCATCAAGATTTTAGAAACCTTGTTCTGGACTATCTTCAAAAACTGAGTTATGTAGCTGAGCTAACAATTGGATGGTGGTTAGCAGAGGTTTGTTTTCATGTTAGAATACCTTATTCTCTATTCGGTTTAAAGTAATGAATTGCTTGAGTGTAAACTTGTGAAAGAGAAAAGCCTTCAAAATCTAATAGAATTATGAACTTCTGTATACATGAAATTTCAGTGAACATATTTTTTGGATTAATAATTGAATTTTCTTTATCCATATAGAATGATCTTGTCTTCGCCTTTTGTGTCCTTTTATGATCTTCCTATTTACTCTCTAAAATTAGATATCATTTTACCGCGATCAGTATTTTTTGGAGACTAGCATTTTCTGCATTGCTATTCATCAAAGTGGTTAGATGGTTAGATTTGTCATAGCACTATTTTTCCTTGTTGTGGATTGCTTTTTCTTTCATGTTACTCCTTTTTATATCCTTTACTAATTTCTTTGGAACAATTTCACCAGGTCGTGTTCATGTTGCGACTCAAAGGAGCGTCGCTACCAAAATTGAAATGCAAATGTTTAATTTTAGAGATGTATGTGACAAAGTATAATTTGTATGGAGTAGCTAGCCTTTTGCGGAACTCACCTCTTCTGGAGACACTCAACATACACTTGAGAGTTGGACCCGTAAGTTCTCACAATTTATGCTTTACTTTTAACATCTTTGATTTTATAGTTTTAAGAATTCATTCTCCCCCCCCCCCCCCCCCTCCCCTGGCGCACACACCCTCATCAGTCTAAATTTTTTATTAAGGAGGATGCAGATATCCTTAATTATCATTAAGAATCTTTTGTCACAATCTGTCAAGGTAGTTGCTTTCTATCTGGTAAATGGGCTCGAAAAGGAATTGTGACAAACTTAACCTCGTTTTTCCCTTTTTATCTACTGCTTGAGCATATCTTGTAGGGATACTATATTGTAATCATTTGCTGAGAACTTTTCAAGGTTGGTGGCTTCTGAAAATTATTCTATATTAGACACTACTGCAATGTACTTTCTTTTTCTTCATATAGGTCTTATGGGGAAATATTCAATTTCTGTTCTGGACCTGCATTTGATTCTGATTTTTTTTTATCTGCTACAGCTTCATGATTTCCGTTGCCCACTTGAGCTAAGGTATTTGGCCAATGTCAATTATATCGATTTGCAGTGTTGGTTTTCAAACATCATGTTTCCCAATCTCAAGAATGTTAAGATTGTCGGCTGCATAGGGGTATGTTTGAAGCGGTTTGGAAGGGGCAACGATAAGCTCTTCGAACTTTCAAAGTTTCTACTAAAGAATGCATTGACTTTGAAGAAGTTTGTCATCGTATCAGAGAAGAGAATATGCAGTAAATGTTCAGAGAGCTGTGTGTCCCAATATTTATCACGATTGGCTAAGAAATTGTTTGATTGCCCAAGATCATCTAAGAAGTTTGGGATTACTTACGAAGAGTCTGCTTTGGAATGACTAGACTGGAACTGATTTTGTTTCATTAGCAATACTATAAATGTCACCTTATATTGTAGCTTTTGATTTACTGCAGATGTAATTATGAACTTGCGGCGGTACAAATGATATTGCTGCTTGGTTTCTCATGATTCATCTTCGTTTGTTGCACTCTAGACGTTGCATATGTGTTTAGAATTTTCTTGTTACTGTTGTTTTCTTGGAACTGTCAACATCGACAAACCTACAAGCGACATGTTTCTATGCTAACAAACATTATTTGGGATTTTGTCCTTAACTTCAACAAACTGTGGCCTGAGGAGCTTTGCACAAAATTATCGCTATGTGATATGTTTAGGATGTCCTGCAACATTATTTCCAAGTTATATAGTCAAGAAGAGATTCAGCTATAAATGATTTTTATTTTGTTTCCCCCCTGTTTTGATCAGTGTAATTACTTACTCTCTCTCTCTCTCTTTCTCATTAACCATCACAAGGGTTGATATTGCTCAATGGGCAAGGAAATAACAAACAGAACATGATTTTAGAAGGAAAAAAAAAAAGAAGATGAAAAATTTTCATTTGGATATGTTGACAAAGTTCATTGGTTTCGCAAATTATACTCTTGTATAAGATTGGAATCATTTTCAAGATTGGATCTTACTCTTGTAGTAATTGAATGGTATTTCCTAAGTTGTTAAAGACAACTTCAATTGAACTTTCACACCCAAATTAAATAAGAACTACGAGAGAGCAGACATCGCTCGTAGGGAAAGGATTGATCCATTCCAGTGCGCAATTGTCCAAGGATAGTCACATCTCTAAGGGTGTGGCAAAAAATCACATTGTAATTAATTATACAGTATAGCAAGTATAAAGACATAAGTATTTAACTGTCATAATGTAATTACAGTATAAATTCACAACGTCATATTTAATTGAACGAGTATAATTACACAGTCAAATTTTTTTAATTTTAAGAGAAAGAGTTTATTATACGAAATTAAATAATTATCACAAATTCTCAACTACTTCATGAGAATTGAAGAATGTAATTGCGTACTTTTATTTCACCTAATTTCATGCTAATCAAGTAATTATCTATCAAATAAAGATATTAAATTGTGTAACTATATTCAATTACACACAAATCTAATTTCTTCATCTACGTACTCCAAGTGATGTGACTACTTATTTGGAGGCTATAAAAAGGAATTTAACGAGAAATTGAAGCAAAAACAACAACATACCCAGTGTAGTCCACAAGTGGGGTTTCGGGAGGGTAGGCAAACTAAAAATTAAGAAATGACACCAATATATACTCCTACGATGGTTAGCATAAAACCTAGGCTTACTTTTATTTCATTTTTCTTGCGCGGATTGTCCTTCAAACGCGCTGGTCTTTAATTTTGCCCCTCAAATTGCTGGTTTTTAATTTTTGTCCTTTGCCTAAAAAAGTGATCAAAAATACCCGATGTTCTGGGTTCGAACCCTGGCTCATTAAAAAAAAAAATCGCAAGGCAAGGTTTTGCGAAAGTTAGGCCTTATAAGACCTAACTTAGTTATGTTGTAGTTCCAAGTTAGGACTTACAAGGCATAACTTCTGTAGCTCTAAGTTATATCAGACACGAACTTCTATATTGAAACTATGCCTTAAGGCATAACTTGCCTCACAATATATATATATATATATATTTATTTATTTTTTTACTCTGTTGGATTCTACCGACTTTGCCCTTATAGGTCTAATTTGCTATGAAATTCTGCCTTGCAAATATTTTTTTAATATTCTGTTGAGGATCGAACCCAGAATCTCAGAGATATTTTCGACCACTTAAAGTACCAAAGGACAAAATTAAAAACCAGCAATTTGAGGGGCAAAAATTAAAGACCACCCCCCCTAATAAAGGCATTTGTGCGAATGACCCTTTTTATTTCAAGGTGAAAGCAGACCATTTCGTTTTGTATATATGAAATGTAAAAAAAAATTGTCCCTCTGTCCCCATTTAATATATGTGACTGTTACCATTTGGAATATCCAAAACTTGATATGAGTCCATTAGTATTATTGTTCTGTATAACTTTCAAATATCTCAGTGATGCAGCTTAATCTAATTAGGTAAGTTTAAATTTAATCTGATATATTCTCTGTCAAACATGTTAAGAATTACCTGAAGATTCTTCCCCCACTTTTGCTACTATACAACAAGTTAAGTTGGCATCTGTACCTTTGTGCAATTGTCAAATATTATCACATATAAGTCACTTTATCTCATTTCTGGCATTTGAATACCAGTCATTGAGTCCAAATTATGGCTGAAAACTTTTGTTACAAGTCCAAATATACTGGTGAAATTTGGTGCTTTAGATTCATAGCTCTTGGATAGTACATACTATATAATGCTGGTGCAATTTGGTGCTTCAGATTCGATTTGCTAAAATCTGAGGTCATATAATCCAGCCTGTCTTAGAATTTTGGACATGTGCTGGAAGATACTATTTTGGACATCTTTTGTATTAAAGATAGTTAAAACTGTCTTTCAAGCATGGTCCGAGCTTTGAGGGTTTTTGATAGGGGTGCTTATGGGCCAGTTCAGTAGGATATTTGTGCTTAACGGTTCGGATTATAGGTTAATACTTCTTAAGATGTATTAAATCACTAATAGAATCAATAAGATATCGGTTAGTTTAGCATCGACTTAGTGATTATCAGTCGATCTATCGGTTAGCACACATTTCAAATGATTAGCACCGTTTCCTTATCAGCGTACGTAGTGACAATCTTCTTTACTGCTGGCTGATATATGCAATATAGCTTGTGAATTTTTTTGATATTTTTAATTAGTTTATTTCAGTGTACCCAAAAAAAAAAAAAAAATAGTCACAATCTTGTCCAACCAAATTCTTTCAGTTCTATCCTCTTTTTTTTTTCAGCGGACAGATCAGAAATACTATTAACAATATGATAACTTTTGAATTAACACTCATGCTAAGAGGGATTTCCATGTTGATATCAAATTTTTGAGTAAAGATCGTGAAAGCCATGCTCTCAAGTCATATGAAGGAGTAAAATCATGAGGATCATACACAAGAGTCGGATCATACAACACGAAGAAGTGGTTCGAGTAGAAGATGCATCAAGTCAGTCGAAAAGGATCTGAATTCTTCTTATGCTTGAAAATATTCTTAGCTATCAAGTAGTTAAATATAAGGATAATTAGGACTAAAAATAGTTTAAATGTATGTTGAGTTAAAAGTTGGTGGATCTCAAAGTATTATGCCTATAAAAGTAAATTTGTAAAGGACTACAAAATCAATTGACCCTGATTTTTCGAGTGGGTGTGTTCGGTATGATGGAAAATGTTTTCTGGGAAACTAATTGGATTTTTACTTATTTTCTTGTGTTCGGTATGTACGTAAACCAAAAAATATTATCTTATGGAGGTGAGGTGAGTGGGATGAGAGATGCGGGGCTGGAGTGGTAGAGAAGGGGTGTGCGGGCGGGTAAGACCGTAAGAGTGGGGGTTGAAGATGAGGTGCGTTTGAGGGTGCGGAGGTGATAATCACTTGTGTAAATTGGTTTCTCTATTTTCAATAAGGAGGTCATTTTCCTCATTTTAAGGAACTTATTTTTCAAAAAAAAATAAAAAAAAATACCAAACACGATAAAATTTGAAAACCTCTTGTACCAAACACATCCTATTTATTATCTCGTTCCGTACCAAAAGAGATTTTAAATAAGTCAGTTAGATCTTTACTGATCCAACAAAAATTTCTTGTGTGTTATCTTTAGATTTTTTTTTATACGTAAAAAGGACATAAAACTAGAAGCAAATTTGTAAAAGTCTACATAATCAATTGACTCAAGAAATTTTTAGATTTCGAGGACCAACATTAGTTAGTTTGATTCTCGTATTCCGAATTAAGCCAAACAAACTAATACGAAGAAAGTAGTTGTTATATCCCGTACTTTTGTACATTGGGTTATTCGTAAGCTAATCGACATAAGTTCAAGGACAAAATTATTTTTGAGACATGAGACAAGAAATTTTAAACCCCAACTTTAAAAATTGCACGGGATGCTAGTTAATTATTATTAGTGTGGAGATGTTAGTGAAGATTAGGAATTAATTATGTGTGCAATTAATCATACATGGAGGGTAGTGGATAAATTATTAATTATCTAGGAAATTCCGTTAATTGTTGAATTAGTAGAAGATTAGTGAATACGTGGATGCATGAGCAAAATGCATAAGGTTACTAATGTAATGTGTGTATTCATTTGGTTTACTTTCAGGACCAAAACTCTTTATATAAGTAAAGCCAAAAAAGTTATGGGTTCCACGGCCATAAATGGATTATGCTCACTCATTTAAGTAGATACTACACTTAAGGTTGAGATTTGTGTTACTAAAGAAGGACGCTTGGTTTGCTGAAAATACGGATACAAGGAATAAAATTTCGAAATGATTTAAGAAAAAAAAAAAAAAAGTGACGACGATGATTGAAAATAATATTTGTGTAGGTATAAAGAGGCTATGGACTAGAATTTTACCACTCGATTATGATAATGAGTATATGAAATGTGTTCAAAGTGATTCATATTTAAGTGAATTGAGAGCAAGAATTAATTGTGTGGATAATTGGATAAATACTAAATTTTAGTGGGAGATTAATAAACTAATTATGGGATTTTGGATAAATAATAAACGTGCATGTCATCCCCATGTGGCAGCAACTAGAATGACTAAGTGATTAAGCTAGCTAGGTGGCATTATTAGGAGTGGGACCCATCGTCCAATATGATAAGGAAAAAAAAAATCTTTTTCATTAAAAGTGACAAAAAAGGGGGCATATCACGTGAAAAGATCAGTGCATGGGATGATGGACACAAGGTTAATAATTAATGTTTGAGAGGGGTATAAAAAGGTGTTTATTAGCTATCATTTTAAGATACCTTCAAATGCTATTATATGTATTTGTTGTACTAATGTTACTGCTACGTGTAAACAAGGGAAAAAAAAAACACTTGTGCTTTGTAAAATGATTTAAGTACAGCACATGATATATTTTATCATTATATTGAGCATTACCCTTAAATCCTTTTCCAAATAACATTTTCCCTAAACTGTTCGTTCCAAACCATTCCTTCATCTCCATCTTCACAACACCATTTAAATTACTACTACTCTTATTCTTCATCCAGTGATTATACGTCTCTTTAATAGCTAATTTTACTTCAAATTCCTTGATATGTTTGAGCAGTTTGATTCGCCTTGTGGAAAACAACTCAATTATAGCTATTTTTTTCTTATTTCTCGCTAGTAAGGACCATAAGGAGCAAGACATCAAATAAAGGTTTCATGGTCTACCTTAAAGAAAAAGAAATATTAGCTAAAGTGATAGGCATGGAGAAAGTTTCATTCAGTGGTGTTTTCTTAAATCAATAAATGTTTGCTTTGCTGATTTTCCTGGCCAAAAATGTGTCCAACAACGTTGGTGCAATCTCTTCTTATGTAAAGTGTGAACAGAGGTTGAAATGGAGACTTGTAGATGGTAACGCGAGCTAAAATTTTCAGTAGCTCTAGAGCCATGTGTGAAGGTAGTATAAGTAAGGATTTAGGTTTGGCATATTAATTGTGGAAGTTCGTGGTTGGACCGAGTTATTGAACGACGTAAGGTATGTAAAGCTTTACCTTTCCTTCTCTTGGCATGTCTTAGGTGTGATAGGTTTGGATACGAGCCTCGGGAACGACTCTACTCTTAGGAATCCGCGCTTAAATTTGTCCCTTTTTCATTCAATAGAATTGAATCCTATATGCATGTTTTGTTGAAAGAATTGTGCAAGTTTTCATAAATTGCTTAAAAAGTTAGGGAATTTCCCTAGGACCTCCATGGGTGACTCTATAAACTTAATATACGTAATTTGCGCCCATCGCTTCAGTTGACCCGAGGTGGGCCCACTATTCCCGACTTGTCTCTTATTGTACTAATGTCTTATTTTCAAGCCATGTAAAATGAACCGTTTTAACTATCCTTCTAGCTACTAAAGGACAATTGTTTTAATAGTTCCCTTGAGTTTTGTAAACTATTTTGGAATGTGGAAGCGACCTCAGAAAGATTATTTCTCCGTAACTTATTATGACATCCGAAATACACTTATTATGATTCTGTCCGATTTCATTATTTCGATTTGTCATTCGATATGTCTTATTGAGTCTCTGGAAATATATGGTATTTTATATTGTATTTAGTTTCTCACTACTCCATTCGTGGATGCCTCAATGTTTCCCCCACTGAGCCCGGGCCAGGATATGTTGTCAAGCGTATTCCACTGCATTGTTCGCCGTGCCTCGATGTGAGGGGGCAGGTTCACTGGTACATGGGTTGTGGAGTATGTTGTGCCATGTACACACATTCTGATATGACATGATATGATTTGATATGGCCACCTGATATGATATGTTATGTTACGGGGTTATTCCCTAATCTGGAGCATGATGTGTTGTGGCGCCAGTGTCGGGGTGGCGACCACGTTCTGTTCACCGAGTCCCTTGACGGGGGCCGGATATGATATGGCATATGTTTCGGTATACGTTCTTTACGTTTTGGAAATATGCATTTGATAATCTGAATATTACACTCATTTTCTGTACGTTTTGTTCCGGTTATGATTTTGTTTCTGTGCTTCAGGCTTTACATATTCAGTACATATTTCGTACTGACCCCCTTTCGTCGGGGGCTGTGTTTTCATGCCGCGCAGGTACTGACGACCGATTTGTTGATCCGCCCGTTTAGGATCCTACTCTACTGTCTTGGAGTGCTCTTTTGTCCGGAGCCTACGTTTTGGTACAGTCTTATGCCATTGTACATATGTATGCTATTCAGGGGTATGACGGGGCCCTGTCCCGTCTTATGATTCTGTTGTGATCTGTAGAGGTCTGTAGACGTACATGTGGGTTCTGTATATGTTTTGGGTTGATATGATCTATGATAACCTTATCGGCTTCCACGTGCTATATCTGTTCATCTGTGATAGTTAGTGACGCCATTTGACTTTTATATTTATATACTCTGCTTATATGCCAGTTTGGGTTAAGGGGTACGTCCGGGTGTCCAGCACGGACACTAGTCGCGGCCTACGGGGTTGGGTCGTGACAGTAGTAATATACGTCCTCCGGATAAAAAAAAAAGTCCACTTAGCTTTTTTTTCTTGGATAAAAAAAAAGAGTCCACTTAGTAAATCAAGAAAGAATTAACCTTGTTTTTTCATATTTGCCCATATTAAGTATTATATGATCAAATCCCAATGCCTATTTAATTAGGGGTAATTTAGTTAAATTATCTATTTTTATCTGGGAGTTAGTATTTTGTTAAAGGGTGTGCAAATGGTTAAGTGGACTATTTTTTTTTTATCCGGAGTGAGTATTAAGGACCATTTAATGTGAGACGTCATTTAGCTCCTAAATAGATCGGATGATGTGTTCGGTACATTAAAGGACCTTAATTTTCTCTTCTTTGGACGTGGGTTTGCCATTTCAAGAAATATCCCTACAAAAATCATATGAATTTCTATTGAATCCTTAGTAATTTGAGAGATATAATGTGGAAGAAACAAAAGAATGGAGTCAGTGGAGTTGGAAGAAGAAGAAATCCTTCTTCTCTCTATTTTGCCCACTAAAGATGCGGTCACATCATGTGTTCTCTCAAAGAGGTGGCATTATTTCTGGACTTACTATTTATAACTTCCTTTTCATTGATCGAAATTACAACAATGTCCAAAATTTCATATCCTTTGTAGACCACGTTTTAATTCATTCCACTTGTTCCAAAATAAAAAAAAATCTAACTCGATTTTCTCACAGAGACTGGAAATTTGATTCGAAAATGAGCAAATGGATCAGTTTTGCTGTGGAAAACAAAGTGGAAGATGTTGTGTTACCTTCATGTCTATTTGCTCACGATATCACTTACGTATTGCCTCTATGTATGTACACTTATTCGTCACTGGTTACATTAAATTTGAGATGTTGGGTGTTTGATGAAGAAATGGTCATAGCTTCGAACTCTCTAAAGAGCGTAAAGCTGGACTCGACAACGTTAGAACATGACTATATTGTTAAAATACTGTCAAGTTGTCCTTTAGAAGATGACTATATTGTTAAAGTACTGTCAAGTTGTCCTACTTTGGAAACTAGCGAGCTGTCATTTTGCGAGGGTTGTCATCGTCTAGCAATTATGTCTTCAAGTTTATTATGTCTTCAATTTTAAGGAGACTTACGTTGAAAAACCATTTGCAGCTTTCCTTCGAAGGAGATGAGTATTTGGAAATTTTTGCCCCATATCTTCAGCATTTAGATATTTCAGGAAATCTTGGGACATCTCGAGATTAGGCTAGTAAATGTCTCCTCTTTGGTTATTGCCGGCCTCACTTTTAGCTTGGCTTACTTTTACTATTTTAGCTAGAACAAATACTTAAAAATACCTTTTTATTTTACCCAAATACTTCAATAGTGCTTATAAGGTATTTTGCCTGAAAAGCACCTAAAATAAGCTTAATCCAAACAGGCTCCAATTTCTATTGAATTCACAAAATCCTTTCCCTCTTGAAATATGGTTTCATGCCATTCCAGCAAAAATGTTACAAGTAGTTCGAAATATTCAATGTCGAAAAAACAAAAAAACGAAGTCACTGAAACCCTAGACGATCGTCTCAGTCGGTTGCCAGACGAAGTCCTTGTACAAATTCTATCTCTTTTGCCGACGAAAGATGCCGTCTCATCATGTGTTCTCTCAAAGAGGTGGCGTCGTATCTGGACTTCTATTGATAACTTCATTTTCATTAATCGAAATTACAGCAAAGTCAAAAACTTCATATCCTTTGTCGACCACGTTATAACTCAGTCCACTTGCTCCAAAATAAAAAAATTCCAATTCGATTTTGATCGAAGTAACCGGGAATTTAATTCCAAAATCAGCCCATGGCTCAGTTTTGCCGTGCAAAACAAAGTGGAAGATGTTGTGTTACATTCATTTGATGACAATCTCACTTACGAATTGCCTCTATGCATGTACACTTGTTCATCATTGATTACACTGAAATTGAGCGGTTGGGTGTTTGATGAAGGAACGGGCATAGCATGGAGCTCTCTAAAGAGCCTAACGCTGCACTTAACAGAGTTAGAAGACAGTAATATTGCGAAATTATTGTCAAGTTGCCCTGCTTTGGAAACCATGGAGCTTTCATTTTGCGAGGGTTGTCGTCATCTAGAAATTACTTCTTCAAATTTAAAGAGACTAACGTTGACAAACCTTTCTGTCGCCGTAGATGATTATTTGGAAATTTTTGCCCCAAATCTTCAGCATTTGGATATTTCAGGAAATCTTGGACATATTGAGATTAGGCTAGTAAATGTCTCTTCTTTGGTCATTGCCAGCCTCACTTTTAGATTGAGTTGTATCAATGAAGAGTGGGAGGAAGATGATATTGAGGAAGACAGTTGCTATGATTATCATCAAGGTATCAGAAACCTTATTTTGGTCCATCTTCAAAAGTTGAGTTATGTGACTGAGCTAATAATTGGAGGATGGTTTGCAGAGGTTTGTTTCTATTCCAAGAAACCTTATTCTCTATTTGATTTGTAGCAAAGAATTGTGGGATGTGAATCTATCAGAATATCATACAATTATGAAATTTTGTATGCATGAGAATCCCAGTGGAATTTATTTTGTTATTGAATAATTGAAAGGATTTTTTTTTTAATGTATACAAAAGTATCTTGTCTTCACCTTTTGTGACCTTTTATCATCTTCCTATCTACTTTCTGAAGTTGGAATTCCTTTACTGGACATAGATTATTTTAGAAACTAGCCTTTTGCACACTGTTGTTCCTTAAAATGGTTAGATTTGTCATAGTATATCTTTATGTTGGGGATTACATTTCTTTGTAGTTGTTTCTTTCTCTATCCTTTACCTATTTCTTTGAGATTATTTCACCAGGTCGTGTTCATGATGAAACTTGACGGAGTGATGCTTCCAGAATTGAGATGCAAAAGTCTAACTCTAAAGTTGCATGTATCGGAGCATAATCTGTATGGAATAGCCAGTCTTTTGCACACATCGCCTCATTTGGAGTCACTCAACATACACATCGAATCTCAGGTCGTTCTTTCTCTTGATTTATAATCCATTCAATTTTTGAACACCGCCCTCCTCCCCCCATCTTCTTCTTCCCTCAAAAGGAGTTTCTTAAGGAGAATGCAAATATAATATCATTAAGAATATTTTGTTACTGTAGAACAAAAAATTAAATGGTCAGGGTAGACCTACGTTGGATCCTAACTATATTCTTTGTTCCAGTTTAATGATTCCTCCTCCTGCCAGCTTGAGCTAGGCTATTTTGCCGAAGTAGATAACATCAATTTGCCGAGTTGGATCCCAAACACTGTGTTTCCCAATCTTAAGAATGTTAAGATTGTCGGCTGCCCAAGAGAATGTTTGAAGGATTGGTCTGAAGGGGGCTTTTGTAAGCTTTTGGAACTTTTGAAGTTTCTACTAATGAATGCAGTGGCTTTGCAGAAGCTTGTTATCGTAGCAAAGAGGAGAAAGTGCTGTTATTGTTCAGAGAGCTGCGTGTCCCGACATTTATCACAATTGGCTAAGAAATTGTTAGACACCCCAAAATCATCAAAAAATTCTGTGATTATTTACCAAGAGTTTGCTTAGCATAACCAGACTGGAAGTTGTGTTGTTTCGGCATACTAGAAATGTTACCTTATATTTTAGCTTTTGATTTACTGCAGATGTAATTTTGACCTTGTGGCATTCCAAATGTTTGGCTTCTTGGTTTCTTAGAAGCCTTTGATTGTTTCCCTCTAGACATTGCATATGTGCTTCGAATATTGCAACTTTTGTTCTCCTGGAATTGTCAAGATTAGGCTCTCGAAATGCTCTATTTTGCTTTCTTTGTCGATAGCATCAACATTTACGACAGCGACATGGTCTCTCTCTCTCTCTCTCTCTGATTGCTTTTACTTGGAAGAAAGAGTTCCCCATTGTTTAAGCAAGAGTTCCCCATTGTTTAAGCAAATAATCTGTAGCTGCTCTATTTGAGGCTTACAGTGCTGTTGAATGCTTTTACTTGAGGTTATGCTGATAATAGGACTATTCAATTACATCTAATCGCTTGATTTTCGTGAATCTTCATTCCTTAGGCAGATTCTGAGTGTTTGGAACTGCTTACCAGGGGTTGGGATTTTTTTTTTTTTTTGGGTGGAACAACAACTTTCTTGATATTCTTACTATAAATAGACAAAAGAATCTCTGTAATAGGTTTAAAAATGACTTTTGACTATCATATGACTGTACCTTGTTTGGATTTAATTTTTAAAAGAACTTCCCTCACATGATGCGAATGAGAGCTGGTATTCATTTTCATGTGCTAGAAACCTTAGAATGACATGTTTGAGTGAAGTTACTGTTAGTGTCTCTTTGTTATGGTTTTCTTATGGCTGCTGGTGCCCGGAGTCAACAAACTCTGAAGCTTGTTGATGTTTTTTGTTTCTTTGATGGATATTTCACAAAGATAGCAGCATGTAAAGAGGTTATAACACATCTCACAGTACAACAAAGTTTATTTAGGTGTGATCTTAGGTGAAGCTAATATGGTAGCAAATGTCCTAGATCGAAAGATCATGTCAAAACAGTTTATGGTTCTTCAGGGCTTCATTGGTCCTTTCTATTTCAGTGTTGCTGCTGATATGCTTGCTAAATTTCATCTTATGACAATGGCTGTTGAGATGAGCAGAGTGGAGGTATGTTTCCTCTGGATGCAGCTTTTGCAAGACTTATGGCTCATTAAGAATTTGGAGATTTTGGACAATAGCCATTTCATTTCATGATATCGCTTACCAAAGAGGATAATACAGGCCATATCAATCGTATGAAAGTGTTAAACTTCACTTGAGTTTCAATATTTTAATCTACTTCCATTGTACAGTTATGCATGTTACCTTCTCTGTTTTTTCTTTCCATATTTTTTAATACGCGATTTGACAATAGCGTACAGTTCTTCCTTGAAAGAAAAGTGGAAGATTTTGTATACTGCTCAAGTTCTAATAGGGACGGTGGCGCATTGACTGAATCTTTCTACACTTGTTTGTCGTTGGTAACATTAGATTTGTCCTTCTTTAGAAACTATGGAATTTGATATGGGTAGGGGATTTCATCGCCTGGAAATTACTTCTTTAAAATTGAAGAGACTAAAGTTGATAGGTTTTACGATTCCTGGTGATGAAAGTAATCATATCTTGGAGACTCGTGCTCCTTATCTTGAATATTTGGAGATGTCAAGACTTCAACACAAATATAGGCTTGTAGATGTGTCCTCCGTGGTTAATGCTAAGCTTACGTTCTACACCTCATGTATCAAAGACGTGCAAGCTCTTTTTGAGGAAGCTGTTGATGTTGTAGAAGACAGTTGTCGTGATTCACATCATGTTTTTGGGACCCTCGTCCAAGATTATCTTCAAAAGTTGAGCTGTGCAACTGAGCTAGCTATAGGATCTTGGTTTATAGAGGTTTGTTTCTAACTCAAAAGTCCTTATTTTTGCTGTATTAATAATTAGTAGACGGTTAGTGTAAAACATTATACAATTGAGAACCTTTGCATAAATTTGACCAACATAACAAGATCAATCACGGAAACTTGTGGCCTTGTGGACCTTTTCGCAACCCTTTTGTCAACTTTTAGAACCTGTTATTTCTTTTATCATACCTCCAAAAGATATTTCTAGAAACCAAACTTTTTGTGGATTGAGGTGGCTTAAAGTATTTACATGCTTATTTTTTGTTTGATAAAAGAAAGAAACAGAGTGGTTGGAAAACAAAATCTTAGATGGTTTTTGGTTCATCACTATTCACAACACTGCCGCTCTGCGGTGGAGTACTTTCTTATTTTTGTTGTTGCTTCCTCCATTCTTGACGAGTTTCATTGGATAACTGCACCCAGCTCATGTGCATGTTGCAATTCAAAGGAGTGCAGATTCCTGAAATGAAATGCAAATATCTAAGGCTAGGGGAGTTGCATATGAATAAGCTTAATTTGTTTGGAGTAGCTGGCCTTTTGCAAGCCTTGCCTCATGTGAAGACACTTATCATAGACTTTGCTAGTATTGAGGTAACTTCCTCTCTTTTTCTTTACATCTGTTCATTTTATGAAGTTTTAACATCCCCTCCCCTCCCTAAGAAGTTGTTTCTGAAGGAGAATGCAAATATATATTTAATGGGTTTTGCTAAAGAGTAGTAGATTAGCATCCCCCCCCCCCCCCCCCCCCAAAAAAAAAAATTAATTTTTCTTAAGTCCCCTTACTATCTCTTCAAACAATGGTGGCTACTTTGTCTTTTAACCCAGAAAATCTTAGCCGAATGTAGTTCTTCTCCACTGTCCCGTCAGAAGGCCTCCCCGATTCACTCCCATTTTCCCCGTAAAAGTCACTCACCCCCAAGAATATAAAATTGCTGTGTGAACAATGTTTTTGTTCATTAAAAAAATCCTATGTTCAGCTCCATTGTGCTTCGAGGTGCAAACCAAGAGTTTGAGGTCCAAATCAAACTCTCCACCTTCTGATACATGCCTTTTGTGGTTGTCTATATATGCTTTACTAAATCAAAATCATGTTGACAGACAAAATCAACAATTAGACTTTGTGGATTAATAGAAGTCTGAGAAGTTCCTGGTACTTTCAAGTTCCAAAGGAAGAAAAGCAGTCATATTTTTACCCTTCCGGAGGAGGGGTCTGGATTATGCCAATTCATGACAGTCTAACTCTAGAGATAAAAAAGAAACAGTCATTTCGATCCAAGCACAGGAGAATCTGTTTTGACTTTATTGATAGCGGTATGTTCGCGTAGCAGTCTATGAGAGAAAGTGTTTGTTGGACAAAAAAAATAGAAGAACCAGTCGCCGGAAAATGAAGCGCGAAGGGGGCATTTGTTGGTGAAGAGTAAAGGATAGAAGATGGCTTACAGAGGAAGATGAATTATTTGGTATTTCAAGTTTTTTGTGGAAAAGAGCTCCGTAATGAAAATGATTGTTGTGCTATCACTCTTTACTTGGGTTTACATATGCCATAAATTAATATCACAGGAACTGCAATCTGAATCATTTCCCAAGTACTATTAAAATTCATTGATTCCGAAATTTTCTTCATACCAGACACTTCCTACTGTGAAATCATTGTTTGAGAGTTTTCTGCAACTTTATTAGGCTGACCTGCATTTGGCCCTGATTATATCACTCTGTCTCCTGTTTAATATCACCCATTGCCCCTTTGAGTCAAGATATTTGGCCAAAGGAGAATCTATTGATTTGCAAAGTTAAAAAAATCGTAATGTAAGTTGCTCAAACGCTCACAGGTAGATGAAACCTAAACCCCAGGAAACGCTTCCTCTCTCTCTCCCTTCATGGAGACTTGAGACCTCCATGGCCGAATCTGCTTCGCCCCAGCTTCAAGCTGTGGGAGAACCACCAACAAACCTTACGTATGCTTCGTTAATCCATAACAATTCATCTCACCAACCGTTAACCAAAACAATCTTGAAACCAATTGAATACATTCATGGAGAACCAACTATTAAATTCACAATGGAGGAATTGGATAGTTTTTCGATGGAAGAAGGCTTACACCAAGCAGTGATTATGAAGTTTGCACATAACAAACCAGATTTTCATGAGATTCACAAGAATATTCCAAAACAATTTGGTATCAAAGGGCGACGCAATATTGGACAGCTCGAGTTTCGGCACTTGCTTCTCAAGTTTGATTTATATGAAGATTTTGTGCAAGTTTTGTCCAAATCTGTTGGTTATATTAATGTTAATGGGGAAGCGTATTAATTTAGAGTTTTCCCTTGGACTATTTTCTTTAATCCTAAGGAAGAAACCTCCATGACGTTGGTATGGATTTCGTTTCCAGTCTGCCGCCAAGTTTATTTGCCAAGATATCCTTGTTATCAATGGCTTCTGCTGCTGGGAAGCCGTTGGCAGTAGATAAAGCTACGCAAGAAAGGTCTAGGCCAACACTGCAAGGGTTAAAGTCATTCTTGATTTACAGACAAGCATCCAAAGCGTATAAGGTTATTCTACGTGGATGAAAAGTCTGGAAAAGTTATAGAACACTATCAAGATATTGTCTATGATAATCTTCCAAAATATTGCACATGTTGCAAGCATCAAGGACATGATGAGTCCGTTTGTCGTTTACGCTTGCAGAACCAACAAAATGATGTGCTACAACATGCAGAACATGACAATAAGGAGCAAGCCAATGGAGAAAAATATCAAGGTGATTTGCGGCAGATGTTAAATGAGAAAAGGATGGCCACAAGTGATTTGGTGACTAGGGATGCCTCAAAAACTGATTTGGCAGTACCTACTACTCCAGATACTAGAAAAGAATTAGTAGAGGCTGATGCTACAAAAACTAATTCTGTCACTCAAGGCAATAAAGAAAATAATAATGAAAAGGCTGTGGAGACAAAAAATAATGATGGTTGGACTGTGGTGACGTATAAGAGCCCTGCTGGAATTAGGATTGGATAGCCAAGTAAAGCAAATCGCCCAGCACCACAAGTTGCTACTGTTTCTAATCATCATGAAGCCGAGAAAACTGACGCTACATGTGCTGGACTTGCTCGAACTACTTCTAGTAGGAACAAAGAGTTTCAACTAGTCAATGAAATGCAAGCTTGTGATTCTGGGCAGCGAACAAATGTGGGAGTTGACAACAACAAGGCTGTGAAAGTTGTGGCGCAAGTTGAAAAATCTGGGCAACAATTAGTGTGTAAGGAAGTTTTGAAAGAAGATGGCATGGCTGGTGCTAGGGGATCTGCTGCTAAGAATAATTCAGCTGCTAAGGCGAATAAGATTAACTCGAATTCTCTTCCAGTTGTGTCAATTAAAAATGCTTTTCAATCTATTCCAGGTGATTATTGTAGTGAAGAGGTACAGGGTAATGAGAAGCAACTGGAGGTCGTCGATGATCCTTAACTAGTGGTTGCCGAAGATGTTCAAGATGTGGCTCAAGTAACTTCCTTATCACCCGCAATTGCTAAATTAATAGGGCAGGATTCAAATTCAAATATGAAATTCAAATCCATTGGAGTTCAAATATTGTAGAACATGAATCCCCTCCATACACTGCCGAGGAATTTACTTACTAATCATGATACAAATCAATCCAAAGGGAATTTAAATGCAACGGGGATGCCTATTCCGATGCTTAATTTAGGCACAATGAACACCTCGACTCAAGAGGAAAAACAAGGGGAAACGAGTGCTCCTAGGTGGGCAGATTTAGTTGAGGAAGAGAAGCATATTACTCCACCTCCTAGGAGTAAGTTGAGTCCTCAAGCACCTGATTTGCGCCTTCAAATAAGACAAATCCATCTATGGCAGTGATAGGTACCTCTTCTAATTTAAGTGCTACAAAAGTAAGATTGGTTGATAGAGATATCCTTCCTTCTCTTGTTTCTCATGATATGGATATATTGAATGCAATTGATAACTCTAAAAAGAGCTTAGCCATTACCACCAAGGATATGGGAGTATTGCCAGAGAGTCATAAGCCAGGAGCTGTAGTTTCAGGATTTAGTCCAAGTACAACTAATGATACTGACTTGGGCGATGACATGTTCGATGAGGATGATGAGGATGATATGCTAGACATGTTCTTTGATAAATTGGCTAAGGATGGGGATCTCTCACCTAGGCAACAAAGAAGTGGAAGCAACAAAAGCAAAAAGAAGACACATGGAAGACAACATAGTTGGGATGGCAAGGTGACAAATGAATTTGTTCCAAGGCACCTACCCATGCGACTAGCAAAGCAAAATCATATGACAGTGTCAACAACTTTAACAAGATCCAACAAATCCAAGAAGAAGTGATGAACTATCAAGTTTTGTTGGACAAATTTGAAGAAGAAGACAAGAGAGAAGTACTTCAGGTCACTTTAGATGGGCAAACTATCTTTTTTAGTTCATACATATATAAAATGAAGTTTGAGGTTGATAACTTTATTCTTGGTTTTTATATTTTTACATTGCTTAAGTATCCTCATTTGTAATATCATCATTGAGTGTATTATAAACTCTGTGATGATCATAGATGTCACGACCCAACCCCGTAGGCCGTGACTAGTGCCCGATCTGGGCACCCGAACCCATCTATCAAATATTATCTCAAATTCTATCAACTCATTCTAGTATATGGCGGAAGCCGACAAGACTTTATTTCAAATTTAGGTAATTTCCAGAAAATTTCGGCAGAGTTTCCTTTGTTTTACGGACTATCCAATATACCCTGCACGCAGAAAATACCAACAAAAGCCACACAGGGCTAACCAAGCAATATATAAACATATGCGGACCGGCCGCCTCGGCGTATAGGTTCGCCCAAACAACATATGCGGACCGGCCGCCTCGGCGTATGGGATCGCCCAAACGACATGTACATACATCTATACAGAAAGACCCTAACCCACAAACATGTCCACAGACCTCTAAACAGACCGACAAAATCATATGACGGGACAGGGCCCCGCCGTACCCATGAACGAATATATACAAATGCACTAATAAATATATATACCAAAAGTATAAGCTCCGGAAAGAGAGGAGCACTCCGAATAGCAGAAAGGGTGTCCTAAACAGGTGGATCACTAGGTTGTGCGTCTGTACCTGCGGGCATGAAACGCAGCCCCCGGAGAAGGGGGTCAGTACGAAATATGTACTGAGTATGCAAAGCAGAAGGTACAGAAATAAATCTGAATAATAATCGAATCAGATATACAGAAAATAATACATATCAAAATGTTTATTTTCAAAGTATAAATTATGCATAGGGCACTGGAAAATGTGGTCGCCCGCCTGTCGATGGCGCCACAACACAGCATAACACCAGAAAGTTTCAAATCTCCGAATCCCCGTCACACATCACAACACAGCATAACGCCAAACACAGCATAACGCCAAACATAAGTGGAACCCGGCCCTAGAGCGAGGAGCACGGTGAACCATAAACACAGCATAACACCGGAATGTATCAAAAAGTGCACGACAACAGAACCGGCCCGGGAACCGGCGAACGATATCATAGTAGGCACGAGCGGAGTAGTGAGGAATCATATGCATAAAATCATTATTATAAATCCGAAGGGTAAGTAAAATAGTCATATTCGAAATCGGAATAATAATTATCACTTTTTTGATTCAAAGTTGTCAAATTTACATAAAGGGCGTCGCGGGACCCACGGACGAGTATAGACCCGAACTGAGCCCGCCTATGAAAAACATACCCATTATACATCAAGCAAACTCCTATAAAAATTATTGGAGCGATCCGAGCCTCTATGCGAAAAATATGGCATTCAGAGATTACAAAATTCCTTAAAGTGAACATTTTCTATGCGAATTTCGGAAAGCGATTACTTCAAATACATCATGGTTCATATTTCATAAAAACATACATAAGAGTGCCAAAGAATATATATATATGGATCATAACATGCTCGGATCTCGAATTTGGAATTCCCTTAAAGCTCTAATCTAGCCTATGTGAAACTAAGGCATGCCAAAAGAAGGAAGGTTGCTTTACATACCTCAAACGCTCTCCAATATGATCCAACTCAAGCTAAGTCCAAACTATGATTCGGGCTGCCCACGATCTAAAAATAAGCCATAAAATGCCAAACATTAGCTAAAGACTCTTTGGGCATTAAATTCCAATTTCGCCCTTAATTCTACAGAAATTTGGGCAGCATTTCCCCTGTAAATAGGCTACCCCGAGAATTTAACTCGGCCGTATCAATCAACAACAACAACAACAACCAACCTAACAACATCAATAATAAATTCGGAAGACAAAATAACATTAATAGCTCTCTTTTTCATCATTCGACAACTTTCCAAATATTCAATTCAACGGCTCACATTCAAGCCACCACATCGCTCACACATTTAATTATCCACCCGAGTCTTTACCACAATATTCTAGGACATTCTAAACAATCCACATAATATTTCCAACGACCCGAAAAATTTTCCACTGTTTGGCCGAAAACAGTCCCCTTTTCCATTCCTCATTTTCAAGTCATGTTTTGTACCACAATCCACAATATAACGATATGATTTTCATAAAATATACAATTTACGTCAAACGCACAACTAGCCTCAAAACAGCCCACAATTTCTCAACATCAATCTTGAGCCACTTAAACACTTATTTCCAACTAGAATTCGTTTCGACGATAACTAAAATACTAAGCGATAGTATTACGATCTTCGACACATTATAAAACTCACATTCGCCCGCGCCACACACATACACATGTTAATGATTCTTATATATACAAATTTTATTCAATGCACAAAGTTCTCCAAATCAGTCCGCAACGCTTACTATGTCAATTTGGGACATTAAATTCTCATTTCTAACCTACAAGTCATCACCATAACCATTACGACGCTAAGCGAGATTAATTCCTTCTTTGCTACAATTTGGAGGCTATAAACACGGCTACACTACACATATACATGTATCGATGATTTTTATTCTTTTCCCCACTCGATACCAATCTAACATAATATAGAATTAATTCATCAATTCCATTTGTCACACCCATATACACGGCTAGAACACCCATCACACAACCCACTTCCAATCATACTATATTTCATGATTTCCATCCCTATTAACATACCATAACATGAATAAATGTTCACAACACAAAAACAAGAGCAAAACATATCTTTCTTCTTCAATCCACCAAATAGTTAGGGTTTGCAAATGGGTACAACTAATGGTTGGATGACCCGAACAACTCTTCCACGCTACTTAGGGACCTCAATATAGTGGGTTAACACCAAGGAAATAATTTTTGGGAAGCTAGAATTTGATTTGGTTTTCCTAAGGTTGGGCCGAAAACAGTGGGGGTTGGGAGCTCTCTATTTTCTTGTTTTGTGCTAAGTGATGAAGTGAATAAATGAGGAATGAAGACTTGGTCTTCATCTTTTAAGTGGTTCACAAAATATCCACATTGCCTTGGGTCCACACAATGTGTTGGACCAATTAAAATTGGTCACACAATGTGTGGGACCCCTTTTTAATTCACACGGCCCCATGGCATTTTTGGCACCACATTTTAAATTCCAATTTTATGAATTGTGGTCCCAATTTTCCCTAAGTGTTCAATGCCAACAATTTCATATATAACTTATATCTCAAAATAAAATCAAATGGTCAAAAGTCCCGACTTCGAATCCCCGAATGGTCTTGGCCTTAAATTATCATAATTAATCCGGGTTGTCCTAATGTATAAAAAAAAAAATACGGGACGTAACAATAGAATACCTAGTTGTCTCTAGCTCTTATTTTTTTCATGCTGGTTAGTTAGTAGAGGTTTTGTTACCTCATTAAGATTAGTAAGGTAAGGCCTAGCCTCCCTTGGTTGTACTCTTCTCTATGAGGTTAACTTTCATTTGTTAATAAAAAAAATATATAAATTAAAAAAAAATTGATTTGCAAAGTTGGATTTCAAGCTTTGAATTTCCCAACCTCAAGAATGTTAAGATTGTCATCTCCTTAAGGACACACTTAAAGCATCATTCAGTACGGGGCTTGAACAAGTTTTTCAAACTTTCAGAATTTTTGTTAATGAATGCAAAGTTTTCGGAGAAGTTCGTTATCATATCAAAGAGAACAAAGTGGGAGAGCTCTTGCGTGCCCAAATATTTATTTCAACTGGCTGAGAGACTGTTATTTTGCCCAACATCCTCTACTAATTCTGTAATTATGGTTTTCCAGGAGTGGCCTTTCTGTGATTAGATTGCAAGTAGACTTCAACAAAAAACGTTTGCAAGTAGATTTCTGTTCAGTTTACCAGAAATGTTAGATTATATGTAGATTTTTTATTACTGCTGATGAAAATCTTGAACTAGTATATGTAACTATTAACTATGTGTTCCTCTTATCTTTCCCTTAATGATATACTTGGTTTATCGTGAAACTTTTTTTCTGTTACACTCTAGATGTTGTACACGTGTTTCATAGTTTCTTCATTGGCTCCCCCCTCCCCCCTCCCCCCCCCCCCCCCCGCCCCAAACCAGCCGGTCCGTCAAGATGGGCAGATCTACAAGCTCGTGATTTATTTTTTCTGTTGTCTACGTGTTTCATAGTTTCTTCATTGGCTCACCACCGCCCGGTCTGTCAAGATGGGCAAGATCTACAAGCAACACTTTTTCTGATAATTAGGGTCATGAAATGTTTTGTTTTGCAACCTTGGCCATATGACATCAAGGTATTATTTTGCTGGGGAATAGTTAATTTTAGGCATTTCTTGGAAGGAAGAGATTTGTACTGTTTGTTTATCTCAAGTAATTTGTAGCCAATTGTGATTGAGGCTTAAAATGCGGTTGAATGCTTTAACTTAACTTTCATGATGATACATCTGGCTGCTTCACCTGGAATTTTCATTTATCAGGCACAAATTTGAGTCGATTTGAATAGCTTACTCAGGGTTGTAAAAGATTGTGGAACGACTTGATAAATCCCATGCTAAAGAGTTACAGGTATCTATCCTCTTGTTTTTGGAAATAACTGTTTTTTTAAGTTTGGTTGGACATGACGTATTACAGGATACTGTTTGTGAATCATAAGGAATGATACCAATATACTGAATTTTGGGTGAGTGTCAAACAATATTGGTCTGTATTCTGCTGATTTTTTTTTTTTTCACAAACTTTTACAGTTTGTTACTCCGTGACATACTGACTCTGAAATGTTGCATTACATTCTTGCTTCTTCTTGTTTTTTTTTTTTTTCTTTTTTTCTTTTTTCTTTTGGTACCGCAGAATGAAAAAGTTTTCAAGTGTTTACCCTCCATCTTGACTTTTGTTTGCTCTATTTTGATGACAAAATTGAAACACTATAGCCAAAGAAAGAGCAATACAATTTTTTAATTTTCTTGGTGATTTGGAAAAATCAAGGAAAAAGATGAAAGAACGGACAACTACTTGAATAAGCTCATAAATATACTGCTGACGTTTCTGATTGTGTATTGCTGATAACAAAATAAAAATAAAAAATGAATGAATGAAACAGTACAACTCCAAATGTCACTGTGATCATTTAATTAATCAAAGTTCCCACATATATGAGAGTATGCCTGTCAACCGGTTCCAACCGGAACCGGACCGGGAACCGGTTAGGAAACCGGCCGGTTCCGGTTCCAAAACCGGAACCGCCTAACCGGTTTTGGTTTAACCGGTTCCGGTTAACCGGTTTTAAGGTCCAAACCGGAACCGGTCCGGTTTGGATTCGTTAAAATATATTTTTTTTTTTTGTATTATATATATATATATTATAGTATTTATTTGTATATTGTAGGTATATTTACATATGTTATACAATTTTATAATTAAAGTTTAAATATTTACTGACTAACAGCCTAACAGCAAGTCAGCAATACAGAATAGTGCTTTTCGTACACATATATATGTATAACTTAATATATATACTATATATACTTATATATATGTATAACTTAATATATATACTATATATATGTATAACTTAATATATATACTATATATATGTACTATATACTATATATAGGATAGCTTAATATATATATATAGGTATAACTTAATATATATACTATATATACATATCTACTATATATACAATATATACTTAATATATATACTATATATATTTATATAATATATATACTTACTTATTATATACTATATATACTTACTTATATACTATATATGTACTATATACTATATATAAGTAAGTATATATAGTAAGTATATATAGTATACTTACTTACTTATATATGTGTATAACTTAATATATATAGTATATATACTATATATACTTGTATACTATATATACTATTTTTTCTATATATACTTAAAATATACTAAGAATATACTATATATACTATATATACTATTTTTTCTATATATACTATATATACTATTTTTTCTATATATACTATATATACTTATATATGTTTAAGTATACTATATAACTTAAGTATATTCTTAGTATATTTTAGGTATATTACTAACTTAATAAAAGTAAAAATATAAACACAAGTAAATAGAAGAAAGCTCAATGAGCCATATATTTTATTCATTCTTGGATAACATTTATTTGCAAGTTGTATTTTTTTTTAACTTGCAAATAATACATGAGTTATACAAAAATAGTAGAATAATAAAATCACCAATTTTGAACCATTTCGTTAATTTCCCCCACATCATATTCGGTCATGGAAATATCTTCAAAGTCTTCCATTTGGTCCGGTCCACTAGCTATCAAATCTTCAATTTCTTCCTCTTCGCCTTGCTCCGCTTCTGAGTTTTGGTTGCGTCGCTCCGATCTAATCCAATCTCGAATGCACACTAGTACTTGCAAGCTAAAGCCGGATAATGAATGTCTATGGTCTCCAATTTGCTGTCTTCCTTGGCTAAATGCGCTCTCCGAAGCCACGGTTGATACTTGAACCGTAAGGATATCTCGAGCCATTCTTGAAAGTATCGGATAGCTTGTCTTGTACTTCTTCCACCATGCTAAGACGTCCACCTCATCCAGTTGGCTGATATCCACATTTGGCTGCATCAAATAAAAGTTAAATTCATCAAAGTTTGCAGTAGAAGAAGATGTAGGCTGTGAATGTAAAACTTTTAAACCCGACAAGCCCTTTTTGCTACTATGAGAAGTAGTAGGGCGTGGAGCAACTGGTGTAGCACGTTCTTCCAAACTAGAATAATGAGTAAAAACTCTTCTAAACTCATCATCAATAGCGAGATCGGCTTCAGCTAAAGATGGTTGAACTCCCTCTTCAATTTCTAAAAATGTATAAATTTGACTAACCAAATTTTTAGTATAAGACACTTTTAAACAAGGATTTAAAAGGGAACCCAATATAAATAAAGTTGGGATGGGAAAAAAATACTTCTTAAATTTGATTATCATTTCAAAAATAGTCACTTGATAATCGGGTTTATATTTATACTCTTGTAAAACTCTAGCTATTTCCGCTAAGTAGGCTAAAATTCCGGTTACCGTGGGATAGAATTGTCTAGAAAAAGCAAGAGTTGCATTATAAAAAATTTCTAAGAGTTCAATACATTCTTTAACATCTTCCCAATGCCTATAAGTTAACCAATCCTCACTATCAATATTATATTTGTTGTGAACTTGTTGTATGCGAATCCTATACTCATATGCTTGTTGTAGCATAATGTAAGTGTAGTTCCACCTAGTCTTAATTTCTACTTGAATTTTCCTAGGTCTAAGGTTATTTTCCACACAAGCATTCTTAAAATCTCTAATTCTTCCCCTATTAGCATTACAAAAAAGAAACGCAACAGCATTTCTAACTTTTTGAACAGAATCATCAAAATGCATAAGACCATCTTTAACAATTAAATTTAAAATGTGACAACTACATCTTACATGAAAAATATTTCTTAGAGGAGGGTTTATTTCTCTTTTTAAAAGACCAATTGCCTTTGTATTATTAGAAACATTATCTAAAGCAATACAAAGCGTTTTTCTATAAATGTTAAAAAATCTCATTATAGTAGACATTGAATCGGCTAAAAATTTTCCATCGTGACGACCTTTTCCTTCGTCGTATAAAAAAGCTATAATTCTTTTTTGCATAACCCAGTTGTCATCAACCTAATGACATGTAATAGCAAAGAAATCTAAATGGTTAATACTAAGACCCAAATTAGCGGTAAGACAAACATTACAATTTAAAGAATTAAATACATGGCGCAAATAAAATCTATATTTTTTAAACAAATCTATAACATCGGCTCTAGAAGTACTTCTAGGAATACCCTCAAATAACGGGTTATAACAACGTTGAATGTAAGTAACAAACCCTAAACCCGAGGGAAAGGAAAATGGTAAACAATCATAAGCTACCATTTTAGCTACTTCTACGCGTTCTTTTTTCTTGTCATACTTAAAATTTCTACCGGTTCGTGGGTCTATCGTCATTTGAATCCCCCCCACATTTGAACCCGTTTGCTCTCCCCAAACATCCATATGTTTGGTTCTCATATGAGCATTTAGTGTACCCGTTCCACCATCCTTACCAGTTCCTTGCTTAAAACTAAATACTTGTCCACATAGGGTACATGTAACTGATTGATTTTCCCTATCCTTAGCCATAAATTTCCAAACTTTAGCTGTTGGCCTACGAGTTCTAGGCGGTTTGTCTTGTGTATGTGATTGTGCAGGACCTGTATCTCCTATAGGATTTTCGGGGGGTTGTGTTTCATCATCATCATCATCTAAGTCTTCATTAAAAGTGTCGGTAAAATGTTGTTGCATTGCCTCATGACCTAAAAGTGAATTATTTCCACCAACATCAATACCTAAATTAGGTGTTTCTTCCACAAATGTTTCCTCATTAAGCGCACCCCTAACAGTACGACTACTACTACCGGCACCACGTCTTAATCTCTTTGACATTATTAAATAGAAATAATTTAAATCACAATCAAATAAATCACAAGAAAATAAATTACAACAAATTAAATTGCGTAAATTAAATTTCAAAAAATAAATTGCGTAAATTAAATTGCGAAAAATAAATTGCTAGAATTAAATTGCAAAAATTAAAGATAGAGTTGGAACGAAGGTACCAAATTGCCGGAATAATTTCCAACAAAGCGAAGGCGGCTAGAATTGCAAATCCATCAAAGCTACTTCGGATTGTTGCAAAATCACCAACTCCACCAACAATATTATAATTGCAAAATTAATAATTGAAAGTTCAAACTATAATAAGACTTTGTGGCTAATTATTGCAAAGTAACTATAATTGAGAGATTGAGATTTGAGAAAAAGATGAAGAAGAGTGAATTGAAATGAAAATGAAGAAGGGTTTATATAGGGGTGAGGGAGGGGTTAAAGTGTTAAAAAAAAAATTTTGGGGGCCAAAAATTAAGAAAATGACCGTTTGGCAACGGCCATTTTTGCAAATGGACCGTTGCCAACGGTCCATTACCGAGGCCCAAGTCCAACGGCTCTTTCCTTTTTTTTTTTTTTTTAATTTTAACCGGTTTAACCGGTCCGGTTCCGGTTAAGAAAAATTTGAAACCGGACCGGTTAACTAATATCCGGTTAACCGGAACCGGTTAACCGGTTATACCGGTTCCGGTTCCGGTTCCGGTTTAACCGGTCCGGTTACCGGTTAAAACCGGTTACACGGAACCGGTTGACACCTTTATATGAGAGGGAAAAAATAAAAGAAATTACTACAAATTTTGATTTTAGATCTAACTATACTTCAAAAATTAACTCATTAGGTGAAGATTGTCCAAGGCGAGATAACAATCCATTTCTTCAACAAATGTCCGACAAGGAAGCAGTGACGGGATGTTGATAGTTGATAGTAATCGACAATAGTCGCATGCAAATTCAATTTTTAAGGTTGTGTTCGGTATGGAGGAATACATTTTCCGGAAAATTTTTTTCAATTTTCTCATATTCGTTTAGTCAAAAATTTTAAATTTTTTTTTTTTTTTAAGAAAACAAGTTTCTAAAAAATGAGGAAAATGACTTCCCTAATAAAAGTAGGGAAAATAAGTCCACAAGTGCATTCCGCCAACCATCCTACCACCACCTAACCCACCCCCAACCACCCCACCCCGCGATCCAACAACCCCCACCACCATCCAAAAAAAAAATTTAATTTTGTTTTGAAAAAAAATGTTTTGATTTTTTTTTTTTGATTCTTTGCACCACCCACCCCCACCTCCCAACTACCAAACCTGATAAAAGCTAACCGTCCACCAAAACAGATAAGGGACTAGGGACATTATCTGTTCCCTCAAGTTAAAACAAAAAGTAAACAAGACACGAGGTTTACATGGAAAACTCTTGCTCAAGGGATTAAAATTCACGACCTACCCTGGTAGGATTTTCAACTTTACTAACTTAGCAATGTCTTTCAGATTACAAGTCTTTTGCAACCATGGAATTATCTCACTAATCCCTCGCCTTACAATACCTCTATTGCAAGCACTTACTTGACTAACTCTAGCCAAGAACCAAACTAATTCAATTACCTCTAGCTGAATTTCAACTCACCATAACTAACGATAATTAGGCGCCAACACAAAAAGCTTAATAAACCAAACAACTACAAAAGCCCTTCTTAAAAGAAGTGTAGGTTTACAATATTTAGAGCAAAAGATAAAGACTAAAATAACCTAGGACTTAAGACATCTTTAGTATTGGGATCTGATCCGTGGAATATTTTAGTTTTGATCTTGAGAGCTCTGAGAAAGCAGTGGAGGCTACTCTTTTCAATAATGAGAATAATATATTTTGAGTTGCTAGGTCAAATAAATGCCAACATGTTGTTTATATAGGGGGTCGTGTGAGGAGCATGTGACATAGATAGAGACATTGCAATGATCCGTCTGTCCTGTTGTGGCTCTGCAAGTCGGAACAGTGCCACAGCTTTACAGCTGTCACAGTTGTACAATGCTCAAGGGACCTGATCAATGACTTGGTCCCTGATACATATGTCGATCATCAAAACTCATAACTCATCAAAACCCCAGCCACTCCTATAACCCATGCACCACACATTCCCCACCCAACCCAACCCAACCCCTAATCACTCTCGCAAGCCATGCACCACCCATCCCCCAATCACTCCCGCAATCCATGCACCACCTCACACCCTACCCCTACCTCCCAATTCCCCCCTCCCCCGTCCAATTCTTCTGGGTTTTCTAAACAAACACATCCAACCCCCCCCCCCCAAACCCCCAAATATTTTTTTTCTTTTTTCTTAAGAAAAGTTTTAAAAGTGTCTTTTTTTATTTTTTTCACCCCACCCATCCCACGACCCCCCCCCCCCCGACCGACAACCCACTACCCCCTCCAAAAACATTAATTTTTTTTTTAAGTTTTGAAAAGTTTTCTTTTTTGATTCTCTACACATCCCCCTCAGGCACCCCCTACCTCCTCCCAAGTTTTCTACTTCCTATTTAATTTTATCTTTCTTAAGAAGTTATAAAAATTGAAAATTTGCGTAATTAAAAATTAAATTTTTTGGAGGGGGTGGTTGTAAAAATCCAAAAAAAAAAAGTAACTTTTAAAACTTTTTTTGAGATTTTCTTTTATGAGGGTGGGTGTGTTGGTGTGGTATGGGTCCACGCAAGAGGGGGGAAGGAGATTTGGTGTTGTAGAAATTCAGAATTAAAAATTAAGAACTTCAAAAAAAAATTGGGGGGGGGGGGGGGGGGGGGGGGTTGGGGTGGAGTTGGTGGAGCTTGGGTGGGTATTTTCCGGAAAAAAATTTCTACCAACCAAACGAACATGAGAAAATAAGTAAGAAATTCAATTATTTTTCACTACACAAACGAACATGAGAAAATAAGTAGAAATTAACTTATTTTTCAAGAACACATTTTCTTGGAAAACATTTTCCTTGGAGAACATTTTCCTCCGTACTGAACACACTCTAAGTGGCCTTTCCAAATGCTCTTAACCTTAAGATACAACAAGAATGACACGTAAAAACTAGTGTTGAGAGTCAAAGTATCAAGAAAACTCAACCGTTGGAATAGACAGGGTCACATAGTTGAATTCCACTCGTAATAAACAGTTAGGAGTCGTTTATAGTCGGTTAGGATTATGTAGGTGTTAATAATACAGGTATTAGTTATGCAGGGTTTCGTTATATATAAATTATTTCTTTGGATATTGGTTTGTTATATTAGAAGTTAATAAATATTATATACTTCTTAAAATTAAAATATTTGTTTACAATTAAAATAAAAATATTATTTATTTAAAAAATATTAAAATATTACATATTACAGTAGATATTATATTAAAAATAGATATAAAAATATGGTTTAGAAAAGGAAAGTATTTAAGTAGGGTATGATAATGGTAATATCGTCTTTTCAACTTTTTATTCA
This sequence comes from Lycium barbarum, assembly GCF_019175385.1. Taxonomy (NCBI): domain Eukaryota; kingdom Viridiplantae; phylum Streptophyta; class Magnoliopsida; order Solanales; family Solanaceae; genus Lycium; species Lycium barbarum. The sequence continues at coordinate 135,903,320 of NC_083338.1, read as the reverse complement.
TGTATTAGTTCTCCTTGTATTAGTTATTTCATCCTTTATCCCGCATAAAATAATACATAAAATTTCTCATAACTTATACATATACTCTCTCTGTTTCAATTTGTTTGAACTTACTTCCTTTTTAGTCCGTGCCAAAATGAATGACCTTTTTCCTAATTTGGAAACAAATTCACTTTATGAATGATTTACAGCCACACAAATTTTCAAGGTTTATTTTGAACCACAAGTTTCAAAAGTTTTTCCTCTTTCTTAAATGTCGTGTCTAGTCAAATGAGTTCATATAAATTGAAACGCGGGGAGTATTAGTTATGCGCATTTCAAAATTGCAAACCAAACGTCGTATTAATTTTACACATGAATAACTTACTTCCTAACTAGATACCAAACGCGGTATAAATATACATAAATTAATACATGAATAAGATATCTCTTTACTACCTACCGAATATTGTGTAAGTTATCATAGAAATTAATACATGAATAACTTATCCATTATCTAGCCACCAAACGACCCCTCACTGTTACATTGGGACTTAAAGTGGCCCAATTTTCCCTATTTAGAAGACTTGCACTCCCTCCATCCTAAAAAGATTGTAATTCTTTCCTTTTTAATCTGTTCCAAAAAGATTGACATCTTTCTATATTTAAAAATAATTTAACTTTATAAAATAATTTATTTTGAATCACACATTTCAAAAATCTTACTTTATTTTTGGCAAAAGTCATAGATAGCTCCCTAAACTTTGCCACATTTTCCTCTGGGGTACCTAAACTGAGGGTTGTACCTATTGGGTACCTAAACCAGTCCGAATTCGATCCTATTAGGTACCTTTTTCACAATAATCAGCAAAATTAGGAGAGTGTATGTCACGACCCAGCCCCGTAGGCCGCGACTAGTGTCCGTGCTGGACACCCAAACGTACCCAATACCCCAAACAAGCATATTAGCAGATTATATGAATAGAAAGTCAGTCGACATTGCTAGTTATCGCAGATGAACAGATATAGTACATGGAAGCCGACAAGGCTATCCTAGTTCATAGCAACCCAAAACATATACAAAACCCACACAAGTATGTCTACAGACCTCTACAGAACATAACAGAATCATAAGACGGGACAGGGCCCCGTCATACCCCTGAATAACATACATACATACAATAGCAGCGGACTGTACCAAGGTATAGGCTCTGGACAAAAGAGCGCTCCAGAATAGCAGAATGATGTCCTATGCAGGCGGGTCAGCAAAAGCAAATCTGTAGTCTGTACCTGCGCGGCATGAAAACGCAGCCCCCGAAGAAAGGGAGTCAGTACGAAATATGTACTGAGTATGTAAAGCATGGAACGTAATAAACAAAGTCATAATCGGAACAGAAGATACAGAAAGTGAACGGAATATCCAGATTAGCAAAATGCTGATCATAAAGCATAAATAGTACTTACAGAAAATGTATGCCATACCTGGTCCCATCACGGAACAAAATCATAACCGAAACAGGACGTACAGAAATGTGAGTGAGATGTCCAGAGTATCAAATGCATATTTTCAAAACATGAAGAGTGAGTACAGAAACATATGCCATATCATATCCGGCCCCTGTCAAGGGACTCGGCAGACAGAACGTGGTCACCCCCCGACGCTGGTGCCACAACACATAAGGATCAGAAAAGGGGAATAACCCCGTAGCATAGCATATCATATCAAATGGCCATATCAGATCATATCATATCATATCATATCATATCATATCATAATAGTGTACATGGCACATCATACTCCACAACCCATGTACATGTATACCTGCCCCCTTACATCGAGGCACGGCGAACAATGCAGTTGAAGACGCTTGAGAACATATCCTGGCCTGGGCTCAGTGTGGGAAACATTGGGGCATCCACGAGTGGAGTAGTGAGAAACTAAATGCAATAAAAATAACACATATATTTCCAGAGACTCAACGAGGCATATCGAATGACAAATCAAATCAATGAAATCGGACGGAGTCATAGTAAGTGAATTTCGGATGTCATAAGGAGTTACGGAGGCATGTTTCTTTCTGAGATCGTTTCCAAGGTCCAAAACAATTTATAAAATTTAACGGGATATTTAAAACAATCTTTAAACAATAGATAAAGGATTAGTTAAAACGTTTTCCTTAAAAGCCGCTCGAAGACCAGTCCAAAATACAAAAAGGGTAAAATCGGAAATAGTGGGCCCACCTCAGAACAAATGAAGCGGTGGGCTCAAATTACGTATTTTTAGGCTTATGAGGTCACCTACAAAGATCCTAGGGCATTCCATAACTTTCTAGGCAATTTGGGGAAATTTGCATAATTTTCCAACAAAGGATACTTAAGGAGTTCAATCCTATTGAACAAAAATGCGACAATTTCAATCGCGGATTCCGGTGGACAGAATATTCCCCGAAGCGTGATTCCAATCCTAGTACATCTAGGACATGCCAAGAGAAGAATCAGGATAGCTTTACATACCTTTCTTGCCCTTTACGCTAGCCAAAACTCAAATCCCGTTTCGTCCAAAACCTACAAATGGTCACATTTACCAATTTACTATTCATAAGACTTAAAATTTCAACCTTGACCAATTCTTGTCTATAAAAATTTGGGCAGCATCTCCCCTATATATATATCATCCCCGAGGTTAAAACTCGGCTAAAACAACAACAACCATACCAACAACAATATATACAACATCAATAATCGACTAGGAACGCATTCTAGCGTAAATAGTCTTATTTTCCAAATAATGCGACAATTCCAAATCCAACTTTGCACTTACAACCCAATATCAATATTTTCATATTCACATACTAATATAAGACCATTCAAACATAAACCAAAAGTATTCCAAGCTATATATTCAATATTCAACAATTCCATCAACTTCCATATTCAATCCAAAATTCTTATATATGCAACAAAACCATTCCAACACATTTTCTACTTACTAATTCATCTCCAACAACAATCTACACTTTAACAACTTCATTATCTTAATATCATAAAATCACATTAATGTGTCATAATTCTATACATTCCATTTTCATGTCAACTTCACTCATATAATCTTCCTTTGCATTGTGAAGATCACAATAACACAACTAACATGTTAAACAAAATAAATCCAACATTATCTCAACAACATATACCACACGGCCAACATGGCTTCTTTCCAATTTCATCCAATTTTCATTCAACTTCCATTTCCAATACAAATTCGACAATAACCACAACTAGTATACAACTTAAAATTCAACTCATCACAATTATACATTTAACTCACACACACGGCCACACATACATATGCACACCCACTTTGCAAACTTCCATCTTTTCATAAATTCTACTCATTTCTACATACTACAACATAAACCAACCTTCATAACATAATAAAAAGGAATTAATTCTTACCTTTTTCTACAATCTTCTTCACTTGACCAAGTTGTCAACTTGAAGAAACAAGTGCTCTTTCTTGTAAAGGACTCTTGAATTAGTGAAAATACCACAAGAAAATAATTTTTGGAGGAAGATTTTAAGGAGCTAATATTTGGGGGTCATGGCCGTATGCCATGTTTTTCTTTGCTCTTATTCTCTTTGTTCTTTGCTTCAAGAATGTTCTTGGTTGAAAATGAAGACTTAGCCCCTTTTATTATTAATCACATGACTAATTTAAATGGGCTTGGGTCCTTTATTAAGGACCATGGCCGGCCACCTCCTCACTTGGGCCTGATTTTTCTCTTCATTTTTTTGGGCCAACCCGGTTGGTCCCGAGTTGGGCCTAGCCCACTGACCTTTCGACCTTAAAACGTCCATATCTCCTTGTACCGACGTCACCTGGGGACCCACGACCTATGGTTGGAAAGCTAATTCAATTATCTACAACTTCTATTTCTTGGTATTTTTCCAAATTCCAAACTTATAATACCGTTTTTGCCCCTCGAAATCAGGTCACCCGAAAACGTTTTCTTAAAAATATTCATTTGGAGGGCTTTCACTTTGATTTGGCCCAATGGTCCTTCATGAGTTGTGTTTAACTTTACATATGTGATTCATATAACTTGTCACATGTTCCGAAAAAAAATCTTGACGTGTGGGCCCCACCTCAGCTTACAAATAATCCGACGTTTGAAAATACGGGATATAACAGTGTATTACACTCTTCATGACGTGGCAATTTTGTTAAATGAAAACATGACACGTGGCGGCAAGGTCCATCATAATAATTAAAAAATAAATTATACAACACCCCCACGCCCCTTTTTTCATCTCCTCCCCCCCCCCCCCCCCTAATTTTCATTTCTGGTCGCTGCTCGCCCACCACTAGCCGCCGCACCACCACCCCCAACCGCCGCCCCCACCCCCAGCAGCCATCCGCCCACCCCACCAACAATTATTTCCCTTTTCTTCCTTCATTTTGGTCCACCAATGCCTTTGCAAGACCCACCCCTCCTTTCTTATCCCTTTCTTTCCCCTCTCCTTAGGATCCCTTTTTACTTCTTCACCGTCGAATCCGGCGACGTCCACCGCTGGACCACCACTAAAATTATGGTCCTTCAATCTTTAAAATTCTTGCTAAATATAAGTGAACAATCAAAGGTAAGAATGCACACTTCATAAAAAAAAAGTGCTAATAGTGGTGAGTCTCCATTTTTTCCGGTGAACAAGATGGTGATGGTGATGGTGCTTTTTAGATTTAGAAAAAATAAAGAAAATGATGATCAAACGAACCATCTAATTCACAAATTATTTTTATAGAAAGAATCAAATGAAACAAGAAACAAAAAACAAAAGAACAAACAAAAAAGATTGAAGAAGAGAAGCAGTGGTGGAGAAAACGAAGAGGGGTGAGGGGAGGTCACTGACGCGCTGCTGTCCAGTTTTTAGTTTTTTTTTTTTTTTTTTTTAAATTAAGTCATATTTTAAAAAAGGCAAGCTTTCAACCAAAAAAAAAAAAAAAAATAGTATTGAAGAGTACTTCACGCGCCCGAGGAGAGTGTATTTCACTTTTTTTGCCACACCAGTAAAAAAATATTTATGTGGTATAAATTCGAACTAATTTAGGTAACCAATAGGTACAACTTTCGATTTAGATACCCAAAAATAATGTGGCAAAGTTTAGGGGCTATTTATGACTTTTGCCTTTATTTTTTAAATTGTGTGCAAGACTAAACTAACATCTTTTGGGTCGGAGGGAGTGGTATTTTGAGTTAAGCAGCTATTTGGTTGCACTGAAAATCGCGTTTCGCCTTCTTCGAGCTTCTCACATGATCCCAGAGAAGAGGGGAAAAACCACCGTAAAATTATCCGAAACCCTAACCTTTGGAGTTCAGTTGATCACTTTTTCTTCAGTAGTAAAAATAAATTGCAACAGGAATTTCACTTACCTGTCACCATATGAGTCGTAAGACTGTTGAAAAGAAATTATTGTTCCCAATCAGCCGATGGCTTGCTACTGCTGTTGATAAAAACGTTGTATTGTCCTCAGATTTGTTTGCAGGATGACGCCAACATCATTGCTTTGCCTGAGTCTACCTATAATTGTTCCTCGTTGATAACATTGGATCTGACCTGGTGTCTTTTGTGGATGTCCTTAAAGAGCCTAAAGTTGAAATGTACTTTTATACTATATGATTACAATATTGTTAACTTACTCTCAGGGTGTCCTGCTTGGAAACTCTGGAGTCAAGTGATTTGGTCGTCTGGAAATTAATTCTTCAAATTTAAAGACACTTTAAGTTCAAAGAGTATCTCTTGTCAAATGACTGGTCATTCTTTGTAAATTGTTGCCCCGTATATTCAGCTAAAGTGTAAGCTAGTAAATGTATCCTCCGTGGTCAGTGCTATGCTTCCTTTCCGAACTTGCTATTACTAGCTTCGCTCAATTTTTTTTTTCTGAGACTTGTCCTGATGAGCATCAAGTTATTAGGACACTCGTACGAGATTATCTTCAAAAGTTGAGTTACGCTTCTGAGTTAACAATTGGAACTTGGGAGATGGAGTTTGTATTAAGTCAAAATAACCTTATTTGCTCTATAGTATTATTTCTAGCAAACAGTTGCAGAATATGGATTGCTTAAAGAGAATAGCATTCAGAATATAATAATACAACTGAGAACTTTTAAAAAGGCTAATGGTTTTAAGTACAAAACTCTAGTGACTTTTGCAATCTTTCTGTCAACTTTTTAAAGTTGGGTATTTACTTTATCATTCAGCAGATGTGTTAGATGATCAGACTTTTTATAACACTATCTGTCTATTGTGGATTACTTTCTCTTTGGTTCTTCTTGGTTTCTCTATCAGACAATCATATACTAGTTTCATTGGGATTACTGCATCAGGTCTTGTTGCAGTTTGAAGGGCTACCGCTTCCAGAATTGAAATGCAAATGTCTAACTCTTGATTTGCATATCACAAGGTTTTCTTCCTATGGAGTAACTATCCTGTTGCAAGCCTCACCTCATGTGGAGACACTCAACATAACTATGGCGACTATGAACGTAACTTCCTGCAATTTAGCTCTTCTTATGAATTCTACATGCCCACCTCCCTTCGAACAGTCGTGTGAAGGAGATGCAAATATTTTTTAATTATCACTAAGAAATTCTCACTAGAAAGCTTCATGTTAATATGATTAGTGTTGTTCTTTTACTGTGGTAAACGGGCTCTGAAAGGAAAAATGATCGCTTGCCAACTAGTAATAGCTTTTTTTTTCCAGCAAAATCCTAGCACGTTTCATTCTGAATTAACTAAATTCACCACATGCATGTGATCCAAAAATTAGGGAGATAGGGAATGACAAAGATCTGGTTATGTGCTTTTTCCACCAACTATGGATTGATAACTTAACTAGCCTTTACATTTACCCCGTAAAGTGTACTTTGACTGTGATCACATTATTACTCTCCACCACCAAACATACCCATCATGTTCTTGGAGGAATCCATTTGCTTCATTAATTAAGTTCTGTAAACCACCCATGCCACCTATCTGCTTCAACATCTGAGGGGGAAAGACTTTGCTCATGTTTTGTGCATTCTTTCTTGACAAGGAACTCATATCTCCCTTCTTTGGAATCTTAAGACCCTTCATCTTGCTGAATATCTTCGCAAGTCGTTTGCATTCTTCCAACATCTCTATCACCTCATGCACTAGGCAGCCAGATCTCCTAGCTATATGCGTGAATCGAGATTCAGTCATAATCTTTGGGTTGGTACTGTGCTATTCTTCATCAGTCATGGAGTCCGTCAGTGTCATATACCGTAAATTTTGCATGGCCATCCATCTTAGTAACAATCACTGCGCCAACTACAACACTTTGTCAAAATGCTTGAGCTTTATCAAACCAAACATCCAATACTACTATCCATAACAAATATCACGAGATCCGGTTCCATTGCTTCAGACACTTGTCGCATTTCTTCAGAAAGAGCTGCTTCTTGTTTGTGGCGGCCACAATTATTAGATCACAAGTTTCCTTCTTAAATGTTTCTGCAGCGTCCACAGCTATTTTCACTGGGTCCGATTCCGTATAGCTGCCGGTTCATTGGTTTACCTAGTCCATTCCCCTGTAACTAGTTATATCTTTTATTCCTTTTCTTGCTTAGTTTTGGAGGAATACAACAGTACCAACTTCTCATAACGGAAGAAAAAGAAAAAGACTTCTGACCAATTCAGCAGCTTTCATTCTTAGCTTGTCAAGAGAGGAAACCGTTAAACATTGGTCGGTCCAGAAATTGTTCTTTACCAGACATTTCCGCTATGAAATCATTGGTTTGTGATTTTGTGCAGTACAAGTTTCATTCGACTGTAGACCTGCTTTTCCAGTTCAAAACAAAGTTCCATTTTATTGTAGACCTGCTTTTGATCCCGACTATATTCTGTCTTCAGTTGGATAATCACCAATGCAGCTTTGAGATGGGATATCTGACCAAAGGAAATGATTCTCATTTCGAGCTACGGGTTTCCCAGCCTCAAGAATGTTAAGATTGTCAACTCCTTCGGGGTGTGTTTGGAAGATCATTTCAATCAGGGCTATGACAAGCTTTTCAAACTTTCAGAATTTCTGTTAAACAATGCGACTGTTTTGGAGAAGTTCGTTATCGTATCGAAGACAAGAGAGTGCAGGAGATGTTCAATGAACTTTGGGTGACAAACTCAAAACAGTTTGCCGCGTCGTCTTATGTTAGGTTTTTGATGCTAATGCAATAATGAAACTTTGTTGGTCCAATTACTACTACTTTTACTTTGGACTTACTGTTCTGTGACATACCAAAATGCTATGGTATCTTGCTTTTTAGATGTTTTACATGTGCATTTAGATTTCTTGCAACTCCTTTTTTCTTGGACATATTAAACTGAGGAGATAAGCCATATTTCTTATTGATAATTAGCCTCATGAAATGTTCTGTTCTGCTTACCTGGTTATGTCTATGGCATCAAGATCCAAGATTGCGAATTGGTTCCCTTTTAGGTTTTTTTCTTGGAAGAAAGGGGTAACAATAGCAGAGAGTAGAGATACGGAAACTGTGATAGGAAGCGTAGCCTGCAATGGTCACAAGACTTGGTATTATGGCATTTGCCATTGCTTTTCAGAAAAATGTATATGTCGGGTTTTGTTGTGGTGTGAATGGTAAATGAAGGGACGTTTCGTTACTTGCTTCGAACAAAGTGGTAAATAGTATTTACATTCAGAAAGCACATGGAAAGACCACATGGCCAAACAATTAAAAGAATATTATGTGGATAAATTTTTTGAAGAGTATATCATGAACCCGCTCATGAATTAGTAATGCTATAAATGACCAGTACAGAATACTGTTAGTATTAATGTTTTCATGTGCTGATAGTTACTAGTACCATCATGTGGCTAAACTAGATCTAAAATTTCATTTGGTTTATCTCAGTAGAAGTGGATCGGGTATAAAATCGAAGGTCTGTCTTTCATAGTTAAGACTTTCTGTGAGATCATCAATGAATTTATTTTATAATGGCATAATTCATTGCTTACCTCTGCTAGGTGTTTGTCTTGATTTTCTTAATATATTCGGATTTTTCTTTTACTTTACGAAAGTAAAAAGCATTTATCATAATTAGTTTTTTTTCCCTAAAAAAGAAATATAAATCTCTTCCATATATATATATTAGCTAATCCATTCTTTGAAGAAAAGGTTTTGTGCTTCTTGTAAAGTTTCATTGCTTGTAATGGTGGAATTGGTAATATAATAATTAGTAATACAAGGATTAATAATGTTGGAATTATTTCTTATTAAGTATTAGCTCATTGCACTAAAATTGGATGTACAAATTCATTTTGTAAAGCTAAAAACGAATGAGTTTACTGTTATACCATTGGAGGTTTAGCGTTCACAGGCTTCTAGGAAAAAGAATGTTTCTGTATGTCAAGGTGTTGATCCAGTGGGAGAATTTATCTCCTGGGGAAGCAACATGGGAGGATTGGTCGTTTATTAAGGCCCAGTTTCCAGATTTCATTCAACAACAGGCTGCACATTCTTGAGGACAAGAATGTTTTGAAGGGGTAGGGAATGTCATGTCTTGGGTTCGATATGGGAAATGAATAATAAACCATGCGACGCCGTTTAGGGAGAAAAGGGGTCATCTGTTATTAATGGTATTTCAAATTAAAAGGAACGGTCAAGATCAGATGAAATGAAGGGCTGAGATTCGCTGAGCTGAATACATCCAAAATTGGGTGAGGAAAGTGTGAAGAATCTTGGTATGTTCTCGTGTCCTCTTCTCTCCTAACCCCCTCTTTGGATGGTGATTTTCCGTGGTTCATTAATGTATGATTTTTTATGAAATCATGTTTGTTTTCATTGTTCATTATTAATGTATGGTTTTCTATAAACGATTTTCATTGACCGTAAACCTGCATCTGATTCCAACTGTATTCTTTCTTCAGTTGGATCGTTCCCGATGCGAATTTGAGTTAGGATATTTGGCCAATGGACATGATATTCATTTCCTGTCAAGTTTTGGGTTTCCCAACCTCACGAATGTTAAGGTTGTCAGCTCTTCAGGGATGTGTTTGAAGAAGCATCTTGAATGGGATTGTGATTCGGGCCATGATGAGCTTTTCAGACTTTCAGAATTTCTACTAGAGAATGCAATGGTTTTGGAGAAGTTCATAATTATATCAAGGAGCAGAAAGTGTGATAGCTGTTCAATGAACTGTGTCTCTCGATATTTATTTCAATTGGCTGAGAAATTGTTAGATTGCCCAAAATCCTCGACCAATTCTGTGATTATTTACCAAGAGGGAGCTTTCCATGACTAGCTTGCAAGTAGTTTTCTGTTTTCAGTACACCAGAAATGTTACCTTATAATTAGTTTTATCTACTACTGGTGAAAATCTTGAATTTGTCTATGTAACTAATACTAACTAATTGTTCCTGTTATCTTGCCTTTATTTTGCATACCAGATTTTATGGTTGTTTGGTTTCTCCTGAAGCTAATTTGTTTCTTGCGTTCTATAAGCGACACTTTTTATGATAATTTATCTCATGAAATGATGTGTTTTGCAACCTTTGTCGATGGCATCAAGATATGGAAGGTAGTTCCTTTTAGGCATTTTCTGGGAAGAAAAAGGTTTGTTCTGTTTGTTTATTTCAAATATTCTGTAGCCATATGGTTGAGGCTTGCAATGCGGTCGAATGCTATTTTTTGAACTTAAGGTCATATTATAAGTGTGTTGGTTTTGATACATCTGTTTGATTCACCTGAAATCTTCATTTATCAGGCAGATTCAAGTTGGGCTTAAATAGCTTACTAGGGGTTGTAAGAAATTTGTGGAATAACTGCTTTCTTGATGAATCCCATGCTAAAGAGTTATTGGTATCTTCTATCCCCCTGTTTTTTGGAAAATACTGTTTTTTGAGTTTGGCTGGACATGACATATTACAGGACACTCTTTGTGAATCGTGAGGAATGATACCAACATACTGAATTTGAGTGAGTGTCAAACAATATTGGTCAGTATTCTGCTGATTTTTGTTACAACTTTTACAGAACACACAGACTCTGTGATGTTGCTTTACATTCTTGCTTTCATTTTTTTTTCTTTTGGTACCGCATAATGAAAAAGTCTTCAAGTGTTAACCCTCCATCTTGACTTTTGTTTGCTCTACTTTGATGACAAAATTGAAATGGTATAGCCAAATAAGGTCGTAGAAACAATTTATGTACCAACAATACAATTTTTTAATTTTCATGGTGATTTGGAAAGATCAAGCAAAAAGATGAAAGAATGGAGTGCAGCTTGAATAAGCTCATTAAGATACTGTTGACATTTCTGATTGTGTATTGCTGATATAAAAGACCAAACTAATGAATTTTGCAGAAGTATCTGGCGGTATTGGAATCAAAGTGTGCTTCTGTTGATTTAGGTTACAACTTTTATAGTTTTTTAATCCTTCCCTTTGATGGCAGTGAGTGAAAAAAAAAATCTTGTATTACCGCTTAATGTTGACTTGTATTTGATCTATTTTGATGACACAAAATACTATGACCAGTCAAACTAGTAAAAGTGAATCTAAATTTTGATGAACCTGATAAATTCTTGTGAAACAATTGTTTGACATGGGCTTTATTATTTGTGCATCATCAGTTGGAAAAGCTACCTCGGAAGGAAAACCCAAAAACTGGAAGACTATGATGGCAATATCCTCTGTTCAAGCAAGATAGCAAGAGAAGAGCTAGCTCTTTCTCAAAGCTATTATCTCTTTTTCCTTCATCTTCTAGTTTTCGATACTGTTCCTCTATTTTCTCTGATATAACCACACTCCTACAAAGTGGACAAGTTGCTTTTCTATCCTTCTGCATTAGCCATTTCTCCAAGCAGTTTTCATGGAATATATGCTGGCAAGTTTCCAGCTTTCTCCCCTTTTCTCCGTGCTTGAATTTTGATAAGCATATTGCACAATCAGCTGACCCTTCACCAATGAAACCCACAACCTTCTTTCTTCCAAACACAAATTTATAGCTCTTCTTGTTTAACATTTCCATGTACTTGTAATTTGCGACCGCATATCTACATGAGTTCCAGAAAACAATAGCTGCCAATATCATGAACCTTAGCACTTGAAGAAGCCATGAACAGAACAAAATGGGATACATTTTATAGGAAAGAGTGAAACATCTAGTGAGAGCTGCCATATAAATTGGCTCATGAGGTACTATTTACAAGCAGAAGCAAAATACATATATATATTGTGATGACTAACAAATTGTCCAGTGATTATAATATAACCCCTTTTTGAAGAGAAGTTAATATGTAGTGGCAAATTTGTTCATCTAACCTGTTGACTATATTGATGAATCCAAACATACCTGTACGTATAAAATCATAAAATATGGAGTGGAGTTTTAGAAAACATTTCCAGGTTGAGTATATTATTGAACATGAGGCAACTGCTACATGTTTAATGCAGTGTATTATACTACAAATCTAAAATAATATGAAGTCAATGTCAAGTTATGCTTAGGTGAATTGTCTTCATTTAATTTTTTCAGTAGATGAGTATAAAATGATTATATACAACAGCAACACACCCAGTGAGGTAGAGAGATTGTTTCTGGTAGACCCTCAGCATGGTTATAGATAGTACAAAATTATGTTCAAATAAATGCATTAAATGGCAAAGTCAATGGAGTATTGTTGTGTTATATGTCGTTTGTGGCTTTGTCTAGAAATGGCATTGCGTAGTACAATTGGTCCTTTTTCCATTTTTAGGGATCGTATACAAAGTTCAAAGAGGACTTAAATATATCAATAACGTGTACCATTTCATGAGTAATAGTTTGAAGCAGTTCAAACGAAAAGTAATTAGAGCTACAACTATTTAAATGCAATTAAGCTATCAACTTTACTAGAAATTCAAACAGTTAGGTAAAAAATAAAATAAAAAGGTAATAAACCTCAGAAATGGTCTTTCACTTTCATTTTAAATTAGGCAATGTACATCTTTTTTCTCCAAACTTGAAAAAGAATCAAGAAAATCTTTCTTTTTTCATTAGTACGAAATTACTTATCATTTTTTTTATCTTGAATTAGTGGTTTAAACCAATCCATCTATGACAAGTGGAAATTTCATATTGAAAAGGTCTGCTTAATAACAAATGATGTATCTACTTCATTTACAGGACCATTCCTGTATGGCTATAGGGGACACTTACTATAAAATCATTGTTTTTTAACTTTGTGCAAGACGAGTTCCATTAGGGCCTAGACATGCATTTATTCCTGATTATATCCTCTGGTTCCAGTTTAATCGTCTCTGCTGCAACTTTGATTATGTATTTTTGGCCAAAGAATATGGTAATATTTATTGCAACATTGGATTTCAAGCAAGGAATTGGTCCTTGATAGCCACTTGCAAATTTGAATAGAAGAAAAATGATATATTCAGATATGTTGTGTTACTTTAAGATCTCTTGTATTTCCTGGCCTTTTTCCCTTTTTTTATTTGTTTAACGATTTGATTTCGACACTTACTAGAGTCGACTAATCCGAATTTACGCCACGTAGGCCCAATTAAAGTAGATATGAACCAAGTAGCCGCTTGTAGCACCCCTATCTAAAAGGGCAACTTACACAAACCACTACATTTTAACAGCTTTTAACAATTGGTAGCTATATTTTATGTAGGTAAAAATTTATCCGCACCGAGTGTTTACACCTAATTTAGTTAAATTAACCATAGTTGACTAACTAAAATCTATTAGGAATTCTACTTTTAATAAATAGAAAATTTTAAAAGAAACTAAAATCATAATATCTTAATGTCAGAAAGCTTAGGGTTACCGTCAACATTGTCCCTCTTTTAGGTCTTCCGTTCTTCTCTAGCATAATTCCGAAATATTTTTGTCATTCTTTCATTCGCCCATTGGAAATCAAAAGGCATAATTTCAAAATTACCACGTGATTGAGAGTTCTGATTAAGAGCTTATAGGATGTGCTAGAAAGAATTATAAAACTAATGAGTATATCTAGTTCGTTTTGAACAGAAAATCTTGCATGACGAAAATGTCAAGTACAATTTTGTGAAGATTTTTTGTATGTGTTAATCTTTTGATGTGTACTGAGGGTATATAGAGACAAGTGTATTTTTTTGGTTAAGGTTAAAAATGTTTACTCTGCTAACGATAATTACATCAGAAGGAAAAACTTTATATCGCAATGGCCAGTGAAGAGGAATAAAGAAATGACCAGTGATGGCCTTTGATTCTGAGATGTTGTTAGTGGCAAAAAAAGGACAAGCCACCAATCTACTTTATTGACGTCACCGTTAAGAGGACAAGTGAGAATAGCAAAATATTAGGTATTTTTTAAGCTTATTTTTTATATTAAGATCATGTGCAAAACACATGCTAGTTAACTATAGTTAAGTACTAATAATTGTAGTTAAAATAAGCGACAAGTGTCATTTATTTATCGGTCCGGTGTAAACACTCGGTGCGAGTAAGTTTTTACTTTTTAAGTATGTATATACATTTCGTAGCTAGTTTAGGGTAATTCGCTGTATTTGAGTGTGAATACACTGTTCTGTTGTATCCAACCTTATTTGATGTCGACTGTATTTGAATGTATATGAATACATGCAACCATAATTTCTTTGAATACATGTGTATTAAAAAATGATTGTATTCCAATGCATTTAAATACACGACGGAACAGTGTATTTATATATTGATCTATCCTTTTGTTGTGACTATATTTGAAAGTATTTGAGCTCCGATTAGCAAGGTCGCCGCCGGAAGTCACAAGGTAGAATGTATTCGACTGTATTTAAATGTATCTGGCCAGACGAATATACTCAAATGCACTCAGATCTGAGAAAAAAAAAAACAATCAAATACATTTAAGAAACGAATGAAAATTAGTCAATATATCTAATTTGCCCAAAAATACAATCAAATATATCTAGTTTCCCAAAAAAACTCCTTCGGAATACATAAATACTACTTTCAAAAATGCAGGATACACTCGCATACACTCAAGCCAGACCTCGAGATCGTCGGAAAATACACCAAATCCGGCAGAAATACAAATAGAGATCTAATTTTCAAAGAAATACAGAAGTGTTAACAAGATATTTTCGGTTTTACACCAAATCCAGATTGTCGGAAAATACACCAAATCCAGAACTATGATCTGAGATTGTCGGAACATACATCAAATCCAGATCTGAGATTGTCGGAAAATACATCAAATCCAGATCTGAGATCGTCGGAAAATACACCAAATGCAGATCTGAGAAAAAGTCATGGATTCTGACATTACCGGCGGCTAGGACTGCCCCGTTAGCTGTAGTGGTGCAATGGAGAGAGAGGGGTGAGAGACGACGGAGAAGAGAGAGGGAATGGAGAGAGAGGCGAGGGAGAAGAGAGAGGGGTGAGGGAGAAGCTTGATACAATGGAATAAGGGTCCGTGACATTTTGCACCCTTAATGTGTGCTCTTTTTTTCAACTTGCACCCTATCTTTTTTTTTTATGATTTAAACCCCAATCTCTTTATTTCCTTGCAAAACAATAAATTCACCCTTTTTATAAATTTACCATGAGGGCAAAATAGGAATACAAATAATATATCTTTTTTTCCTTCAATTTATTTATTTTATTAGAACTGTAACAACAATAAATTTTATTTTCAAAGCTCTTTTTTTATTTTTTTATTTTAAGTGATATTTCTCTATCAATAGTTGCTAAACATTTGGAGTTCTTATTGTTATAAGTTTGTCATTTTTCCTTTATAATTTAATTACTACTAATTTATAAAGGAAAAACGACAAACTTGTAACAATAAGAACTCCAAATGTTTAGCAACTATTGATAGAGAAATATCACTTAAAATAAAAAAATAAAAAAAGAGCTTTGAAAATAAAATTTATTGTTGTTGCAGTTCTAATAAAATAAATAAATTGAAGGAAAAAAAGATATATTATTTGTATTCCTATTTTTCCCTCATGATAAATTTATAAAAAGGGTGAATTTATTGTTTTGCAAGGAAATAAAGAGATTGGGGTTTAAATCATAAAAAAAAATAGGATAGGGTGCAAGTTGAAAAAAAGAGCACACATTAAGGGTGCAAAATGCCACGGACTCATGGAATAACTCTATGTATTTGGTATAGCTATGATATGTAAATTAGAAAATCACTGTAGCTACGAAATATAAATAAATTAAATAGTTGTTATTATTAATAAATACCTATGGCAAGTAAATTTGCCTATCTAAAACTTATAGAGTTCTTTAACTATTTAAAGATTAGCCATTTGTTAAACTTCAGACTGAACCTCCTCCTATTGTTTCTTCTGGTATTATACCCCTGCCTTCATTTCTTTATTTTTTTTCCTAGGTAAGATGGAAACATTTCCTTGTGTTAATCAAATTTTTGACGAGTGATAAATATGACAACACTGTAAGCCACAATCACAATTGCTAAAAGTTATTTGAGATAAACAAACAATGCAGACCTGTTTTTTCCAAAATAAAAAGCCAAAAAGGGAACCATGTCACAACCATACACCTTGATGTAATTGACCAAATCAAGGTAACAAAACATAACATTTCTTGAGGCTAATTATTATAAAATTGTGCTTGTAGATCTCCTCATCATAACAGTAGTATTATTATTAATAGTACTACTGTTTTTGCTTTCTACTATTCAATATATTCTTGTTTCTGATTCATTTTGATTCCCAACAAGGCTACCAAAAGTAGGATTAACTAGGTGATATTTGGCACAAATATCATGTTTTGTGTCATATTACAGCCTACTCTTATGACTTTTATCGCTTAATTCATGATGCAATCGTCATATTTGAACTTATGTTGTTATATTTCATGTGTATAGGTACGATGACGACAAACGATGGAAACTGTGCTTAAAATGATTGGGTTTCGTAGCATATGACGATTAGATGAGGTGACGAGTCGAAGACCATAAAAGATGAACTAAAAGGAGATTAATTCGACTGAAAGGACCTCGCTTTTCTTTCGCATCGCGGGAAGCCTCAGAACATCAGGCCCTCCAGTCGCATTGCGTGAAGAAAGCGGACCAACCAACTCAGTCATCACCATCTCGCGATCCTTCTGCATCGCGGAAGGAAAGCGAGAACCCTCAGTACATTGCGCGATCCTTCCGCAATGCGGAAGGAAAGCGGGGATCTGCGGAAGTTATCCCGATTCGACTAGGATTTGGATTCCTTATTTGTTATTTTTACCCTAGCCTATATAAAGAAGTTTTAATAGCTGAGAACGGTGTGCTGGGATTATTCAAGGATTTGTAAGCCACCGTTCTATTTTCTCTCTCTAGGTTTATTTTCTTTTTCATCTTTTTTTCAACCCTAGTTTATTCATGGCTTCTTTTGTCTATGATCGAATCATGAGTGGCTAAACTTCTTAATTCTAGGGTTGTGGCGAAAGACTTGAAAGTTGATTTGATGACAATTTTTATCTATTGATTTCCATATTTTTGGGTTGCTTATTTATTCTTGATCCTAATTGTTTGATTATCTGGCCAATAGTTAGACACTATCCGTGGTACGTGAATTGAACTTGAGAAAGGGAATTCACGTACGTAATAAGAATAAATAGAGTTTGTTCGATTTAATCATTTCGCTAATGACGATAGAGATATACCCTTTAGTCCTACTTAGTTGAATACGGAGAAATAAATGTGTTCTTGTTACCTCTGATGACCATAGAGATATAGGCGTTATAGTAACATCTACAGGCTTGTGAGTAGTTCGAGAGAATATCATAAAGCATAATTAACCCGTTAACTAGTAACCCAGGAAATAAAATAGGTGGAATTGTCTGAAGATCAACTAGATTGTCGAAAGCCATAACCGTAGATCTTTCTCTCATCTGATAATTCTTACAATCTTTGTCAACATAGTCCCAGTCATAAAAACACCCATCTCAAATTGTTTACTTTTCAGTTTTAGTTTAGTACAACAAACATCTTGATTTTCACTTTCTTGAATAGTTTCATTCGAATTTGAATTAGCTTAACAGTAGAATCTAAGTCTCTGTGGGATCGATATCTGCACTTAACAGTCTATATTACTTGTACGACCACGTATACTTGCGTGTGCGTTTGGGAGCAACAAGTTTTTGGCACCGCTGCCGGGGACTTAGAAAAATTTACTGTTTTTCTAATTTGAGTTTGTTTTTTTTTCTATTCAAGTCTTTACGTTTTCGTTGTTCTACTTGTGTCACTTCAGGCTTCTCTGGTTTATGCCAAGCACTAGAAGTTCAGGAAAACCGTTAGCTGATCTTGATCACGAAATCGAAAGAACATTTCATCGACAGAGAAGAATGGCTAACGAAGCAGCAAGACTTGCTCTTGAACAGGCAGAAAGGAATAAAGCTAGAAACGGCGATGAACAGGGTGAAAGAGTAGCTGCGAGAGCACAAGAACAACGGATTCTTTATCCAGTTATGCTAGGCCCAGTCTGGCAACTATCGCTAAGGCTATTGTTAGGCCTGACATTACCGGAAATTTCGAGCTAAAAGAAGGAACAGTGCGGCTGGTGCAACATACGTGCCAGTATATGGGTAAGTCTAGTGATGCCCGCATAAGCACTTGATGCAGTTCGTGGAGTTGAGCGAAAATTTCCAATATAGAGATGTTCTCGATGATTATGTGAAGTTGTCCTTATTTCCATTCTCACTGATTGGCGAAGCGAGGGAATGGTTGACGAATCTACTTGCAGGTTCTATTACTTCTTGGGAGATATTATCAAATAAGTTTATCGACAGGTTCTTCTCACCCAAGAAAACAAAGGAGTTGCGAGGAAGAATTGCTAACTTCACTCAGAGAGATTCTGAATCTCTACCATACGCTTGGGAAAGGTATAAGGGCTATCTGCGAGATTGCCTCCATCACATGCAGCCAAAGGAGATCGTTGGCAACTATTTCGTAGAGGGTCTTAACCATGAATCGAGGGCCCTGTTGAATGCTTTAGCTCAAGGGCAGATCTTGAACAAAACATATGAAGAGATGGAAGATCTCCTTGAGATGATGTCTGAGGGTCATCATGAGTATCATGAGAATAGCCGGGGGTTACCACAAAAAGCTACTGGGGTTCTTAAAGTTGATGATGTTGCAGCTATTCGGGCTGATATTGGTACTCTCACTAACGTGATGTTAAGGGCGTTTCCTCAAGCTCAGCAGATTTAACCAGTTCAACATATTCAGCAGGCAGCATGTGTAAGTTGTGGTGAACCTCATGATTATAACAATTGTCCATTGAATCCAGAGTCCGTCTATTTTGTGGGGAAGCAGAATCGCGGTATTGGTAATCGGGGAAACTATTATGGAAATAATTACAACACTCCATTTGGGAAGCAGGATTTCCACAAGCCGAACAATTATTAGCAACCTCAAGCTCAGCCAGCTAACAATTTAGAGGAGATGATGAAGCAGCTCATAGCTCAAAATCAGGTGATGCAGCAGCAAAATCAGAAAATTCAGAGTGAGATGCAGAAATCTATTCACGAGCTTGAGCGTCAGATGGGGCAGATGGCTCTTATGCAGAATGTCAGACCTCCAGGTGCTCTTCCGAGTGATACTGAAAAGAATTCAAAAGAATTCAAGGCAGTCACCTTGAGGAATGGTAGAAAGCTAGAAGAAGTGCCGCCGAAAAAGAAGAACATAGCAGAGGCAGAACTTATCCCTGCTAAACGAGCTGAACCAAAGCAAACAGTCGCAGAGCAACATGTAGAGGAGGTGGTGCGACCCCCCCCCCCCTTTCCACAGCGACTTCAGAAACAGAAAGCAGATTCGGCTTGCAAGAAATTTCTTGAACTCTTAAAACAGGTACACATCAACATACCTTTGGTGGAGCTTCTGCAAGAAGTCCCAAAATATGCGAAATATATTAAAGATGTGGTCACAAACAAATGGCGTTGGACAGAGTTTGAGACTGTTGCACTTACTGAGGAGTGCAAATCTAGAGTGAGGAGTAAAATTCCTCCAAAGCTGAAAGATCCGGGCAGCTTCACAATTTCAATTACGATTGGCAACATTGAAGTTGGGCTAGCATTGTGTGATTTGGGTGCTAGTATTAATCTGATGCCCACCTCTGTGTTCCAAACATTGGGTTTGGGAGAGCCTAGGCCAACCACTATTACGTTGCAGTTGGCTGATCGATCTCTTGCTAACCCTGATGGTATTATTGAGGACGTTCTTGTGAAGGTAGGCCCATTTATTCTGCCGGTTGATTTTGTGATACTTGATTATGAGGCAGATAAGAGTGTTCCTCTCATCATGGGGAGAGGATTCTTGGCTATTGTCGATGCTGTGATCCGAGTGAGAGATGGGAAGATGTCCATGACGGTTAATGGGCAAGAGGCGACTTTTGATGTGTTTAAAGCTACCAGACTTCCAGCCCATTATGAGGAGTTGAAGATGATTTCCGTGGTAGAACCCGAGCTCACAAATGCCGAGTTAGATCACTTTCTAGCCTCGCGAGATCCATTGGAGACAACTTTGGTGTATGGGGAAGATCTGAAAATTGATGCAGAAGTGGAGGAGTGTCTTAGCATTCTTGACACTTCATGTGCTTATCTACGAGCAAGTACACTGTTTGAGGAGCTAGACAGACCAGAGTCATGGAAGAAGCCGAAATCATCTATTGAAGAGGCTCCCGTTCTTGAGATGAAACCGTTGCCTCCTCACCTTCGCTATGCTTTCTTGGGTAGTGGAGACACATTGCCCGTAATCCTCTCTGCTTCTTTGACTGATGTGCAGGTTGAACGTGTGTTACGAGTGCTAAGAGATCGAATCCGAGCCCTTGGGTGGTCGATAGCTGATATTCGAGGTATTAGTAGCTCGTTTTGCATGCACAAAATATTATTGGAGGAAGACAGCAAATGTCACGCCCCAAAACCCACCCTAGACGTGACCGGCATCCGACGTCATGAACAACATCGGAAGAACCTAACAACACGCAATAATACTTGAACCCGCCAGGTTCAACATTCGCCTCCAACAGTTTATAAATTAAATGTAACAAATGGTGAATACGTAAACTAAATCAGCGGAAGTCTTTAATATCATAAAAGTTAACCAAAACGTGACAACGCCCAAGAGTTAACAAAACTCAATAACTACCCACAAGAATGTATACTATGGAGCTTCTAGGATAAAGAGATAATAATTTGACTCATCGGGACGCAGCCCAAAAACTAATAATAAATGAACAAAATAATAGGGTGTCCCACGAATGAACGTGTGGGCTCACCAAATCAGCAGCCCTTCCAAAGCGCCTGAAGTATCACGAACCTGCTCTCCTTCGTTACCTAACATACCATCAAAAACAATAATGGTATGCCTGAGTACTTCGTACTCAGTGAGTGCCTCGGGGACAATGAGTAATATAAAATCAAATATACTAATACATAAAGAAATTAGTTCTGAAAAGATAGTATAAAAACAACTGACATTCCACTTTATAATTCTTAATATCGTTTGTTGAACAGTTTATAAAGCCATTCCAAAAATCCCGGTTTCAATTATGCTTTAAATCGATCAGGCATAAATATCAGTTCCATAATAAAGATGGATATCACAATCGCCCATATGGGCCCAACTCAATATCAACAACATTGCGTAATACACCGGAATATGGATTCACGGTGGCTACTCTTCCTCCCGAATAGCAAGGCACACTGCGCAATTCACCGAAATATGGATTCACGGTGGCTACTCTTCCTCCCGAATAGCAAGGCAATTAATGCACCCCAAGTAGCGAACCCGGAAGTGGCCACTCTTCCTCCCGAATGGCAAGGCAATTAATACACTAGGATCCATAGTGACTACTCTTCCTCCCGAATAGCAAGGCAAACACAACAACAAAGTCCACGGCATAGAAGCCGATTCACAATTTGTCTCAAAGTAGTCGCACCATCAATAACATTAAAGTTCATTATGCCATATCGAAAGAATAAGTCATTCCAATCAAAGTTTTGAAAACGTATAACTTCTTTACAAAAGATTTCCATGTCCCAATTCATCAATGAGAATGTCATCACCAACTTTTAACCATAATTATTAAGCATCTCTCATAGATGAAAACATTCATAATAACTTATACATATATAGGGTTTGTTACAATTTCGGTTTAATGTGGGTTTGTCCCCTCACACACATTAACCACCATTTAGACATGAATTAGAGTCCAAGAAACATGAAAAGATTACTTTTACTTTCATTCATTAAAGAATCTTGAATAAAATTTATACTTCCAACAATAGTTTCAAAAGTGACTTTCATTCAAAATAAGTTTTTAAAAGAGAGACATGCAAACCACCTTTATAGTCAAAAATGATTTTTTAAAAGAGACTGTCACGCCCCGAACCTGGGCCTGGACGTAACACGGCACCCGGTGCCTGACTGCATGTGACCGAGCGAACCAACTGGCTGACTGAATCAACATGTGATATCAAAACATAACTGAATATGGAAACAACTAAACACATAATGATATACTAAAGGTCTGGCTGAAATCATAATGCGGAAATACTTAGACAATCTGAAACATATCTGACTGTAGCCAACATGGCTAAACCAAAACGATTGAACAACTGCCAACAAGGCTAACATAATAAATATCTGACTGTCTGAATTGTGTCTATGAAGCCTCTAAGAGTACTGAATAATAGAGTTGTCTATAAACTGAAATAACTGGATAGCTGACAACGCCCCGAAGGAATGTGGGGCTCACCAGTAGCTGATACGTGCACTCCTAATTAGCTGAGTCGTCAACCTGTGTATCGTTACCTGCATCGCGAGATGCAGGCCCCCAAGCAATAAAAAGGGACATCAGTACATTTGAATTGTACTGGTATGTAAAGCAATTGAAGCAATAAAATACTGAAACTGAAAATGAAACTATAACTGTAACTGTAATAGCAAGGAAGTAGAGATATGAATACTCCATGCTCTGTATCTGAATCATCTGTATTATCTGTGTTTGTATATGTGGGGCCTCGGCCCAGTAATAAATGCACGCTATGGCCTCGGCCTAGTAGTGCGTCAGTCAATGGCCTCGGCCATGTATACGTATACACAAGACTGTGCTGTGCCCTCGGGCAAAATCACATATGTATAATTATGGTTAATTAATAAGGACTGAGACCATAACAACAATGAACAGTGCTGAACTGAAATAGACATGCTGGACTGAATTGAATACACTGACTGTTTCTGAGCATACTGAATTTCTAGACTGAGACTCATGTGGTAACAATACATAAGTCTATAAAGATTACGTGCTGAGTTCATGATATTCAAATTGATAACCATGAACAAATTTTGTAACTACAACCCTAGAAGATAACAGTTCTACAACATACCATAAAACTGGGCTAAATTGTATTCTGAGTCAAATTACTGACAAGTATGAAGAATGAGGCGTAGGGAGAATCATGAACATTCCCTAACGTAGATAGTTAGCCTCACATACCTTAATTCCAGTCATTGAGCGTAATACAATGTTCGTCAACCCTTTCAACTTTGATCTATATCAATACAAGTCAAAGGGATTCTATATTAGCAATAATATTCATGCTTTGGTCATCTAAGCATTTTATCGAACACTTAGTGGGCATGAAGCTCCACAACCCTCATTAATGGTGTTTTCTTCACCAAATCCCCATTCTATTACAACTAGCAAATTCTAAAATCTCAATTAGATGTAATTAACATCATTTTTCATCACCCATATGAATACAACAATCCCAAGTCAACAATCCAACAACTCTAGCATAGTTCATATAATTCTCTTTATCAAACCCATTTACTATTCTCCCAAGAACTCATCAACACTTTAATCATCATGAGAAAGTCATGAAACTTACCTTAGATAGTGGTTGAACAAGTCTTGAGCGGAGTTACTCCTCTAGCACCAAAACCCTACTTCACTTCCCTTGGGTTTTCTTGAATTAGATGAACTTTGGCTAGGTTTCATACACTTGGGTTCATGGATTTGGTGTTATTGATCATGGGTTTCCCTTGAATTTTCGTGTGGATGAAGGTTAGAGAGTATTCTAGAGGTTTTCTTGACCAAGAATGATGAAAAATATGATTTTGGTCGAGTTGGGTCTTATTTAAAGTAGTCCAGAAAATTCTGGACAAAATCTCTCTGGCACACTTTGCGTCGGAACTGCGGGGCCGCATGTCGTGTTTGCGGGCCGCATCTTGAGCCGCAAAGTCTGATAGAGGGTGATATTCTGCCGAACAGTCTGTCGTAAAATGGCCATAACTTTTTGTATATAGCTCCGTTTAAGACCCATAATATACCGTTGGAAAGCTATTTCAAAGGGCTACAACTTTCATCAAGGAAGTTTTCCCAAATTCTCAATTAATAAAGGGGTTATGATCATTGTAAGTAAGACCTTCCATAAACTCACTTGCAAACATGCCCCGTAGAGTGGCTTCCAACTTTTCTTTGCCCAAAGACATTTCTTATGACTTAATTGGTTTTCAAAACACTTCCTATAGCTCTCATATTGGTTTCATTATAGTATCATTTTATGAGTCAAACTTTCGTCCGAAGTTACGAGGTGTTACAGAGACATACTTTAATTTGTTAAACAAAGTTTAACAATTCACTTTTCTAATGAAGAACACCCAAACCCTAGCTTGAATCCCTTTAGAAAGAATTATGTTGCAACCCTAGGTTTTTGTCACAAGAATCATGTTAAGAATCATGGGTTTATTGTTAGGATTGATAATCAATGATTAAGATGTTCTTACCTTAGTGTTGGAGCCCTAGAGAGATATTTTCGTCCTTAGGGTTTTTGAGAATGAAAAGAATGGAAGAAAAACTAAAATTTTGCAACTTATAAATTTTCAGCCCGGCAGGAGCGTCGATCAGATCGACGGAGCGTCGATCTGCTCCGTCGAATTCATCAAATTTCCAGTGAGAAATCTTTCTTTTTCTCACAATCGACGGTTCAAAGGACGGAGCGTCGATCAGAACGACGGAGAGTCGATCTGCTCCGTCGAAGTTACCAAATTTCCAGCGAAGACAGGCTTCAGTAAAACGGTCATAACTCTTTGTACAAAACGTTTCTCGGTCTGGGCGACCTACTGTTAGAAAGTTATTTAAAAGATCTACAACTTCCATTGAGGAAGTTTGTCCAAATTCTCAACAAATTTTCACGAAAATCGCTCATAAGACAGACCTACCAAAACTTAGGCGAATTTAAGGGCCTTTACGAACTTCACTAGTTGGTTTGACTTCAGAACAACCATCCTCCACCCGAATTCATCAAGAATGGATTCATATAGATAAAATATCATCTTAACACTAGATTTTTACATATTCACACCCAGTTCAAGTTTACGGGGTGTTACATTATCCCCCCCTTAAGATCATTCGTCCTCGAATGAGGATAGTATTCTAGGAAGGTAATTAAATAACATGAATTTTAACCACACAATCACCTTGCGCAATAATAGCTCAAAACTTAACTCATACCTGAAATAGGGAACAAGTGAGGATATCTCTTCTTCATGTCCTCTTCCGCTTCCCAAGTAGCTTCCTCAGTATTATGATTTCGCCACAACACTTTAACCGATGCAACGTCCTTTGTTCTCAACCTTCTAACTTGGCGATCCAAAATCTGAACTGGTTCTTCTTCATAAGACAAGGATTCATCAATATCAACCTCTTCATAGTTCAACACATGAGAAGGGTCAGGTTTATACAACCTCAACATAGAAATATGAAACACCGGATGAACCATGGACATCTCAGCCGGTAACCTCAACTCATAAGCTACCTTCCCAACTCTTCTAATAATCTCATAAGGACCAATGTAACGAGGACTAAGCTTGCCCTTTATGCCAAAACGCATTACCCCTTTCATAGGTGACACCTTCAAGAAAACCTTGTCACTAACAGCAAATTCCAATTCCCTACGCCTCGTGTCCGTATAAGACTTTTGTCTACTCTGAGCGGTATTTAGTCGTTGAACAATAAGATTTACCTTTTCGATCGCCTCATGAATTGAATCAGGACCCAACAACTCTACTTCCGTTGGTTCAAACCAACCAATTGGAGATCGACAACGCCTCCCATAAAGAGCCTCATAAGGAGCCATCTGAATACTAGCTTGATAGCTATTATTGTAAGTGAATTCCACCAAAGGTAGGTGTTCATCCCAACTTCCTCCAAAATCGATTGCACAAGCACGCAACATATCCTCCAAAGTTTGAATAGTCCTCTCTGCTTGCCCGTCAATTTAGGGATGAAAGGCAGTGCTCAGTTTCACTTTAGTCCCCAAACCTTCTTGAAACGTCTGCCAAAAATGAGCAGTAAATTGTGTACCTCTGTCAGATATGATAGATGTCGGAACACCATGCAACCTAACAATCTCTTTCAAATATAAGTTGGCGTACTCTGCAGCGGCATATGACGTCTTTACAGGAAGAAAATGGGCAGACTTCGTGAGTCTATCCACGATCACCCAAATTGAATTATACTTGGCCCTTGTGCGAGGTAAACCTGCAACAAAGTCCATATTTATCATCTCCCACTTCTATTGAGGGATCTTAATGTTTTGAGCCAAGCCACTAGGCCTTTGATGTTCAGCTTTCACCTGTTTACAGTTCAAACACTTAGCCACGAAGTTAGAAATATCAACCTTAATGCTCTTCCACCAATAGTGTTGTTTCAAATCCTTATACATCTTGGTGGATCCCGGATGAACCGAATACTTCGAACTATGAGCTTCTATCATTAGTTCTTGTCGAAGACCATCAACATCGGGAACACACAATCGTCCTTGCAATCGCAGAACACTATCGCCAGTCCCAACAGTAAATGAAGTGTACTCACCCCTTTTCACTTCATCTCTCAGTTTTGCCAAAAGTTCATCATCATATTGCTTGAATTTAATCCTTTCTACAATATCAGACCGTGATGGAGTGATTCCCACTAACTCTCCATCTTCAGTTTCATCAAGCCTAACCCCAATACTGGCGAGCCTTCGAATCTCTTTCCCCATGGGCATGTCATGAGCACGCAAATAAGCCAACGTGCCCATAGACTTTCTACTCAAAGCATCAACAGCCACATTAGCCTTACCAGGATGATACAGAATATTCAAGTCGTAGTCTTTTAACAACTCCAACCACCTCGTCTGCCTGAGGTTCAACTCTCGCTGCTTTAAGATATATTGTAGACTCTTGTGATCAGTAAAACATCACAATGCTCACCATACAGGTAATGACGCCAAATTTTCAAAGCAAATACCACAGCAGCCAACTCCAAGTCATGAGTCGGATAGTTCTTCTCATGCTTCTTCAACTGGCGCGAAGCATAAACAATCACCTTACCGTTCTGCATCAACACACAACCCAAACCAATTCTAGAAACATCACAATACACCACATATCCACCAGACCCCGAAGGTAACGTCAAAATAGGAGCCGAAGTCAACATTGTCTTAAGCTCTTGGAAACTCCTTTCACAAGCTTCAGACCACTGAAACTTAGCAGTCTTATGTGTCAATTTAGTCAGTGGAGAGGCTATTGACGAAAAACCTTCCACAAACTTTCGGTAATAATTTGCCAAACCCAAGAAACTACGAATTTCAGTCGCACTAGTGGGTCTAGGCCAATCCTTCACTGCTGTAATTTTCTGAGGGTCTACTTTAATGCCGTCCCCGGTCACCACATGGCCCAAGAAAGCCACAGAATCAAGCCAGAATTCACACTTAGAGAATTTTGCATACAACTCGTTCTCCTCAAGTGTTGTTAAAGTTATCCTCAAATGATTAGCATGATCCTCACGATTCTTAGAGTACACCAAAATGTCATCAATGAACACAATAATGAAGCGGTCTAGATACGGCTTAAACACACGGTTCATTAAATCCATGAATGCAGCAGGCGCATTAGTCAACCCAAAGGACATGACTAGGAACTCAAAGTGCCCATAACGCGTACGGAAAGCAGTTTTCGGGATATCCTCCTCCTTTATCTTCAACTGATGATACCCAGACCTCAGGTCAATCTCTGAAAAGAACTTAGCACCCTGAAGTTGGTCAAACAAATCATCTATTCTAGGCAAGGGATACTTATTCTTAATGGTCACTTTATTAAGCTGACGGTAGTCAACACACATTCTCAGGGAACCATCCTTCTTCCTAACAAACAAGACTGGAGCACCCCAAGGTGAGGAAATTGATCGGATGAAACCCTTATCCAACAAGTCTTTCAACTGATCTTTCAATTCCCTTAGCTCCGCTGGAGCCATACGATAAGGTGGAATAGAAATAGGTTGGGTGTCAGGGATAACATTAATCCCAAAATCAATAACTCTATCAGGAGGAATATCAGAAAGATCTTCAGGAAATACTTTGGGATAATCACTGACTATGGGAACAGATGCAAATTCAGGTACTACAGCTTTTGTATCATTAACAGCAACCAAATGGTAAATACACCCCTTAGTAATCATCTTATGAGCCTTAAGATAGGAAATAAATCTACCCTTTGGCTTAGCAATTTCACCCTCCCACACAATAACAGGCTCATCGGGAAAGGCGAAACGAACTAACTTGTGGCGACAATCCACATTAGCATAACACGCAGACAACCAGTCCATCCCCATAATTACATCAAAATCCACCATCTCAAGTTCATACAAATCAGCCACGATCTCATGGCCTTTAATCACAACAACACAATTTGTATACACTCTAGAAGCAATAACAGGAACACCCGAAGGCGTATCAACAGCAAAGGGTTTCAACAAAGGTTCGGGTTTCATACCCATATCAAGAGAAAATAAGGAGTCACATGCAGACTTGATACGTGGTATCAAGCCTTTCACAAAACGAGTCAACTTATGCTTTTCAGTCGGAATCATGTATAAAGCATACTTTGACAGACGAGTGAACTCCAAACTATACTCACGAACTGACGTGTTACCTTGCTCTAGCTTTTCAAACTTCGTAGCCATAGTAATTCTTTCCTCATCAGACAAGAACCTTTCCATGAACGCCTCTTCAAATTCAGCCCACGTCGGAGCTAAAGCAGCATCACCTCTCTCAGATTCCCATATCTCAAACCATACGTGAGCAACATCCTTCAACTGATATGAAGCAAGCCTCACTGCTTCTGAATCCTGGGCATCCATTGCCCTCAACGCCTTAAAGGTCTCATCTACAAAGTGTTAGGGGTCATCCACCTCTCGTGACCTAAAGAACTCTGGTGACTTTAAGTCTAGGAATTGCTTAAGTCTGCCTACACCATGAGGTCCCACACCTCCACGCTGCTGTTGAGCCGCAACCAAAGCAGTCAACATTTGAATAGCCGTTTGTATAGTACCAATCTCAGGCACACCCGCAACAGGAACAGCAGGAGCAGGCGGTGCTGGGGGTGGTGCTTGATTTCCAGCATCATTTCCATTACCAACATTCGCGCCCCCAAGATTTCGGTTAACTTTCGCGGGACTTCCTCATTTACCATTTTTGGATCGCGTCAGAGTCATTTCTGCAAGGAACGAATTAACGAGCGAATTAGAACGATCCTAAAAAGGACGTTAAGCTCTATAACACAATCTAGAATCAAGAAGAATAGGAAACACCTATAAATGTCCTGGGAGTTTCTCGGTCATGCAGGTGATCAGGCTGCACAAGGAAAACTCCACTAGACACAACTCCACAGACACCGACAATAATCCTAGGACGTATTTAAACCTAGGCTCTGATACCAAGCTTGTCACGCCCCAAAACCCACCCTAGACGTGACCGGCATCCGACGTCATGAACAACATCGGAAGAACCTAACAACACGCAATAATACTTGAACCCGCCAGGTTCAACATTCGCCTCCAACAGTTTATAAATTAAATGTAACAAATGGTGAATACGTAAACTAAATCAGCGGAAGTCTT
Organism: Lycium barbarum; assembly: GCF_019175385.1. Classification (NCBI taxonomy): domain Eukaryota; kingdom Viridiplantae; phylum Streptophyta; class Magnoliopsida; order Solanales; family Solanaceae; genus Lycium; species Lycium barbarum. The sequence continues at coordinate 135,873,360 of NC_083338.1, read as the reverse complement.
TAATATCATAAAAGTTAACCAAAACGTGACAACGCCCAAGAGTTAACAAAACTCAATAACTACCCACAAGAATGTATACTATGGAGCTTCTAGGATAAAGAGATAATAATTTGACTCATCGGGACGCAGCCCAAAAACTAATAATAAATGAACAAAATAATAGGGTGTCCCACGAATGAACGTGTGGGCTCACCAAATCAGCAGCCCTTCCAAAGCGCCTGAAGTATCACGAACCTGCTCTCCTTCGTTACCTAACATACCATCAAAAACAATAATGGTATGCCTGAGTACTTCGTACTCAGTGAGTGCCTCGGGGACAATGAGTAATATAAAATCAAATATACTAATACATAAAGAAATTAGTTCTGAAAAGATAGTATAAAAACAACTGACATTCCACTTTATAATTCTTAATATCGTTTGTTGAACAGTTTATAAAGCCATTCCAAAAATCCCGGTTTCAATTATGCTTTAAATCGATCAGGCATAAATATCAGTTCCATAATAAAGATGGATATCACAATCGCCCATATGGGCCCAACTCAATATCAACAACATTGCGTAATACACCGGAATATGGATTCACGGTGGCTACTCTTCCTCCCGAATAGCAAGGCACACTGCGCAATTCACCGAAATATGGATTCACGGTGGCTACTCTTCCTCCCGAATAGCAAGGCAATTAATGCACCCCAAGTAGCGAACCCGGAAGTGGCCACTCTTCCTCCCGAATGGCAAGGCAATTAATACACTAGGATCCATAGTGACTACTCTTCCTCCCGAATAGCAAGGCAAACACAACAACAAAGTCCACGGCATAGAAGCCGATTCACAATTTGTCTCAAAGTAGTCGCACCATCAATAACATTAAAGTTCATTATGCCATATCGAAAGAATAAGTCATTCCAATCAAAGTTTTGAAAACGTATAACTTCTTTACAAAAGATTTCCATGTCCCAATTCATCAATGAGAATGTCATCACCAACTTTTAACCATAATTATTAAGCATCTCTCATAGATGAAAACATTCATAATAACTTATACATATATAGGGTTTGTTACAATTTCGGTTTAATGTGGGTTTGTCCCCTCACACACATTAACCACCATTTAGACATGAATTAGAGTCCAAGAAACATGAAAAGATTACTTTTACTTTCATTCATTAAAGAATCTTGAATAAAATTTATACTTCCAACAATAGTTTCAAAAGTGACTTTCATTCAAAATAAGTTTTTAAAAGAGAGACATCCAAATCACCTTTATAGTCAAAAATGATTTTTTAAAAGAGACATACCTTAATTTGTTAAACAAAGTTTAACAATTCACTTTTCTAATGAAGAACACCCAAACCCTAGCTTGAATCCCTTTGGAAAGAATTATGTTGCAACCCTAGGTTTTTGTCACAAGAATCATGTTAAGAATCATGGGTTTATTGTTAGGATTGATAATCAATGATTAAGATGTTCTTACCTTAGTGTTGGAGCCCTAGAGAGATATTTTCGTCCTTAGGGTTTTTGAGAATGAAAAGAATGGAAGAAAAACTAAAATTTTGCAACTTATAAATTTTCAGCCCGGCAGGCACAATCGACGGTTCAAAGGACGAAGCGTCGATCAGATCGACGGAGCGTTGATCTGCTCCGTCGAATTCATCAAATTTCCAGTGAGAAATCTTTCTTTTCCTCACAATCGGCGGTTCAAAGGATGGAGCGTCGATCAGAACGACGGAGAGTCGATCTGCTCCGTCGAAGTTACCAAATTTCCAGCGAAGACAGGCTTCAGTAAAACGGTCATAACTCTTTGTACAAAACGTTTCTCGGTCTGGGCGACCTACTGTTAGAAAGATATTTAAAAGATCTACAACTTCCATTGAGGAATTTTGTCCAAATTATCAACAAATTTTCACGAAAATCGTCCATAAGACAGACCTACCAAAACTTAGGCGAATTTAAGGGCCCTTACGAACTTCACTAGTTGGTTTGACTTCAGAACAACCATCCTCCACCCGAATTCATCAAGAATGGATTCATATAGATAAAGTATCATCTTAACACAAGATTTTTACATATTCACACCTAGTTCAAGTTTACGGGGTGTTACAGGAAACCCAGTATTTAGTGTCAGAGGCGACTGAACCCGATCATGAAGGAGGTGGTGAAGAAAGAGGTAATAAAGTGGATTGATAGCTGCATTATTTATCCCATCTCAGACAGCAATTGGGTGAGTCCTGTACAATGTGTCCCGAAGAAAGGGGGCATAACTGTGGTGGAAAACGAGAAGAATGAATTGGTGCCTCAACGAACTGTTACGGGCTGGAGGATATGTATCGACTATCGCAAGTTGAACAACGCCACCAGAAAAGATCATTTTTGTTACATCCCGTATTTTCGAACGTCGGATTAATTGTAAGTTGAGGTGGGACCCACACGTCAAGATTTTTTTTGGGACATGTGACAAATTATATGAATCACATATGTGAAGTTAAACACAACTCAAGAAGGACTCTTGGGCCAAATCAAAGTGGAAGTCCTCCAAACGAATATTTTTAAGAAAACGTTTTCGGGTGACCTGACTTTGGGGGGAAAAAACGGTATTATAAGTTTGGAATTTGGAAAAATACCAAGAAATATATGTTGTAGATAATTGAATCAGCTTTCCAACCATAGGTCGTCGGTTCCCAGGTGACGTCGGTACACGGAGATATGGACGTTTTAAGGTCGAAAGGTCGAAAGGTCAGTGGGCTAGGCCCAACTCGGGACCAACCGAGTTGGCCCAAAAAAATGAAAAGAAAAATTTAGGCCCAAGGTGAGAGGGTGGCCGGCCATACCTGGTCCAAGCCCACCAAATTAGATAATTTCCATGTGGTAATTAATATAAGGGGCCATATATGCATCATTTATCCATTAGAAACTTCAAGAACTAAAACAAAACAAGAAGAGCAAAAAACATGAAGAGCAATTTCGGCCATAGCTAGGGGAATTTCACCCCTCAAAATCTTCCTCCAAAAATTATTTTCTTGTGGTATTCCTACTAATTTAAGGGTCCTTTACAACTTGGTGTAGTTGTTTTGGAAGAAGGAGCACTTATTTCTTCAAGTTGACAACTTGTTCAAATGAAGAAGTTTGTAGAAAAAGGTAAGAATCAATTCCTTTTTCTTATGTTATGAAGGTTTGTTTATGTTGTGGTATGTGGAAATGAGTAGAAATTATGGAAATATGAAAGTTTGCAAAGTGGGTATGTATATATGTATGTAGCTGTGTGTGTATATTGTTGTATATATGATATGAGTTGAATTTTATGTTGTATTCTAGTTGTGGTTATGGTGAAAATTATATTGGGAATGAAAGTTGAATGAATTTTGGTTGAAGTTGGAATGTAGAAGATTATGTCACTTTAGAATGATTTTGTGATATTATGGAAATGAAGTTGTTAAGATGTGAATTATGATCATGGTTGATGAAATTGGAAGATGGAAATATGTTATGGATATGTAGGTTGAATATTAGAAGTTTTGGATGAATTATGACTTTGGTGGAAAGTTTGTATATTTTGTATATCTTGTGAATATTTTGTGGAAATGATGTGAAATGCTTCCAAATTATATTGTGATAATCTAGATTAATAATGAATATGAAAACATTGAGATTGGTTTGAAAATGGGAAGTCGGAATGAAAGTTCTTGCATTATGTCGGAAAGAAGACTAGTTGTGTTATATTGTGTCCTATATTGATTGTTGTTGGTGGTGGTGTTGTTGGTGGTGTTGTTGTTGGGTTGTTGTTGATTGTTTTGGCCGAGTTAAATTCTCGGGGATGCTATATGTATAGGGGAGATGCTGCCCAAATTTCTGTAGGCAATTATGAATAAAGATTGGATACTTAAAGATTGGAAAGTGAGAATTGGTAAATGTGACCAATTGCAGATTTTGGGCGAAACGGGAATCGAATTTGGAGAGGCGTAAAGAGCATACAAGGTATGTAAAGCTATCCCGATTCTTCTTTTGGCATGTCCTAGGTGTACTAGGATCGGATTTGAGCCTCGGAAAATATTATGTTCATCGGAATCCGCATTTGAAAATATCCCTTTTTCATTCAATGGAATTGAACCCTATAAGTATGTTTTGATAAAGACTTGTGTAAATTTCCGCAAATCGTCTAGAAAGTTATGAAATGTCCTTAGAACCTCTATAGGTGACCCCATAAACTTAATATACGTAATTTGAGCCCACTGCTTCGTTGTCCCGAGGTGGGCCCACTATTTCCGACTTTATCCTTTTTGTGTTTATAATTTAATTTCAAGCGGTTCTGAAGGAAACGCCTTAACTACTCTTCTAACTACCAATGATACTTATTCTAAATACTTTATTGAATATCTGTAAAGGTATGATATTTTGTGTCTCATTTAGTCTCCCACTATTCCCCCTTTGCCTTTTAGTGTACTATTGCCTTATTTTCGAACAATATAAAATGAAACGTTTTAACTATCCTTTTAACTATTAAGGAAAATTGTTTTAATGATTCCCTCGAGTCTGGTAAACTATTTTGGAATATGAAAATGATCCCAGAAGGATTATTCTTCCGTAACTCATTATGACATACGACATACACTTACTATGATTATGTCCGATTTTATTGATTTGATTTGTCATCCGATATGCCTCATTGAGTCTCTGGAAATATATGGTATTTTTATTGCATTTAGTTTCTCACTACTCCATTCGTGGATGCCTCAATGTTTCCCACACTGAGCCCGGGCCAGGATATGTTGTCAAGCGTATTCTGCTGCATTGTTCACCATGCCTCGATGTGAGGGGCCAGGTATATATGTACATGGTTTGTGGAGTATGCTGTGCCATGTACACACATTCTGATATGATATGATCTGATATGGCCATCTGATTTGATATGTTATGTTACGGGGTTATCCCCTATTCTGCTCCTTATGTGTTGTGGCACCAGCGTCGGGGGGTGGCCACGTTCTGTTTGCCGAGTCCCTTGGCAGGGGTCGGATATGATATGGTATATGTTTCTGTACACACTCCTCATGTTTTGAAAATATGCATTTGATACTTCGGATATTACACGCACTCCTCTGTAAGTTCTGTTTCGGTTATGATCTTGTTCCGTAATGGGACCAGGTACGACATATGTTTTCAGCGAATACTATTTATGCTATATGATCAGCATTTTGCTAATCTGGATATTCAGTTCATTTTCTGTATCTTCTGTTTCGATTATGACTTTGTTTACTACGTTCCGTGCTTTACATACGCAGTACATATTTCGTACTGACCCCCTTCCTTCGGGGGCTGCGTTTTCATGCCGCGCAGGTTCAGATGACAGATTTGTTGATCCGCCTGCTTAGGACTATATTCTGCTATTTCGGGGCGCTCTTTTGTCCGGAGCCTATATTTTGGTACAGTCCTTTGCTATTGTATATATGTACGCTATTCAGGGGTATGACGGGGCCCTGTCCCGTCTTATGATTCTGTTGTGTTCTGTAGAGGTTTGTAGATATACATGTGGGTTATGTATATGTTTTGCGTTGATATGATCTGTGATAGCCTTATCGGCTTCCACGTGCTGTATCTGTTCATCTATGATAACTAGTAACGCCAACTGACTTTTATATTGATACATTCTGTTAATATGCTGATTTGGGTTATTGGGTATGTATGGGTGTCCAGCACGGACACTAGTCGCGGCCTACGGGGTTGGGTCGTGACAATTTTTATTTACCCTTCATGGATCAGATGCTCGACAGATTGGCTGGGCACGATTATTATTGCTTTTTGGATGGTTATTCGGGTTACAACCAGATCATGATTGCGCCTGAGGATCAAGAGAAGACCACATTCACTTGTCCATATGGCACATTTGCATTCCGGAGGATGCCTTTCGGTTTGTGCAATGCTCCAGGTACCTTCCAGCGATGCATGATGGCTATCTTCACCGATATGGTGGAAAATTATGTGGAGGTATTTATGGATGACTTCTCTGTTTTTTGGAGATTCTTTTGATGACTGTTTAAACCATCTTGATGCCGTGTTAGCTCGTTGTGAAGAAACGAACTTGGTACTTAATTGGGAAAAATGCCATTTCATGGTTCGAGAGGGAATTATTCTTGGGCACAAGATATCAAGCAAGGGAATAGAGGTCGACAAGGCGAAGATTGAAGCAATTGAAAGACTGCCACCACCCGTTTCAGTTCGAGGAGTGCGCAGTTTTCTTGGGCATGCTGGATTCTACCGACGGTTCATCAAAGACTTCTCTAAAGTTGTTAATCCAATGTGCAAGCTTTTAGAGAAAGATGTGAAGTTTGTGTTTAATGAAGCCTGTCTGACGGCTTTTGATGAGCTGAAACGAAGGTTGGTGTCGGCCCCTATTATCATCGCACCTGATTGGTCTCTGCCGTTTATTTTGATGTGTGATGCAAATGACTTTGCTGTGGGTGCTTTCCTTGGTCAGAAAAGGGACAAGATCTTTCATCCTATTTATTATGCCAGCAAGACACTTGATGCAGCCCAGATGAACTATACTGTCACAGAGAAGGAGTTATTGGTAGTTGTCTACGCCTTTGACAAATTCCGATCATATCTTGTGGGCACGAAGGCGATTTTCTACACTGATCACACGGCAGTTCGTTACTTGTTTACAAAGAAGGATGCAAAGCCGAGGCTTATTCGTTGGGTGTTGCTGCTGCAAGAGTTTGACATCGAGATTCTTGATTGAAAGGGCACAGAAAATCAGGTAGCAGATCACTTATCGAGATTAGAAGATCGGGAACATGTGGATAAAGCAGCGGCGCCAAAAACTTGTTGCTCCCAAACGCACACGCAAGTATACGTGGTCGTATAAGTAATATAGACTGTTAAGTCCAGATATCGATCCCACAGAGACTTAGATTCTACTGTTAAGCTAATTCAAATTCGAATGAAACTATTCAAGAAAGTGAAAATCAAGATGTTTGTTGTACTAAACTAAAACTGAAAAGTAAACAATTTGAGATGGGTGTTTTTATGACTGGGACTATGTTGACAAAGATTGTAAGAATTATCAGATGAGAGAAAGATCTAGGGTTATGGCTTTCGACAATCCAGTTGATCTTCAGACAATTCCACCTATTTTATTTCCTGGGTTACTAGTTAACGGGTTAATTATGCTTTATGATATTCTCTCGAACTACTCACAAGCCTGTAGATGTTACTATAACGCCTATATCTCTATGGTCATCAGAGGTAACAAGAACGCATTTATTTCTCCGTATTCAACTAAGTAGGACTAAAGGGTATATCTCTATCGTCATTAGCGAAATGATTAAATCGAACAAACTCTATTTATTCTTATTACGTACGTGAATTCCCTTTCTCAAGTTCAATTCACGCACCACGGATAGTGTCTAACTATTGACCAGATAATCAAACAATTAAGATCAAGAATAAATAAGCAACCCAAAAATATGGAAAATCAATAGATAAAAATTGTCATCAAATCAACTTTCAAGTCTTTCGCCACAACCCTAGAATTAAGAAGTTTAGCCACTCATGATTCGATCATAGACAAAAGAAGCCATGAATAAACTAGGGTTGAAAAAAAGATGAAAAGAAAATAAACCTAGAGAGAGAAAAATAGAACGGTGGCTTACAAATCCTTGAATAATCCCAACACACCGTTCTCAGCTATTAAAAGGTCTATATATAGGCTAGGGTAAAAATAACAAATAAGGAATCCAAATCCTAGTCTAATCGGGATAACTTCCGCAGATCCCCGCTTTCCTTCCGCATCGCGGAAGGATCGCGCAATGTACTGAGGGTTCTCGCTTTCCTTCCGCGATGCGGAAGGATCGCGAGATGGTGATGACTGAGTTGGTTGGTCCGCTTTCTTTCCGCGATGCTTCCGCGATGCAGAAGAAAAGCGAGGTCCTTTCAGTCAAATTAATCTCCTTCTAGTTCATCCTTTATGGTCTTCGACTCGTCACCTCATCTAATCGTCATATGCTACGAAACCCAATCATTTTAAGCACAGTTTCCATCGTTTGTCGTCATCGTACCTATACACGTGAAATATAACAACATAAGTTCAAATATGACGATTGCATCATGAATTAAGCGATAAAAGTCATAAGAGTAGGCTGTAATATGACACAAAACATGATATTTGTGCCAAATATCACCTAGTTAGTCCTACTTTTGGTAGCCTGGTTGGGAATCAAATGAATCAGAAACAAGAATATATTGAATAGTAGAACGCAAAAACAGTAGTACTATTAATAAATAACAAAGTCAATTGTACCAAAAACTCCAAAATATTAAACTATGTGCGCTAATCCTATACTCTAGACTATCTCCGTTGCGGGCTTCCCTTGTGGCAGCTTGGATTCTGCATCATCATCATCATCCATGTACTTGTTCCAGTACGACACCATCAAGTTGCATCAGACTATGTGGTCAGAATGGGATGGGTATGACACCATGAAGTTGCCTCAGTCTATCTGCAATTGTTCCTCATTGATAACATTGGATCTGAGCTGTTGTCATTTTGATAAAGAATTGGTCATAGATTGGAAGTCTTTAAAGAGACTAACCTTGAAATATATAACTCCATTAAATGATGACGATATTGTAAACTTACTCTCAGGTTGTCCTGCTTTGGAAACTCTCGAATTCTCTTAAGTCGAGGGATTTGGTCGTCTGGAAATTAATTCTTCAAATTTAAAGAGGCTTGTGTTCAAAGAGTATTGGTTGCCGAATGAGACCGGTGATCATTCATTGGAAATTGTTGCCTCGTACATTCAGCATTTGGAGATCTCTGGAGATCTGTATGATTACAAGTGTAGGCTAGTAAATGTATCTTCTGTGGGCAGTGCTAGGTTTACTTTCCGAATTTGTTGTTCTGGTGTTGCTAAACATATTTTTGATGATGACACTTGTCCTGATGATCGTCAAGCTATCAGAACACTAGTCCAAGATTATCTTCAGAAGCTGAGTTACGCAACATGGTTCACGGAGGTTTGTATTAAATCAAAATGACCTTATTTGCTCTATACTAGCATTATTTTTAGCAAGCAGTCACAGAATAGTATTTAGAATATTGCATTTGTCTTTGAGCCGAGTGTCTCTCGGAAACAGCCTAAACAGCCTCTCTACCTTCCCTATGTAGGGTTAAAGTCTGCATACACACTGCTCTCTCCACATCCCACTTGTGGGATTACACTGGGTTTGTGTCGTTCTTTGTAATACAATTTGAAAGCTTTCACACATTAAAAAAAGCTACTGTTTTAAATATAAAACTCTTGTGACTTTTTGTAATCATTCTGTCAATGCTCTAAAGTCTGATATTTCTTTACGCATTCAGCACAAGCGTTAGATGGCCAGGTTTTCCATACCATTATCTATGAGCTGTGTATTACTCTCTTTTTGGTTGTTCTTGCTTTCTCTATCCTTTACTAGTTTCATTGGGATTACTGCATCAGGTCTTGTTACAGTTTGGAGGGCAGCAGCTTCCAGAATTGAAATGCAAGTATCTAACTCTAGATTTGGATTTCACAAGTTTTTATTTCAATGGAGCAGCTATCCTTTTGCGAGCCTTTCCTCATGTGGAGACACTCAAGATAACTATGGCGATTATGACCATAACTTACTTGAGTTTTACCTCTTCTTATTGCACATTCATTTAGGAGGTTTTAGCATCCCCTTCACCACACTGAAAGGTTTTCTTAAGGGGATGCAAATATATCTTTGATTACAGCGAGAGACGTTTTTCACTAGAAAACTCCATGTTAATATGACTAGTGGTGTTGCTTATACTGGGGTTAACGGGCTTTGATAGGAAAAAATTGTTGACAAACTCAAGAGCTTTTATTCTTAGCTTGGTCTACCTATTCTAAGAGTCATCCTGAGAGGAACAGCTTTTGTAATCATTTTCCCAGAACCATTAAAAATTGGTCAGTTCATAAATTGTTCTATACCAGACACCTCTACTAGAAATCATTGTTTTTTACTTTTATGCATTACGATTTTCATTGACTGTAAACCTGCATCTGATTCCAACTGTATTCTTTCTCCAGTTGGGTCGTTCCCGATGCGAATTTGAGTTGGGATATTTGGCCAATGGGCATGATATTCATTTCCTGTCAAGTTTTGGGTTTCCCAACTTCACGAATGTTAAGGTTGTCAGCTCTTCAGGGATGTGTGTGAAGAAGCATCTTGAATGGGGCTATGATGAGCTTTTCAGACTTTCAGAATTTCTACTAGAGAATGCAATGGTTTTGGAGAAGTTCATAATTATATCAAGGAGAAGAAAGTGTGATAGCTGTTCAATGAACCGTGTCTCTCGATATTTATTTCAATTGGCTGAGAAATTGTTAAATTGCCCAAAATACTCGACCAATTCTGTGATTATTTACCAGGAGGGAGCTTCCCATGACTAGCTTGTAAGTAGTTTTCTGTTTTCAGTACACCAGAAATGTTACCTTAAATTTAGTTTTTGATCTACTACTGGTGAAAATCTTGAATTTGTCCATGTAACTAATACTAACTAATTGTTCCTGTTAATTTGCCTTTATTTTGCATACCAGATTTTATGGTTGTTTGGTTTCTCCTGAAGCTAATTTGTTTCTTGCGTTCTACAAGCAACACTTTTTATGATAATTAAGCTCATGAAATGATATGTTTTGCAACCTTTGTCGATGGCATCAAGATATGGGAGGTAGTTCCTTTTAGGCATTTTCTGGGAAGAAAGAGGTTTGTTCTATTTGTTTATTTCAAAGATTCCGTAGCCATATGGTTGAGGCTTGCAATGCGGTCAAATGCTATTTTTTGAACTTAAGTTCATATTATAAGAGTGTTGGTTTTGATACATCTGTTTGATTCACCTGAAATCTTCATTTATCAGGCAGATTCAAGTTGGGCTTAAATAGCTTACTAGGGGTTGTAAGAAATTTGTGGAATAATTGCTTTCTTGATAAATCCCATGCTAAGGAATTATTGGTATCTTCTATCCCCTTTGTTTTTTGGAAATAACTGTTTTCTGAGTTTGGTTGGACATGACATATTACAGGACACTGTTTGTGAATCGTGAGGAATGATACCAACATACTGAATTTTGGGTGAGTGTCAAACAATGTTGGTCAGTATTCTGCTGATTTTTTATACAACTTTTACAGTTTGTTAGTCCTTGACATACAGACTCTGAGATGTTGCTTTACATTTTTTTTTTTGGGTACCGCATAATGAAAAGGTCTTCAAGTGTTAACTCTCCATCTTGACTTTTGTTTGCTCTACTTTGATGACAAAATTGAAATAGTATAACCAAATAAGGTCGTAGAAACAATTTACGTACCAACAATACAATTTTTTAATTTTCATGGTGATTTGGAAAGATCAAGCAAAAAGATGAAAGAATGGAGTGCAACTTGAATAAGCTCATTAAGATACTGCTGACATTTCTGATTGTGTATTGCTGATATAAAAGACCAAACTACTGAATTTTGCAGAAGTGGCTGGCGGTATTGGAATCAAAGTGTGCTTCTGTTGACTTAGATTACAACTTTTATAGTTTTTTAATCCTTCCCTTTAATGCTAGTGAGTGAAAAGAAAAATCGTGTTACCGCTCAATGTTAACTTGTACTTGATCTATTTTGATGACACAAAATACTATGACCGGTCAAACTAGTAAAAGTGAATCTAAATTTTGATGAACCTGATAAATTCTTGTGAAATAATTGTTTGACATGGGCTCTATTGTTTGTGCATCATCAGTTGGAAAAGCTACATCGGATGGAAAAGCCAAAAACTGGAAGACAATGATGGCAATATCCTCTGTTCAAGCAAGATAGCAAGAGAAGAGCTAGCTCTTTCTCAAAGCTATTATCTCTTTTTCCTTCATCTTCTAGTTTTCGATACTGTTCCTCTATTTTCTCTGATATAACTACACTCCTATAAAGAGGACAAGTTGCTTTTCTATCCTTCTGCATTAGCCATTTCTTCAAGCAGTTTTCATGGAATATATGTTGGCGCGTTTGCAGCTTTCTCCCCTTTTCTCCGAGCTTGAATTCTGATAAGCATATTGCACAATCAAGTGACCCTTGACCAATGTGTTGTAAATTGTTGTACAAAACACGGAAATAATAAGAAATTCTTGAAAGCTTGAGGCGTGTCCAAGGCACTGTCCTTAAGGATAATTCACCCGGTATAGATGTATCCCCCAGGATTCAACAAGTTCTTCTAGTACAAAATTAGGAACCAGAATCTAACAAAGATTTCACAAAGTAATAACCCAGCAAAAGAAATAATAATAAGAAGAACTATTTTCTCTCTGTCTTTTTCCTCTCTGCCATAGATGGTGACACAAGGTCATATATACATACTCCAAGAAAGAGATGATTTCTCATTGTCTCTATCATCTGCCAACGTTCCCAATATTTAATATGAAGTAAAAGCCATAAAGCAACAAATTGAATTGCAAGATACGTTGGCAGTAAATACATTTGACCAAAAAGGATGTGATCATCAAATGATGTGACCGTTTGGCAACAATCATATTTATCAAATGAATGATGCCATTTAAGGCTAATAAAATACTAATAAAACTTTGTCAATTATCGTTGGTATTATTTTGAGATACTAAAGAAAAATAATATATTTTTTCTAACAATCCCCCATATATATCAAAATAATAATAAGAAATAAAATAAAAGTTTTGTTGGGTTTTCACATATAAATATAATGCGTCGAATCTGGTGTCGCGTAGACTATGAACCAGACCTAGACAAAATAAGAATATCCTTATAGAATAAATGGTGAAGTTTTGAACTTCTATGAACCAAGAATTCTTTTGTAAGCCTATGGTCTTATTCTATCACATTATACTCGCACAATCTTTGTCGTTATCGCGGTTTTGTGCTAAGAGGCCATGCGCATGTCCTGGTATTCATGAGTGCTCTAGAAATCCTTCACAATTTCATAGAAGCGGCACCACTTCACACTCATATAGGTCCACCCATCAAGTGTATTCTGCAGAGCAATACACCACCTATAAAGAATATGGTAATGGATTAAGAGTTTATAGCTCAACCTCACTTTGTCTTGCAGCATATTGCACTATAGTCGCACACCATAGGAAGGGACATGATTTAATAGTGCACCTTCGATCAACTAATGACTTGTTATTACCCATATGAACCTAATTCATGGGATCTCCAATCACATAGGTTGGGTTACCATCATTGTTGATCTTCTCAAGTTGACATAGTAAGTCCCATTCCCCTCGATGTTTCAGTTATCAATTTCCTTTGCAAAGGTTTAGTCAGAGGATCTGCCAAATTCATTTCTGACTTTACATAATCTATGGAAATAATTCCATCTCTTAGCATATGCTTTATCACATTATGTCTCAAACGTATGTGTCTATTTTTCCCATTGAAAGATTTATTTTTCGCTACAGCTATCGCTGCTTGACAATCACAATGCATAGACACAGAAGGTGTTGATTTTATTCCTATTGGAATACTTGCTAAGAAGTTTCTCAACCACTCAGCCTCATTAACAGCCAACTCCAAAGCAACAAATTCAGATTCCATAGTGGATCTAGCAATTATGGTCTGTTTGGCTGATTTCCATGTTATGGCACCCCCACCAAGGTTTAACACATAGCCACTAGTAGATTTTGTCTCATCTGAATCTGAGATCCAGTTAGCATCACTGTATCCTTCTAGTATAGCGGGAAATCCACTATAGTTAATACTGTAGTTCATAGTACCTCTCAAATATTTCAAGAGCCTTCTTAATGCATTCCAATGATCATTGTTAGGATTATGAGTATATCTACTCAATCTACACACTGCATAGCTATATCGGGTCTAGTAAAATACATCAAATGCATTAAACTACCAATAATTTGAGCATAATAATTTTGAGAAAGTGCTTCTCCATGATTCTTTTTCAATTGACTATTAGAATCAAAAGGAGTGCTTACAGGTACCACATCAAAATTTTCAAACTTTTTAAGAATTTTTTCTACATAATGTCCTTGAGTCAAAATCAAACCATCATTGTTTCTAATTATTTTCATGCCCAATAACATTTGCTTCTCCCATATCTTTCATGTCAAAATTTGAAGACAAAAACTTTTTGGTCTCATTTACTATATCAAGATTAGAACCAAAGATAAGCATGTCATCCACATAAAGACATATAATAACACAATGACTATTAACAAGTTTTGTATAAACACATTTGTCTACTTCAACAGAGGTAAAATCATTACTTAACAAAACTTGATCAAATTTTTCATGTCATTGTTTCGGAGCTTGTTTTAAACCATATAAAGATTTTATTAATTTACAAACTTTATTTTCTTGACCAGCCACTAAACAACCTTCGGGTTGTTCCATATAAATTTCCTCCTCTAAATCACCATTTAAAAATGCAGTTTTGACATCCATTTGGTGAATAAATAATTTGTGAATAGATGCCGATGCAAACAAAACACGAATAGAGGAAATTCTAGTCACATGAGCATAAGTATCAAAATAATCAATATTTTGTTTTTGAGTAAAGCCTTTAGCAACAAGTCTAGCTTTATATTTATCAATAGAACCATCAGGTAGCTTTATATTTATCAATAGAACCATCAGGTAGCTTTATATTTATCAATAGAACCATCAGGATTATATTTCCTTCTGAAAATCCACTTACAACCAATGGGTTTAGATCCCGGGGGTAAATCAACTAATTCCCAGGTATTATTTTGTAAAATGAAGTTTATCTCAGATTTGATGGCTTCTTTCCAGTGAGATGCATGAGGAGAAGAAATTGCTTCAGAAAAAGTTAAAGGATCATTATCAACAATATAAGTGAAGAAATCATTACCAAAAGATTTTTCTATCCTTGTCCTTTTACTTCTCCTCAAATCCTCATTTTCAAAATCATTTTGGAGAACAGGAATACTAGAAGTACTTTCTTTTTGAAAAATAGGAACATGAGAAATATTATCACACTTTAAAGGAAAAATATTCTCAAAAAACTCAGCATTTTTTGTTTCTACTATGGTGTTGCGTTCAATCACATCACTATTGATTACAAGAAATCTATATGCAGCACTATTATTAGCATAACCAACAAACATACAATCAGAAGTCTTGGACCCTATTTTTGTTTTCTTAGGGTCTGCTAACATAACCTTGGCAAGACACCCCCATACTTTCAAATATTTCAAGTTAGGAGAATAACCTTTCCACAATTCATAAGGAGTTTTCCCGGATTTCTTGTAAGGGATTCTATTTTGTAAATGACAAGCAGATAAAATAGCTTCACCCCAAAGATTGTCAGGTGCATATGAACTAACAAGCATACAATTCATCATTTCTTTAAAAGTCCTATTTTTCCGTTCAGCTACTCCATTCGATTCGGGTGAATATGGAGGAGTAACTTCATGAATAATTCCTTCCTTTTCACAAAAATCATTAAACAAAATATATTCTCCACCTCTATCAGATCTTACTCTTTTGATCTTCTTATTCAATTGATTTTCAACTTCAGATTTATACAACAAAAACATTTCAAAAGCTTCATCTTTATTTTTCAACAAATATACCTTTGTATATCTAGAAAAGTCATCTATACATGTGACGTAATATCTTTTACCTCCCCTAGTCATAGTTTGTTTCAAGTCTCCCAAATCAGTGTGCACTAAGTCCAATAAATCAGATTCTCTAAACACAGAAGCATGCGATTTCTTAAATTGTTTAGCCTCAGCACAAATTTCACACTTATCAATACTTGAAAAATTAACATTCGAAATAAGTCCTTCAGAATGCATTTTCTTAATATAAGATGAACTAACATGTCCAAGTCTAGCATGCCATAAATCAAAAGAATCAATCAAATAAGCAGAAGTACTATTTTTTGCATTCATAACATGAGAAACATTAAGTGCAAATAAACCATGGTTACAATATCCTTTGCCCACTAAAACATTATTTTTTATTAAAGAAACCATATTGTATTCAAATAAAACCTTCACCCCAGCTTTTCCTAATAATCCCACAGAGACCAAATTGACTTGGATGTTAGGAACATGCAATACTTCAGTTAAAGCCATAGTTTTCCCAGATGTGAGTTTAAGAAGAACTTTTCCTTTTCCAAGAACTTTAGCGGTTCTTGAATCACCAAGATATATAAATTCTTCTCCTCTATTGACTTGGGTGTAAGACATAAAATTAATTTTATTGGCACAAATATGCCTAGTAGCACCAGAGTCTATTACCCAGTCACTCACATTGATTTCAATGTTCTCTCGGGAAATGACCGCAAAAATAATATCATCTACTTTATCCAAATTAATTTTTGATTCAACAGGATTGTCAATTTTCCCAAAAATTTTCTTGAAAGTTCTATTAATAATTTTGGGCTCGTAACCATGTTTATTTTCATTAAAAAGAGTAGAGATATACTTACCTACTTTAGTAGCATAATTCCAAAAGTTGAGTAGTTTAGCAAAGACAATTATAGTAGAAAGTATAACAAGAGTAGAACCTCCAACACCAACAGTTTTACCAGCCATCCATGATTTGTAATCACAACAACAAGTAAATGTCCACCCGATCACATCACTAATCTTGTATACTTCACTCTTGGATACACCATAAAGTATCAAAATTATCAAGAACATAAACTAGACTTCCTTTAACACACCAAGGCTAGACTTTCCGTGCTTCATGACAATAAGGATTATCCTTAAGATTGTTGTAAATTGTTGTACAAAACACGGAAATAATAAGAAATTCTTGAAAGCTTGAGGCGTGTCCAAGGCACTATCCTTAAGGATAATTCACCCGGTATAGGTGTATCCCCCAGGATTCAACAAGCTCTTCTAGTACAAAATTAGGAGCCAGAATCTAACAAAGACTTCACAAAGTAATAACCCAGCAAAAGAAATAATAATAAGAAGAACTGTTTTCTCTTTGTCTTTTTTCTCTCTGCCATATATGGTGACACAAGATCATATATACATACTCCAAGAAAGAGATGATTTCTCATTGTCTCTGTCATCTGCCAACGTTCCAAATATTTAATATGAAGTAAAAGCCATAAAGCAACAAATTGAATTGCAAGATACGTTGGCAATAAATACATTTGACCAAGAAGGATGTGATCATCAAATGATGTGACCGTTTGGCAACAATCATATTTATCAAATGAATGATGTCATTTAAGGCTAATAAAATACTAATAAAACTTTGTCAATTATCGTTGGTATTATTTTGAGATACTAAATAAAAATAATATATTTTTTCTAACACAGTGAACCCCACAAGCTTCTTTTTTCCAAACGCAAATTTATAGCTCTTCTTGTTTAACATTTCCTTGCACTTGTAATTTGCGATCGCATATCTACATGAGTTCCACAAAACAATTGCTGCCAATATCATGAACCTTAGCACTTAAATAAGCCATGAACAGAACAAAATGGGATCAGTAGCGGAGTTAGGAATCTGGCTAAAGGTGTTCAAACTATAAAGTAATTTATTTTTTCCAATGAGTGGGTGCACTAATTTTTTTAAATAAAAAAAAATATTCTTAGTTTTGCCATTTCCTTCGTAATTTGTCCTCAGAGTATTATCTGAGCAGTAAAATTTGAAATGTGTTTTTGAGTTTTCATTTAAAGTTTTACTTGAGCAAAGAAAATTACTCAAGAAATCCAGTAAAGATAATGACCAGGCACCAATAAAAATAAAAAGTTAAAAGTAACAAAAGAGAATAACAAAAGAATTAGAGAGCGGTGAATCATCCAACCAACTTTTGACGGCGTCCGATGAGTTCAGACACGAGGTTTTAAACAAACTTCTTGAGTAATTAAAAGTCAAGCCAAATGTACCTTGTTGTTAAATAAAACTAATAAACTTATTTTGCTTCGCGGTGTGGAAAACATTAGTAAATCTAAAAATATTATTTTTCTAAATATAATAGAGCAAATATATATATATATTTTTTTTTAGATTTAAAATTTCTATTGAACTGTAATTTTCATTATCAAATTTTCTCATAAGAAATAAATTAAAAAGGTTTGATTGAAATCTTTCTGATTTATTATTTAAATAAGACAAATTTTAGAAAACTTACTTAAAACAATAGAAAGTAAAGGAGGGATATGAGAAAAATATTTAAAAGGTTTGAGTGAAACCTTTTTAATATACTCCCTCTGTTTCAATTTATGTGAACTTATTTCTTTTTTAGTCCGTGCCAAAGTAAATGACCTCTTTCCTAATTTGAAAACAAATTCACTTTATAAATGATTTACAACCACACAAATATTCAAGACTTATTTTAAACCACAAGTTTCAAAAGACTTCCCTCTTTCTTAAATATCGTGCCCAGTCAAATAGGTTCATATAAATTGAAACGGAGTGAGTATTACATAAATTGAAACGGAGGGAGTATTATTTTTATAAGACAAACATTTAGAAAGAATACTTAAAACAATAGAAACTAAAAAAGGGAGGGCCTATTGGCAACGTAAGTTTGCTGTGAGTTGTACTGTTACAAAGAAATGCAGTGCTTGTGAGACAAGTTTGTTCAAAATTTTAAAAAAGATAAACGATTGCTTCAGCTGGAATTGAACCCGCTGCACAATGCTATCATTAAACACCCTTATCCACTGAGCAGCAGCCTGCAGTCGTACAAGGGTGTTCATTGTCCACTATATAACCAAATATTATAAAATTTCACCTATGTATTTGATATAATTTCCTGGCGAAGGGTGTTTGGATGACCACCCTTGGTATAGGGTGGCTCCGCCCCTGAATGGGATACATTTTATAGAAAAGAGAGAAACATCTAGTGAGAGCTGCCATATAAATTGGCTCACGAGGTACTATCTACAAGCAGAAGCAAAATACATATATATTCTGTGACTAACAAATTGGGCAGTGATTATAATAATATAACCCCTTTTCTGAAGAGAAGTTAGCATGTGGTGGTTAATTTGTTCATCTAACCTGTTGACTATACTGATGAATTCAAACATAACCGTACATATAAAATCATAAAATATGGAGTGGAGTTTTAGAAACATTTCCAGGTTGAGTATATTATTGAACATGAGGCAACTGCTACATGTTTAATGCAGTGTATCATACTATAAATCTAAAATATTATGAAGATGTCAAGTTTTGCTTAGATGAATTGTCTTCATTTAATTATTTCAATAGATGAGTATAAAATGGTTATATACAACAACAACACACCCAGTGAAATCCCACAAAGTGGGGTCTGGGAAGGATAGAGTGTAGGCAGACCTTACCCCTACCTTGGGAGGTAGAGAGATTGTTTCTGGTAGACCCTCGGCATGGTTATATATAGTACAAAATATGTTCAAATATATGCATTAAATGGCAAAGTCAGTGGAGTATTTTTATGTTATATGTCGTTTGTGGCTTTGTCTAGAAATGGCCTTGCGTAGTACAATTGGTCCTTTGTCCATTCTTAGGGATCATATACAAAGTTCAAAGAGGACTTAAATATATCAATAACGTGTACCATTTCATGAGTAATATTTTGAAGTAGTTCAAACGAAAAGTAATTACTGCTACAACTATTTAAATGCAATTAAGCTATCAACTTTACCAGAAATTCTAACAGTTAGACAAAAAATAATACTGATACTAATACTAATACTAATACTAATACTACTACTACTACTAATAATAATAATAATAATAATAATAAAAGGTAATAAACCTCAGAAATGGTCTTTCATTTTCATTTAAAATTAGGCAATGTACATCTTGTGAAATATTAAAGTTAATTCTTTTGGAAGAATAAATATTATAGATATTTAGAAGAATATCTAGAATGGTCTATGTAGCATCTTGGATAATTATCTTATAGAAATATCTAGATATTCTAGAATATTACTAGAAGATAAAGGTTGCTAAAATTTTCTTGTAGATGTATCTAGAATCATCCATAGACAACTATAAATAGAGATGGTATTGTACATTTGTAATCAACCCTAATTGTAAGCTAATACTTTCAATACAAGCCAATTCAAGTAAACACTTCCTTTCCATAGCTTTCTCTTCTTTAGTTGAATTTTCCGATTTTAGTCAATGACCTTGGGCTAGCAGAAGGTTTCCTCGATTTACGTTTCTTCTGCTATATTTCTCTACATGGTATCAGAGCCATAGCCACGGGTTGGCTTCTGGATTTTATTTCAAGATTAGTTTAGTGGTAGATTCAATTGGTTTCTCTAAATGGATTTGAGCGGCTGTGATAATGGACTGGAGATGGAGTTGTTGAATCAGTCCAATTACAAAGTATGGGAGACATGTATGGAGTCATACCTTGTGGGAGAGGATTTGTGGGATGTTGTTAATTGTAGTTACACAAGTCCTCCTACTGGCGGACTGGAATATAGCAGCGCATACAAGAAGTGGAAGCAGATTAATGCGAAGGCGGAGTTCATCCTAAAGAGGTCCATCTCGCACAACTTGTTTAATCATATTATAAGGTGCAAATCAGTTCATGAAATTTGGAGGACCCTTGATCGTTTGTTCAATAAGAAGCATGAAGCCCGGCTACAAATATTGGAGAATGAATTGGCGAACACCACTCAAGGTAATCTTTCTATTGCTGAGTGCTTTTTGAGGATTAAGAACTTATGTTCAGAGATCACTTTATTAAATACAGACGAGGCTATCTCCGAAGCACGAATGAGAAGAACTATCATTCGTGGTTTGAAGTCAGAATATATTCTTATTGTTACATCAATTCAAGGATGGGCTCAACAACCATCCTTGGAGGAGTTTGAGAATTTGTTGTCATCACCTTCTAACCAAACAGATAGCTAGTGTCTGTTTTAAAGAAAGGGAAGGAAATTCTCTTGTAGCCGACAAGAGGAACTTCAAAGGAAAAACATTCAGAGATACGCCACACTCTCGATGCCAAAGTGTTTCCAACTTGCCGGAAAAGGAAGGAGAGTCTACTAATAACTATAAGAAGACTCTCAAATGTTACAAGTGTGGTAAAATAGGAAACATAAAAAGATATTGCCGAACAAAAGAGAGCACCATGGCTTACTTAGACACCTCAACTAAACCTTGTACCAATTGAGCACTCAGGCTTTAATGAATTTGTTCCAATTAGACACTTTTTTGACAATTAGCTATAATTATAAAGTGTGTGTAATACACTTGCGAGGACGTGGTATATGACTAATTAAAAGAGGACATGTGGCTTTTGAGTGCAAAACAATAATTTTAAAATAAATATAAAGGAAAAAAACTATTTTTTAGCAACGAAAAAAATACCTATTTTCTAAACCCTAACATCACCTGCCCCACCCCACCTTCCACCTTCCTTCCCAGAACCTCCGGCTAGAGCACGTTCCACCACCATCCACCAGACCCACAACAACACTAATTATGGAAAACGATACAAGAATATAAAAGAACAAAACAGGAAAAATTGAAAGAAATAGTCTATCTTTGTCGGAATCTCGCTGGATATCACCATTCAAACACTTTGAAGATTGGTGTAGAAACCCAGATTTAGAATTCAATTTTGTTGGATAATTTTTAATTGAAATGAACAGTAGTCATGTATTTGTGCCGAAATTCTTGATTAGAATACTGGTTTTGTCACTTTAGATTGAAGAGTGCCCATACGAAAATTAGAAGACTCCATTAATGTTCATTTGAAGATTTGTACAAAAAAATTTCAGAAGTCTTGTTGTCAATTGTTACAATTTGTTATAGAGCTTGACTCTGGAATTGAAATTGTTTGGCTTGAAATGGAAATGATAGTCTTCAGCCGGTTCGCCATCGTTAGGCCTGAAACCGATGTTCTTGACAGTTTAGCGAGTGAGTTGGTCAGAGTTTGTTTTCTGACGTTGCTTCGGCTTTCTCCGTTAAAGTGATGACGCCCCTCTCCCCCTCTATTTATCACTATGATGCTCGAAAAACTTATTCGGTGGTGGCATTGCGGTGGCAAGGTGATGTTTTATGGTGGAGGAAGCGTTGGAAGCAAAGAGAAGGAAGAAGAAGACATAAAAAAAAATTGTAAAATTAAGCCCTTCACCGACCTGATTTGTGTGAAGATCACACAATTTGCCAACTCAGCAAAAAATGTCTAAATGACACAGTATAACCCGATGATAGGTGTCTAAATGAAACAACATTTAGTTGAGGTGTCTAAGTGAAAAATCTGGACGACCACGGGAGGTCGCCGATGGGTTTGGCCATACATACATACATATATATATATATATATATATATATATATATATATATATATATATATATATATATATATATATATATATATATGTTTGTATGTTTAAGTTTCACTTATCTCTTATCCTCTATTATATTGTCAATATATAAACGAGTTTTGGTTGTCATTAATGGAATATTTTTTAAATAATAATTTAAAATTCATATATAAATAGATAAACTTTCGGGAATTTGTTACAAAATATACCTCTATTTTTATTAATTAGTTTGTATTACCTGCATTGAAATATATTTTTAAAGTTATTATTACCTGTTATTTTTACTTGTATAAATATAGATATTAGAGTTTTGATTATTATTAATTTTTTTTATTCTTCTCATTTATTTCATTATAGAATGATATTGAGTTATATACTCAATTAGAATTTCTAACTTCTTCTTTTTTTGTCTTGAAAATAATATTTATTTTCTCATAGGAAATTTATTACATAGATTAAGAAGATAAAAAAATATCATGATTTTAAAGAAATAAAAGAAAAAAGGACAAGTTGATAATGTAGGGGTAAAATAGGAATTTAAAAATGTTAATTAGGATTAAGGGGGAAGAATGGCTATTGTTCAAAGTTGAGGGGAGAGTTTTTTTTTTGTTGGGTTTGGGGGGGGGGGGGGGGGGGGGAAGGTTGTGAAAATAATTTTCACCCATTAATAATTTGATATTTTATTATACTACAGAAGTCATATCATCATTATAACATGAAAATAACTGTTTCGTGGGAGTTTCTTTATTCTTTAATTACTTTCTTCAGCTCTTTGCATGTGAGTCCCTTCATTTTCACTATACAATTTTAAAAAGGCACTTTACATGTTACCTTTTTAAACTTAATTAAATTCTAACATTTTAGCCTTCAAGAAATAATTAATGTCATGAGGTATAAGACTTAAAATGATTAAAGAAATAATTTTCTATTTGCTAAAAGGGCAGCACGGTGCAGAAAGCATCCCGCGTTAGCAGGGACCACAGATGGGCTGCACCTTAGGGGTGTGATGTAGACGGTCTATCCTAATGCAAGCATCAGTGGCTGCTTCCACGGTTCGAACCCGTGACTCATGGGTCACACTGAACTTGTGACCTGTAATTTTCTATTTGCTATTTAGTTTTAATTTTTGAATGTGCTCCAATACATTTCTTTAGTAATTTGGTTAGTTATAAATTACTTATTCGATTATTATATATTAAATAATCAGAAATCAATTTGTTTGGGAAATAACTTAGCTCTACTGGGTGCTTGATTCTTGGACTAGTCAATCTTGATTCAATTTGTTTGGTTGGAGGTTTCTTTTCATACAGGGCAGATTGCAGATCTAACATCATGAAGCATTGTGCTCCGAGAAATCCATTGCTTGTCCTGACTTGCTTAGCTTACTAAGCTAGCACTCAATCTAATTTGGAAGTCTAATCTCTATCTTTCGGCAACTGAACCAAAAGTGGTTTCAGAATGAGAAAGGACTTTAGATTTGATGTGGGCGCAATGACTTCTGCGCAACTGACATGCCTTCGCTTCTTACCTTATTTTTTTTAGTAAAGTAACCTTTCTCGCCTAAACACAATAAGTATTTACCAAATTATTCTAGAGTAGCCAATAATTTGTGATACATAGTCAAGATTAACCAAAATAGTTGCACATTATTTTCCCCTTCCAAGCTACTCAAAAGTGGTCTCTAATTCCAGCATCCGTCTCGATTCCTCAAATGTTTCCTAGTTCGATAGGGCATATAGTTTTTGCAAAAGCATAATTCTTCCCTTTCAGTAATTGTATTATGTAAAAAGAAAATTACATAAAAGGACCAATTTTCCACTACATATTAAGAAAGTGAGAATTATTTTGGGGCTCCTACAGATATTGTCTATTCCTTGATTAGACGTATAAATAGTTATTATACACCTATAATTGGTGGAAGTTAACCATACATTACGAAGCAGCTTTACTTGTTAGTATGTCAGTTTGATAACTCCAAGTTTATTGTACACAACAATCTCAAATTTGCCACACCATAAAATTTTATGAAGGGGAAACCGAGGGAGTAAATAGATAAAACGGAAAAGGCTCAAATATGTCATCGAACTATCGGAAATGACTCATTTATTCCACTCGTCAATAGTTTGGCTCATTTATGCCATCGAACTAGCGGAAATGGCTCATTTATGCCACTTGTTAGTAGTTTGGCTCATTTATGTCATCGCCCGTTACCAAAATGACTCATCCATGCCATTTTTCATTAACGCCAATTTTTACAATACCAAATATCACATGTGGCCTCCAACTAAATTATGGTTGTGGGTAGGTAGGGTGTATGGGTTGGATATTTTATTAATGTGGGATTTAAAATTGGGTTGTTTTAATTAACGACGTATACCTCTAATTGGAGGCCACGTGTCATATCTGGTATTATAAAATCAACGTTAATGAAAAATGACATGGATGAGTCATTTTGGTAACGAGTGATGGCATATATGAGTCAAATTATTGATAAGTGGCATAATGAGCCATTTCTGATAGTTTGATGGCATAAATGAGCGAAACTATTGATGAGTGGCATAAATGAGCCGCATAAATGAGTCATTTCCGATAGTTTCGATGGCATATTTGAGCCTTTTCCATAGATAAAATCGTTGCCTTTGATAAAATTACAAGACATCTATGATAAGTACACTTTTTTTTTCCTTCTATCAATACATAAGTGCTAAAGAAGAAGAAAATAATTGGAGAGCAAATGGAAGGAAAGGGGAAACGTGAAGTGTGTGTGAGACTTTTCTTCTTCTTTGGTGGTCCATCTGAGCAAAAATTGGAAGAGAATTTGGCACCGTATGACATGTTGGAACTTGGAACTATTCCACACTAAAGTACAAGCCCGCGAAAATGATACAACTATTGACAGGCTTGTCAATGAAATGACTTTCGAGTAACTCTGGAGAAAATATCCCAATATATTTCCACAACTTTAAGGTTAGGCAACAATTGAAACACCCTTTTAATTCGTTAGTATATACTTCCATGGACAGTGAGATATTGACTCTGAAATCATTCTAATTCTACGTCGTATTTTACAAGGTGAGAAATAAATTCCATTGACTCAAGTCTTGTAATGATCTAAGTTGCGCGGACTCTTCATTTTTTATGCCGAACCCGTCTCCACACGAGACTGAGAGGGGTGCGTGTGCGGGATACGTCTCGGATTCGTTCAACCAACTTCGGATACTTTGATCCGAGTCCATGGACAAATTTGGGGAAAGATTGAGATTATTCCTCAAAATAAAAGATAAAACCAATTTAAGACATACGAAATGGAATGCCCATCTTAGAGAATGAAAGATTGAATTCTGCAATATATATGTAAGTTTTCATAGAATATCTCTCAAAATTTAGAATTTCTTTATAGCTTTGTTTTTACAATTTTGAATTTCGTAGCCAAATCCCAGCATATGTATCCATACCTAGATTCACACCCCTGAATCTTATAATTTATATTTTACCGAATCTGACTTTCGATCCGTACGCATATCGGATAGCGGCACCTGAATTCGAGCAACTTAGGTAATGATTCACTACAATATACTTCTGTACCCTGCACATGCTCATCAATAACCAAAACAAGCAACTGGACTTTAGAATCGGATGGGGGTGCAACAACTTTCGTGCAGCTGCTATGAACCTTGCTTCTTACTCTATCTTACTTAGTGAAACAACCTTTCGCGCCTAAACACCGATAAGTATTTACGAAAATACCTGACAATTTGTAATACGTACTCAAGATTAACCAAAATTTGTGCTGCACATTATTTTCCCCCTTCCAAGCTACTCACACAAACAGAAATGTGCCCCTCCAATTGCGTCACCAGCCCCCCTTTCCTACGACACTCTTGTTTTCTCTAGCTTGAAATGTTCTCTAGTTCGATAGGCTATATAATAGGGCAATTTCCAGTTAATATCCCTTGAGGTTCGGGGAAATGACCCCTAGGACCTCAAAATTTGCGAGTGGATAACAATAAATACAACTCGTCATGGGTTCAAATAATAATCAAAGTATAATTATTCCCTTTCAATAATTATATTATGTAAAAAAGAAATTACATAAAAAGGATGGATCATTTCCACTGCTTTTTAAGAAAGTGAAAGTTATTTCTGAAACTCCTTCTGCCCATTATTATCCATTCCTTGACTTGAAGTATAAATAGTACAATATACCTATAATTGGTCGAAGTTGGCCATACATTCCGAAGCAGCAAATTGGTAGTATGTTAGTCTCATAAGTCCAAGTTTATTGTAATAAAATAATAACAATCTCAACTTTAACACTCAGTAAAATTATATAGAGGGAAAACCGAGGGAGTAAATAAATAAAATCAATGTACTAGTAATTGATATAATTACAAGACATCTATAATAAATACTAGCAATGTACACAAAGATCTCTAACTTCTTTACCTAAAACCCAGCTCAAGTGTTTTGGCTTTCCCAATTTCACACTTCTTTTCAATACAAAAGAACAAGAAAATATAAATGGAGAGTAAATGGAAGGGAAGTGTGTGAGACTTTTCTTCTTCTTGGGCCATCTGAGCAAACATTGCCAACAATTCCACACTACATGGGCCTACAAAAATGATACTACAAGTATTGACAGGCTTGTCCATTAGCTTAGAATAATTCTAGAGAAGATCTCCCAAATATGTTTCACAACTTTAACCTTAGGTCACTATTGAAGCTTTATCTCCAAACATCCTTTTAATTCATTGGTATATACTTCCTTGGACAGCGAGACATTTATTCATTGACTAGGAAATCATTGAAGTTCTACCTATAATTTACAAGCTGAGAACTAAATGCCATTGACTCTTCCACTTGCAATCCTTCTTCGAATCAGTGTTAATCTTCATCCAATATTTAGGGGGCTTAATTAGGTAATTTCACTACCCTACTTTCAATCTTGAGAATAAGGCCCATAACCTATTGATAAATAACTTCCCATCCGGAGCTTCATTCAGTATTACTCTTTACTTTGGAGATTATCCATTTCAGATGAGGAAGGATCTATTATTGGATTCTCCTTGTATAACATTTATTACCTCCATCTATGACTGAGCTATAAAATTTATTAGACCATTCAAAATTCTAAGTCCAAAATTGATATAATATGTTAAAAGACAGAAACTATAAAAAAAACAAAGAAATATTTATAAATTAAATTACAATAAATACTTTTATGTATAAATCAATTATGATTGGGTTTTTTTCTTAATATCAAACCAAATCACTAATTGATTTTTTTTTTTTTTGGTTTGATGGGCATGCTCATCAATAACCAAAACAAGCAACTGATTTTTCCCCTTTCAGAATTGGACTGAAATAAGGAAAGGTTTATCTATGGTTTTACTTGTCAGTACTAATCAAGTAGGAGTAGACATCCTTATGGAAGTGAACGTACAAGTTTCGTGAGCTTTCCCCTCTGTGGAATTAAACGTAGCTTAAGTCATTCAGAGATGTAGTTTTCCCCCAATTTCTCATAATATTGTACTTTCCGCAAATATTTCCTATATTCAGTTTTACAATTTTTGATTTCTAACAGATTATGATATTAAAAAAGTTAGTTGAAATCTTCTTCTGTAATTCAAATGTGCAGGATTTACTGGTAGAAAATTCTACTACCTATTTGACAGATGCTATTTCGGATCTCATGACCTTTTGCAATCAAAACATGTAAAAAATGTTGTTAAATTGGTTTTCTTGAAATGCCCTGTTCTTTCCGTCTTAATGAAATGTAGATGATCTGGAGTAAGGAATTAAATGGTGATGCTTAGCTTAAATCATAAACCTGAGTGGTTGTATTTTTCTATTTCTTTTTCATTTGAATTTTCAAAGAATGTGTTCTGAATTTTAAGTGAACTATCTTGGGCTTGAGATTGTGTACAGAACAACCTATAACTTCAAACCTATTATGGATGTGGAATGTAGTGATCCCATCAAGGCATAATTAAATTTGAGCTTCTGTGGATAAGCATATTTTAGTGCTAGAATGGATACTGGTGTTAAAATGAATAGTCTCTTAATTCTTCCTTGTCCTCCCTTCGTTGATATTCTTATGCCCAAGAGAGTTTTCTCTCCAAAACAAGGTGAACATGGTCTCATAATCTTGCTTCCCCTTTTGTGTTGTACTTGAGTTAAATGATTGACATTTTACGTTGAACTAAGAGATGTTGAAGAGTTGTATCCACAATCTGAACTTCACTTTTTTTAAAATTTATTTTGGGCATCGGGATCATTATAGGAACGGGGATTCTAAAAGGAGAAGCCGAAGTACAAGTAGGTGTTGGGTGTGCGAATAAAGTACCATATTGGTAGATAAAAAAAACGAGCTACTTATAAGGTGTTGAATATTCTTAATGATGTGAGGCCTTTTGGGGAAAACCGTGCGGGCTTGGCCCAAAGCGGACAATATCACATCATGTTAAGAGTATGTTTGGACCGTTTTAGCCCAACAACTGGTATAAGAGCTAATGGTTTGGCGGGACGAGTATGAAGATGGCGGAGTGCCCAAAGCGGACAATATCACATCATGTTAAGAGTATCTTTGGACCATTTTAGCCACACAGTAGGGGGAGGTATGACCGTGATCCGTACCGTAGGAGAGACAAAGATTACCGTCCGCAACCCCGATTACCACAAAGGTCGTGGGAGAGGTAAATATGATGAGGAGAGAGGCAGCCGAAGTCGGTCTCATGGAAGGTAGAAATTCTTTTGGTTAATATTTTGCTTCTTATCTCTCTCTTCCCCATGGAAAACTATTTTCATAAGCTTTGTCTAACATTTCATTTTATATTTAAGTACCTCCCCTGCTCGCCAAAGCCCTCCCCTGCTCGCTGTAGCCCCTCCCTCACTAGCGGTAGCCCCATTCCTCAAAGAAGCTCTTCTCCACGTAGAACAACCCTGTCACGACCCAACCAGAGGGCCATGACGGGCACCCGGAGCTAACCTCCCAATCACCTCTTCTCATACATCTCATAATCATATTTAGGTGGACCACAAAGATAACTCATAACTATCATAATTTGTAAGAGCATGAGTCCCAAAAGATAAGGGCACATTTATATAATCATCCTCAACTATGCCCATATGCACAAGCCGACAAGGCTGCCAAAAATATGAACCGATGAGGTTATAGAACATCTAACTATATACATCTGTCTACGAGCCTCTACATAGAGTACATGAAATCATAAAGATGGGACAGGACCTCGCCGTGTCCAAAATAGGTACACAAAAGAACAATACCGCTAGACTGCAGCTCCGAAGCAAATGGAGCGCTCCTGAGAAGTCGCTGATGAAGCACCTAAGGATCTGATCCGTCTCGCTGCCCACTTGTAGGCATGAACACAGCATCCACAGGCAAAAGGACGTTAGTACGAATAATGTATCGAGTATGTATGGTATGAATAACAACATATTAAAGATATGGAAAGTAACATGAGATAAGAGAGATAACCTGTATATATGAAAAATGTTTTTTTTTAAACTAAGCATGCATGACATCAGCCTTAAAAGGCATCCAGATGTACAGGTTATCTCTTATATATATATATATATATATATATATATATATATATATATATATATATATATATATATATATATATATATATATATATATATATATATATATATATTGCTGCGGAACGTGCAGCCCAATCCATATATTATATCATCTCGCGTCCGCGACATCCCGCGTTCGGGGTAACATCATAATCTGCCCACTGCAGTAGTGTGCACAACTACGTGCCTACCCCGCCGACTATATAGCTGCGTGGTGTGAGAAAATACATACATATATAAAGCATGCATAAGAGCCCAAATGAAACATTACTACTCTATCGGAGTGACGTAAGGTCGGTAAACCTCCGATTTCGATTATGGAATCATTATCATCGCTATATCTCAGCTTGAAAGAACAATTATTATAAGATGAGATCAACAACAATGAAGAAAATCAATAATCATGAAACCAGCTCAATAATATCACGAGAACATCAAGAACTATAAGCTTTGGTATCTTTAGAAATGGAATCATCATCATCATCATTATCATCATCATCATAGGGAACTTTTATCAACAATACCATAAGAACCTTGAGAATTATGAGTTTCTAGAAATTTTAGGAAATAGGACATTATAGATATCATGTATGGGTTCACAATAAGGAATCATGCCTTTAGAAAGAAAGGATTTGCCTTAACATACTTCGTTGTCTCCTTAACTACTTAACGCCTATCCTCTCGAGCTCGTAAATCTACAGTCAAGATGATTCGTACTAGGGTTAAGCCTTTGAAACACTTATAAGGTCAAACTAGAATAATAAATAAGCTAACAAAATTCGGGCAACATTTCCCCTATACCACTTTCTTGCTCCAAATCTCAAAACAACGCCCCAACACAACAACAGCATCAACAATACCATAGACAAGAGAGTATATTCAAATTAAACTTAAATCAATCCACAATTCTCTTTAAAAATCAACCCATAGTCATCAATTTCAACTTAATACCTCATGACTTCTCTATCACCATTCTCTTAACTTTAAGACTTACTAAGCCTCTAATTCAACTCAACATAAGCAATAAGACGAAGAATATACCTTGTATTCGAAGAACTTCAACTCACACAACTTGTCTCAAGACCAAGTTCACCACAACTCCAGGTAGAAGCAAGAACAATTACCTTTTTATGAACTAGTTGAGGATTTAGGAGTTTGATCCTTTCTCGATTTGATTTGGGGTGTAGGGAGCTTAGAGAGACTTTAGGGATTTAATTTGGGGGGGGGGGGGGGGGGGGGGGGGGAAATGAAGCCTAGATCGTGGAACCTCTATTTATAGGCTTCGAAAAAAAATCCGCCGACTTCAAATTCTGGAAATTTCGGGCAAAGTACGGGTTACTGTTCATCCCGTACTTTAAAGTACGGGTAAGTTTTTTTTTCAAATTTTTCAACTTTCTAGAAATTTTTGCTAAAGTACATCCAAAATGTACGGGACGTAGATTTTTGCACAGGCCGTACTTTATCCCATACTTCACATAAATGCGATCTGTCAGTTGCATTGGAAAGAAGACTCTCCGAACTTCAATTTGCACGTTATGGATTCTGTAACTCCTCATATTCTAGGAGATATGCCTCTTTGAATTTGGACCAAAAATCCTGTCCAAAATTTTGTCAAGTTTTTCCAAATTTTTAACAAACCCAATTTCTTTAATTCGCTTGATCCCGAAACCTTTAAATGCTTGTCTAAACTTTATTAAAAATCTTTCTTAACCTTATAGAGGTATCGTAGCCTCTCTGGACTCATGTTAGTTTGCTTACGACGACACAAAAATTTACAAGGTCTAGCAAACCCCATGGAGAGATGCTATTCCAGATGGACATAATCACATGAGCCGGTCTCCTACTCCAAAGAGTATCTCACCATGAGGTAGACGTGCTGGTTCTTGTAGCCCCATGCCGCATTCTGATGCTAATGTAAGTTGTGGCTATCATACGGTGTTTTGTTATAGTATAAACTTGATGAAAAAGTATTATTTTTCTTTTGCAGGATTAAGAAGCAAGGGAGGAGGCCATGGTTGTAATCTGGATTTGGTTGATGCTGCGTATCAGGACATTCCCAAATGAATGATCCTTTCATCTATATTTTGCTTGCTAGAACTGATTGCCCCGTCTTATTTATAAGGTTTAACTCCTTTGGTTGCATTTAATCCATCCCAAAACTTCTTTTGATATTGCCTCTGCATTCTGGTATTACAGATTGGTGTTATGATATTAAGATTTCTACTTTTGATTTATAATTACGGTTATGTGGATTTTCTTTTTGGCATTATTTGATTTCTTAATTTTTTTTCTACTTCAAAGTATACTTGCATGGAATATTGTGATGGTATACCTTGTTGTAATTTACTTATGATGGGAATTGTTGGAAAGGTAAAAAGATATTGCTTAGGGAGCATTTGGTTTTTCCTTGTTACACAATACTTTGCAGGGTTGGCTCATTATGCTCTTTTTTTTTTTTAAGTTTAATGAGGCTGTGATGAGAAGTTCAAAAACAAAATTATTTTGCCGATCTATGCAGTCATTCCATGTCCACGCATGTTGAAGATAGTTCTTGCAAATTACTTTATCGTGCCTGTTGCCAAAGTTCCATGTCGCAACAAAAAGAACAATCTTGCAATTTCATTCTGTATAGACGAACCAATGGACAGTCATGCCAATAGCTTTTGTTAGCTTTGCGGGCCATATAGTAGGGACATTTATTATTCATTCTTTAGTCTTTTTTTGAAACAAAATTGTGATCCGACGATAATAACTTGCCAGTTGAACGATTTCCCTGTTTAAAATTTATCCCTAAGAATTTTTCACATCAGGTGTGTATAATAAACCAATAAATGTATAATGTGTTTAGATATGCGCTTGTATCTTTTAATGATGATTGATTAGTATATAAAGTGATTGTCTCAGAGTTAAGAGGCTCTTTAAGGTTTTCATGCCCTAGTATAGAGCCCGGCTTGCTTAGCTTATAAAGCTGGCACTCAATCTAATTTTGGAGAGTTTGATCTTTATCTTGCAACTGAACGAACAGTTGTTTAAGAATAATAAAGGACTTTAGAATCGAATGTAGGTGCAATGGCTTCTCTCAATTGTGACACCTTTGATTCTTGCTTTATTTTACTTACTAAAGCAGCCTTCGCGCCTAATCACAGATAAGTACGAACCAAATTTTTCCAGAGTAGCCGATTATTTGTGATTGGTACTCAGTTAACCAGAATTTGTGTTGCACATTATTCCAATTCCATCACCCGTCTTGATTTTCAACGGCATTCTTGTTTTCTTTAGCTTAAAATGTTTTCTAGTTCAATAAGGCATATAATTTGCAACAATATAATTATTCCCTTCCAATAATTGTGTTGTGTTAAAAAGAAATTACATAAGAAGATCAATTTTCACCACTTTTAAGAAAGTGAGAATTATTTCCGAACAATAACGCGTATTCCTTAACTTGACATATAAATAGAAAAATACACCTATAATTGGTCGAAGTTAACCATACATTACGAAGTAGCTTTTCTTGTTAGTATGTTAGTTTCATAACTTCAAGTTTATTATTAAAATAACACTCTCAAATTTGACACTCAGTAAAATTATATTGAGGGAAAACTGAGGGAGTATTTGATTAAATTAGAAGACATCTATGATAAGTACCAATTAAGGTAGACGTAGATCTTTACCTAAAACCCAATTCAAACAAGTGCTTTGGCTTTCTCAATTACACACTTGTTTTTTTCCTTCTAGAAATACATTACTGTTAAAGAAGAAATAATTGGAGAGTAAATGGAAGGGAAGTGTGTGAGAACTTTCTTCTTCTTGGGTGGGCCATCTGAGCAAAAATTGGAACTATTCCACACTGCATGGGCCTACGGAAATGATACAACTATTGACAGGCTTGTCCATTAGCTTTGAATAATTCTGGAGAAGATTTCCCAAATATATTTTCACAACTTTAACCTTAGGCCACTGTTGAAACGTTATCTGCAAACAACCTTTTAATTCGTTGGTGTATACTTCCATGGACATTGAGACATTGACTTATTGACTTCCAAGTCGTTCTAATTCTACCCGTATTTTACAAGCTGGAAATAAATTCCATTGACTCACAAGTCTTGTAATGATTCTCTACGATATAAAACTCTGCCCTGCACAAGTTCAGAAATAACCAAAACAATCAACTGAATTCTTTTAGCCATGATGATGGTTCCAAGAGTATTTTCTTTCCTTCAGTTTTCCATTCTCTTATATCTCTTCATTGTTACTTTTGCTTCTATTGAGGAAGCAACTGCTCTCCTTAAATGGAAAGCAACTTTCCTAAACCAGAATAATTCCTTGTTGGCTTCTTGGACATTAAGTACTGATGCATGCAGGGTTTGGTATGGAGTTAAATGCTTAAATGGTAGGGTAAACATGTTGAATATTACAAATGCTAATGTGAATGGTACACTCCATGATTTTCCATTTTCATCTCTCCGTTTTCTTGAATCTGTTAATCTTAACATGAACCAGTTCTCTGGCATCACCCCACCAGAAATTGGAAAGCTCACTAATCTTGTCTATCTTGAATTGTCAGTGAACAATCTTTCTGGTCCCATTCCTAGTGAGTTGGAGAATCTGAAAAAACTCACTAAGCTGGATTTATCAGATAATAAACTTGGTGGTTCAATTCCAATTACTCTAGGTGGCTTAACTCAGCTCAAACTTTTGTCTCTTTATTCTAACCACCTTTCTGGTCCCATTCCTAGTGAGTTGGGTAATCTGAAAAACCTCACTGATTTGGCATTATACAGTAATCAACTTAGTGGTTCAATTCCAATTACTCTAGGTGGCTTAACTGAGCTCAAATTTTTGTATCTTTATTCTAACCACCTTTCTGGTCCCATTCCTAGTGAGTTGGAGAATCTGAAAAAACTCACTAAGCTGGATTTATCAGATAATCAACTTGGTGGTTCAATTTCAATTACTCTAGGTGGCTTAACTGAGCTCAAATTTTTGAATCTTAATTCTAATCAACTTTCTGGTCCCATTCCTAGTGAGCTGGGGAATCTGAGAAACCTCACTGATTTGGCATTATACAGTAATCAACTTAGTGGTTCAATTCCAATTACTCTAGGTGGCTTAACTCAGCTCAAACTTTTGTCTCTTTATTCTAACCACCTTTCTGGTCTCATTCCTAGTGAGTTGGGTAATCTGAAAAACCTTACTGATTTGGCATTATACAGTAATCAACTTAGTGGTTCAATTCCAATTACTCTATGTGGCTTAACTGAGCTCAAATTTTTGTATCTTTATTCTAACCACCTTTCTGGTCCCATTCCTAGTGAGTTGGAGAATCTGAAAAAACTCACTAAGCTGGATTTATCAGATAATCAACTTGGTGGTTCAATTTCAATTACTCTAGGTGGCTTAACTGAGCTCAAACTTTTGTATCTTTATTCTAACCACCTTTCTGGTCCCATTCCTAGTGAGTTGGAGAATCTGAAAAAACTCACTAAGCTGGATTTATCAGATAATCAACTTGGTGGTTCAATTTCAATTACTCTAGGTGGCTTAACTGAGCTCAAACTTTTGTCTCTTTATTCTAACCACCTTTCTGGTCCCATTCCTAGTGAGCTGGGGAATCTGAGAAACCTCACTGATTTGGCATTATACAGTAATCAACTTAGTGGTTCAATTCCAATTACTCTAGGTGGCTTAACTGAGCTCAAATTTTTGTATCTTTATTCTAACAACCTTTCTGGTCCCATTCCTAGTGAGTTGGGTAATCTGAAAAACCTCACTGATTTGGCATTATACAGTAATCAACTTAGTGGTTCAATTCCAATTACTCTAGGTGGCTTAACTGAGCTCAAATGTTTGTATCTTTATTCTAACCACCTTTCTGGTCCCATTCCTAGTAAATTGGAGAATCTGAAAAAACTCACTAAGCTGGATTTATCAAATAATCAACTTGGTGGTTCAATTCCAATTACTCTAGGTGGCTTAACTGAGCTCAAATATTTGTCCCTTTATTCTAACCACCTTTCTGGTCCCATTCCTAGTGAGTTGGGTAATCTGAAAAACCTCACTGATTTGGTATTATACATTAATCAACTTAGTGGTTCAATTCCAATTACTCTAGGTGGCTTAACTGAGCTCAAATCTTTGTATCTTTATTCTAACCACCTTTCTGGTCCCATTCCTAGTGAGTTGGAGAATCTGAAAAAACTCACTAAGCTGGATTTATCAGATAATCAACTTGGTGGTTCAATTCCAATTACTCTAGGTGGCTTAACTGAGCTCAAATTTTTTAATCTTAATTCTAATCAACTTTCTGGTCCCATTCCTAGTGAGCTGGGGAATCTGAGAAACCTCACTGATTTGGCATTATACAGTAATCAACTTAGTGGTTCAATTCCAATTACTCTAAGTGGCTTAACTGAGCTCAAATTTTTGTATCTTTATTCTAACCACCTTTCTGGTCCCATTCCTAGTGAGTTGGAGAATCTGAAAAAACTCACTAAGCTGGATTTATCAGATAATCAACTTGGTGGTTCAATTTCAATTACTCTAGGTGGCTTAACTGAGCTCAAATTTTTTAATCTTAATTCTAATCAACTTTCTGGTCCCATTCCTAGTGAGCTGGGGAATCTGAGAAACCTCACTGATTTGGCATTATACAGTAATCAACTTAGTGGTTCAATTCCAATTACTCTAGGTGGCTTAACTGAGCTCAAATTTTTGTATCTTTATTCTAACCACCTTTCTGGTCCCATTCCTAGTGAGTTGGAGAATCTGAAAAAACTCACTAAGCTGGATTTATCAGATAATCAACTTTCAGGCCATCTGCCAGAGCATCTTTGCCGTAGTGGGACACTTGAGATCTTCGTGGTGTTTAGCAACAAGCTTACAGGGCCAATACCAACTAGCTTGAGGAAGTGCTCAAGTCTCAAAAGGGTTCGGTTCAATAACAATAGTTTCAATGGGAATTTATCAGAAGCTTTTGGCATCTATCCCGAGCTTCAGTTCATTGATTTGAGTGACAATGATTTTCATGGTGAACTCGGCAACAATTGGGGAAAATGTAAGAATTTGTTTAATTTGCAGGTAGCAAGAAATAACATCAGTGGCAGCATACCACCTGAGATTGGGAATGTCAAAGGGCTTCTAGGACTCGATCTTTCATCGAATCATTTGGTTGGGCAGATTCCTAAGGAAATTGGAAAATTAACCTCTCTAGTTAAGCTTTTTGTGCAAAATAACAACATTTCTGGCAATATACCTGGGGAACTTGGGTTGCTGACAAAATTAGAGTCCCTTGATCTATCAGGCAATAGATTGAATGGGTCGATCCCAAATTTTGTAGGAGATTACGTGCACTTGTTTCAGCTGAACCTGAGCAACAACAAATTTGGGCAGAAAATTCCAATAGAGATAGGGAGGATAACTCAGCTTAGTGCACTTGATTTGAGTCATAATCATCTTGTTGGAGAAATACCCTCTTATCTAGCCAATTTGAAGAACTTGGTAAGCTTAAATCTTTCCCACAATGGCCTCTCTGGCCGCATTCCTGAAGAACTTGAAAGTTTGATTGGTTTGCAGGTAGTCGTGTTGTCATACAATGAGTTGGAAGGTCCAATCCCTAATAATAAAGCTTTTATCAATGCCTCATTGGAGGGCAATAAAGGTCTTTGCGGAAATGTAACAGAACTCCAGCCCTGCGAAAGGCCATCTTCTGTGATGAAAAAGCACTCAATGGCAAAGGAATGTAAACTCATTTTCATCATTGTACTTCCTCTTATGGGAGCACTAGTACTACTCTATGCTTTCATTGGTGTTCTCTTTATGTATGATAAAAGAAGGAAGGTTAAAGACATTGAAAGACGTGATGATGGTTGGATTTCGATATCCATGTTAGATGGAAAGGAATTATACAGAGATATCTTAAATGCCACAGAGGAGTTTGATGCAGCATTTTGCATCGGGCAAGGAGGGCATGGAAGCGTTTACAAGGTAAACCTTCCATCATTAGGGAATATAGCTGTGAAGAGACTTCTTTCTTCATTTGAGAATACACATCCCAAAAGTTTTATGAATGAAGTAAGGGCATTGATTGGGATTAAGCACCGGAACATCGTGAACCTCTACGACTATTGTTCAAATGCACAAAACTCGTTGTTGGTTTACGAGTATGTGGAGAGGGGGAGTTTGTCTAGCATTTTGAGCAATGAAGTTAAGTCCAAGAAATTGGATTGGCTTAAAAGGGTGAATATCATCAAAGGTGTTGCTTATGCTTTATCTTACTTGCACGAAGATTGTTCACCATCGATTGTTCATCGAGACATATCAAGCAACAACATTTTGCTTGATTCTGAGTATGAAGCTCGTGTTTCAGATTTTGGCATAGCTAAGCTTCTCAAGCCAAACTCATCCAATTGCACTACACTTGCAGGCACATATGGCTACGTTGCACCTGGTAAGGTCTAATTTGATTTATTATCCTTGTTTTAAAACTTCATGAACTATAGCCAAATGCTCTCTACACTGTTTATCTCATTTACACGTTAAATTGTTAGTATAACTTTTGGAAATTGTATTGTTTCAGAGCTTGCATATACAATGAAGGTTACACAAATGTGTGATGTCTATAGCTTTGGAGTATTAGCATTGGAGACAATCAAAGGAAAGCATCTTGGGGATTACATTACTGTGCTAGCAAACTCGTCAACTAGAGATCATGTGCAGCTGAGCGATTTGCTAGACGAACGCCTTCCGTATCCTGAAGATAGAGTGAAAGAGGTTTTGTTTTTTATCATCAAGCTAGCAAGTTCTTGTTTGCTTGAAACTCCAAAATCAAGGCCAACAATGCACTTCATCTCTAATAGGTTATCATCAATGCATCCACGTCCACCTACTCATGTAAGGCGAGCTATATAATCCCTGAGATGTGAGGTGTCCTTGTATGAAAATGAATAAACTTTGAAACCAAGTGGTTGTGAAGTAAGTTATTTTGATGAGACGGTCCATGCCAAAATTATTATGGGCATTAGTATTGTTGTAGTGTGAGGGTGCTTATCTGTTTTATTGTATTACAGTGTATAATGTCCAAGGTAACTTGCTCCTTGTGCCAAAAAAGTAATGAAAACAGGCTTCATATTTGCTAAAAACTGATGTTATGGGATGGAATAATTGCTTCAAGCCAAGTTACGAGAGAATCAATTTTAGAAAAAATGGACATCAAATTCGTGCTGCCATTATTTTTCTGAGTTAGCTGAGTTCTCCAAATTAAATACTGTTTTGAATACAATAAAACTAAGTACCCAATTTTAGAAAGAAAAAAAAAGGATATAAAGAGAATAGTTTGATTATAAGTAGACATCTATTTCCACAACAAGTTTGAACTTTTTCCACTTGGGCATCTTCTGTTATTCAACAACGTACTATTAAATTTCTTTCGGATTTAACACAGCTAAAATTTATCATTTTTTTAATAATTTCAGAAATTGGATAATTAACCTTACATCATTCGTCCCAACTATTCCAACTGTAAGAACCACTAAGAATTGAAGTATTAATTAAGCCTTTACTCCTTTTACCTACCCTTCTCATGCATTGCTACATAGAAGAGGAAGTTGAAGAGGTAAAATTCCTTAATCACTTCCATTTATAACAAAGTTTAAAACGTCTAAACTTGTGACTTTTTATTTATTGAGGAGGCACATGTTCTGTTTCAATATGCCATTAATTGGAAATTCCGTGCCTACTTTAGTGGATAACTTTATGTTCATTTATGTGAAGCCACTCTATATATAGACCCATATTGGAAGTAGAATACTTTGTTTTAGATCTCTTCAAGTAGTTGAGAACTGAGAAGGAAAAATGGAAATTGACGGCATGGCTGTTGATGGACCAGTTAGCGATAACCGCTTTAATAGGAAGATAACATTTGCGGTTGTCATTACTAGCATTGTTACTGCATCAAGCGGCCTCATTTTCGAATTTGATATTGGAATTTCAGATAAATATACTTCTTTTCTTTTTCATTGTCCATTTTATTAGACTGATCAAGTTCCAGTTTTCTGGTGTTGAAACAACTGGTAATCGTAGAATGTATGTGCACTCAAAAACTCATTTTGTTTTCCGATAAGCAGTTTAAAATGGAACTTTCTGAGCATTTCTTTTCGAGCCAGTGAATCCAAAATTGTGAATTTGTAAGAGTCATAGAAAATTGCCTATTAACAGGGAGAAGTGACTTATATTATGCAATCTTTCATGTTCAAGGAAAGAAGATATACAGTACTAATTATTTTGGAAAGAAAATTTCTAGGATATTATCAAAGCCAATGGCTAGACATCGTCCCATTCGTTTGTGTACTTCAGACTGGTGTACAAATTAGAAATAAATAAATGAACAAAAAGGACATCGTGAGGGTTAATTTCATGTATGATCACTTGAACTTGCTAGAGTAACACATTGGTTGGGGAATGGACTGGTGATCTGCTTATATGGACTTGAGCAATCCTGCCCCTATGAGCTAGCTTTTGGGGTTTAATTAGGCTCAAGTGTCATATCTTTACAAAACTTTACCTACTATAACATTAAAGTTACAAAACTATTTCACATACGTGAAATAAACACTAACCATTTCAAGACGTGATCATAATGTCTATGCTGTACACAGAGACTTAATTTGTACATCAGGAGGAGTGAAAACAATGAAGCCATTCCTTGAATTCTTCCCATCAATACTGAAGAAGGCAGCATCTGCTGGTGCTGAAGTAAACATGTATTGTGTATACGACAGTGAGGTTTTAAAGTCTTCACTTCATCACTCTATATAGCTGGCTTGGTTGCGCCTCTCGTAGCTGGTCGTCTCATGGCAGCCATAGGACGGAGAAACATAATGATAGTAGGAGGTTGCCCTTTCTTTGCTGGTGCTCTTATCAATGGTGCTGCTCAAAACATTTCTATGCTCATCTGTGGTCGCATTTTGCCAAGCTTTGGTGTCGGCTTTACTAACCAGGTAGCAAAACATAGTCTAGTAATCTTATTTTGGTAAGTAAAATAAATAATCTGATATAGTGTGAAAATTGTTTACATCGCCAGTCATTATTTAGTTAAAAGCATTATTTTGATTCAAATTAACTTATTGATAAAAATGAAACTTCAATGTAAGGATTTACATTAAAATGAAGAGATTCAAGAACATGCATGCTTTATATTTTAATAAAAAAAGTATTTACCATCTGTATGTTTGATCATCATGTAAAGCAGTAAAGGAACAAAGGAGACATAGTTTGGAAGTAAATTTAACTAGTGTACTTGTCCGCGCTTCGCGCGGTCATTAAAATATGACTAAGTATTAATATTATAACATTATGTATAAAATTATTTGATGGAAAATTGTAAGAAACATTCTAGGTTGAATATCAAAACACCAATTTAAATCGTATAAGTAAATTTCCCGGAGTGTCTCATGAGTGATAATGTCACTTTTCAACCTCCTCTGATCCATGGTAGGTGCCTACAAAAATCACGAAAAGAAACATCATAATGTTGGTATATTGTTCCGACATCTATGTAAGGGAGAAAAAACAAATACTACTTAAGAAGAGTCGTGAACATAAAAAGGTATCATGGTTACCCGTTATTTAAGTCGCTAAAAGGCCACCTTAAGCTCGATTTCAACCTTATGCAAAGATTCTTTCATCACCATCTCTGCAAGCCCCTTTGCATCTAGCATAGAAATGAAGAGTTCCTTTAACATTCATATTTGTGACGTATAAACATTATTTTGCCTAATGAAAGCCGATGCTTTAATAACATTAACAGAGCAACAACTTATGAACATTCTTTTGGAGTACTATATGTTAACACCCAATTTTGTCCCGCCTTTCTTCCAAAATATTTATTTGCGCTTCTAATATTTTTGACAACTTAAGAACAGTTATTTATATTTATCACAATTACTAGCTTTCTATTAATATCGTTGTTCTTAATTATCCAACTAT
This sequence comes from Lycium barbarum, assembly GCF_019175385.1. Classification (NCBI taxonomy): domain Eukaryota; kingdom Viridiplantae; phylum Streptophyta; class Magnoliopsida; order Solanales; family Solanaceae; genus Lycium; species Lycium barbarum. The sequence continues at coordinate 135,831,503 of NC_083338.1, read as the reverse complement.
AATCATTGGCTATTATCATTATTATTACCGTTATTATTATTATTATTATTATTATTATTATTATTATTATTATTATTATTATTATTTTCATTATATTGCCATCACTTAATATTATAATCGTCATGATCATTTTTAGCATCTTACACATTGCATTTATTGTATACAATTAGACAATAGCATTTACTTACTTTTAAATTTTATAAATATTATCGCGCAACTATTACGATATCATATAATTTTATTTTTTATTGAGTACTAATAAATATTTTTTTATTAAGTAATATTTTGATACATGTTAATTTATAATTAAATAAAGAGTGTCTTTAATCTTAATTTAGGAGCTCAAATAAATATAAGGAAGAAAGAATCTTAAGTCCAAGATAAAAGACTTGATACTAGTCAATTCATATAAAATCTGATCCTTAATTTGACCAATAATAACCCAAAGAAGAGCTCAGTCCACACAGTCCATTTACATACCCTCCTTGCCATGTGGACGCCAGGCGAGTGCCCCGTTAGCACCACATAAGTGCCAAACGGTCACAAACACACGCCCCCCCGCCCCTCCCACATGCTCCATACGCTGCTCACACACCTACCAGGTCCAACACACGCCTTCCACGTGTCTCTCTCTGGTTGGCTGGTGAATTTAAGTATTAAACCCTAGGTTCCTAATTTTTATGGAATGATCTATTTTACCCTCACTCAACCCAAGCGAAATGCCCATTACACCCTTGATGCCCTAAGATATTCTAGGTTTTCATTTTTTTGAGCCTCATAGCCGCGCCCCTCTCTCTGCTATGGCAGAAAATATTTTGTTTCCTTCTCCATTTTTTGATAAAGTTTGACCTCTACATCGAAAATCAGATATTGTATGTACATTACGAGTAAACCTCTGTGAAGATAAAAAGGACGATTCAGAGATGGCTGACAAAAGGATTCAAATTTCTTTCCTCTTTTCTGCAATAGAACCAAGCAAGGCAAAAGCTATACAATTTGATTTCTCTTGTTTTTCGCCATTTTCGGCATCAAGACCTCTGTCCCCTTTTCCTTTCTCTTCAATGTTGCTGCAAACCTACGCCAATTAGTCCATTTTGAAACCCCAAATTATGCCTAAAATCCCGCCCAAAAAATGTAGAAGAAGAACCCTAGCTCGCAGCTATAAATATCACCCTTTGGCATTCATTTGAGTGGGTTGAACAACCGCTACATCTCACTTTAAATGAAAAACAGCCGCATATCACTCTAAACTATTATATTTCACCTTTCTGTTTGAAACTTTTGGTTAATCTAAGAGTGTTAGGGCTCGTCATCTTTTGAGTGTGGATCCGGGACCTAAAAGCTCTAGTTCACTGCACTCGAGAAAGGTCAGTGCTATTCCTTTCTTTTTTCTCTTTTTTCATTTTCACTCAGATCCTTAATATGTGTTCATGATTCTTTTTTTCTTATGTGTTTCAAGTGCTTTTCATTTCATGTTGTTTCTCATATGCCGGATGTATTAAAATAGGAGGTTCGTTTTGTCTTTTGATGGTGGCTGGTGCTTTTTCTTAGGATTAATAGTCTTACCTTATACTTCCTTTTTACTTGAAAACATGGCTTTAAGATTTTATTTATTTTTCACTGTTATATAAAAGCACGAGAAATTTCTTTTCTTTCCAGTTAAAAATGCTCTTCTGTATGTGTTTAGTTGTTGTCCATATTAGGATATACATTAGTACCTTTTCTTTACTTATTTAAAGAATACTTATTGCTTCTGGAAAATGTGTTTGTATATAGTGAGTCATGCTTATGCCCCTGTGTTTTTAGAATTTTTGTGAGAAAATTACATTCCAGTTCTGTTTATTAAAATATAAAATCGCTGAGCTTGCTTGGTGTTCTTTAGCAGCGTGTCATTTGAATTAAAAGAGACATCCCTCTTACATGAAAAATATTCAAAATGTGCCTTCCAAGTTTATAACTAATAGATTTGTTAGCTAATAATGGTTTACTAAATATTATAAGTTCTCCCTAATCGAAGGTAATCATGATTCAGATTTCGCCGCGTAGAAATGACTGAAGTGGTGTATGATTTTTTCTCTCTTACTGATCATGTATACTATTCAAGTTGCCATGTTGAGATTCAAAGTTCATGTGCTAATATATCCCTTTAAGTGTATTAATATGGTTTCATTACCTCACTGTGATGTAGAATGCATGTGTCTTTTCAATACTTTGATTAAGGTTACAAATCATTTAAGATGGAACTTGGATAAAAAATTGAACACTTTTCTTTATTAGATGTAATTCATTTCCTGTAGCATTTCTTTCATGAATTCTTTTATCAGTTCTTATCCAAAAATGTATTGTGAATATATTTTGCATAAGCTGTCTCGCTAATCTTCACTCTTTCTTTTTTACATGTAATGCATCCGATGCAACAAAGAGTCTCGTATTGAGACTCAATATGGCTGCCGCTAAGCCGAAGACCTGCATTTACACCTTCTTTGCCCCTTTCACTCCCACTATACCTCCAAGCAGAATGATGGGCGATGAAGCCTCTGTCACTTATTTACTTATGTTCTAGTTTTGCCTTTATTGGGTTCTGTGACAAACTTGTTTTTTTTTTTTAATGTTTCTAGCTTGTTCTTGATTCTCTTAATATAATTATAGGACCAGTGCTAGTATTAACTTAAAAAGGGTAGTTGTTATGTGGGAAAACCAGTAGCTTATTTTTTTTTTCCTCTTTTCATATTGGTAGCCGATCTTTATATAGATAGTAACTTTTTTTTTATCACTGGTGTATTGCAAAGAAGCAAACATGATTTGGTTCTTGGACTGATTACAAATTGGTTTTCCAGAATTTAAATAGCTTCCTTTAAGTTAATAAAAGATGCTTTTGTTATGGTGAAATTTTTTATATGTTCATTGTCGAACAAGTGCCAACAGAATTTTTATTTTTAACAAAACAGCTTTTCGTATTCTGATATAAAGGTCGCTTTTGATAATTAAGATCAAACTTGGAATTTTAAGAAGCTAATCAAATGGAGTATTTTTGGCATCACTGGATCATTTTATTCTAAAGATTGCATCTTCTCTACCCTGTTTTGAGACAAGTGCAGATTTCAAGATCCTTTAACAGTTCATATGATATATTTCCAACTCAAATCCAGATCTACTAAACTTCTTTAAAATAGTTACTTTAAGAATTTAATTCCATGCATAATGTTGTGATCGGCTGAGTCCTTTTTCTTTGAAAATAAAAGGACGAAAATAAATATGGCATACAAACGTGATTTTGAAAAGCTTTTTTATGGTTTACTACTTCCTGAAAGTTTTCAGCGCTTTGTTTAAGTCTAAAAGTTCATCATGTTATTAGTTGCAAGGTTTTCTACTTTAATGACCTATATACTTAGTAGGAATACTTTTTTTATATTACTTATACAATATTAAGCACTATTTTGTCACAATTTCATAACCTAAGTTTGGTCGGTAACTGTATTTTTAACGGATATATATATATATATTTTTTTTGATTAAGCACCGGGTGTCCGGGTCTCTTTGAGCCCCGACTAATCCCGGGGGTGCACAGGCCCTCGGCAAGGAGTTTCTCGCAAGTGCACCACGGGTAATTCAGGGTTTTACCTCAGTCCGATGGCCCTCAGAAATTGTTTGCACCCAGTGGGTTTCGAACTTGAGACCTTGAAAGGGAGCAAACCCCAAGGCTCAAGCCAATTACCACCAGGCCAACCCCTGAGGGTTTATTTTTAACGGATATTTAGAACCCTTACCTAGAATTTGTTAGGTTAGTAAGACCTTTAAAATTGGAGTTTAGTTTAGCAATATTTAGTTAATAATTAGGTGTTCTAATTCACTGTTAAATTAATTAGGTGACGACTCCTTAAGTTAAATAATTAGGAATCACCAACATGTTGTACTCCACTTGACTCAGTTAAAATGGAGTATAGCACTATAAATAAGGTGTTGTTCACTGAAAACTAAACTAAAATGAAGAAACAAAACAAAAAACAATTTTACCAACGGTGGACTTGCGGAGGGAAAGTATTAATTACGTGTTCGGATGAACCCAATAACTTTCTAGACCCTCTATTTGGATTATAAATATTTAGTTGTGGACTCAGTAACTCTGATAACTACGAATTCGGTGATAAGCATTATTATCATTTAACAATCATCTTGAATGTTATATATACAAAAGGAATGGTATGTTCCAGGTCTACCTTGTGCTCATAATTCTCACGTAAAATGTAGAATGACATAGAAGTCGTTGCTCTCAATCTTACAATGTTATCCGCACCTGCTACTTCCGTTGGACGAGTCTCGCATCCACCTCCGCATTCGGCCGCTCCCACTGGCATCTCAATGATGGAGATTTCGCCGATATTTTTGTGTCACTTTCTTAAGAATTTTTTGCCAACAAATACATTGGTTAAGAATAGGTTCTTTCATTTGGGGAGAGAAGAGACTATCAGTTCACTATATTTGCAGAAGATCAAACATAACTTTTAACTACATCTATGGGTTCATGTAAATAAGAGGAAGATGGGAAAAATGTTTTGAAGAATGTCTTTCAAACTTTTATTTTATTGGGTAACTGCCGTAATTATGATAGTTAATATTGAGTAATTGCAAAATGTGAGTAAAGCCGGTTAAGAATTGTTTTAAGAGATGAATTTTGCATTTATTTTAATAGCATGAAAAATAGGAGAAATGTCAAAAAAATGAGAAAAAGGATAAATAGGAATGGTGGCCATAGAGAGGTGTCATGTCACCTTGTCTATGCCTAGCTTTATATTATCTATAGATTACGGTATTCCATCATAATATTTGTGCATGTATTTGAAGGCTACTCTTGTTTTTACTAATACTAACTAATAGGCTTTCAGAAGCTTTTCCACACAAAGAGGGGAGGAAGTGCTTGCTGCCAACTTGCCAGACGAGCGGACATCTGAGCTCAGATACCTATCAAAAATGGCACCTTCAAAATGGCGTAGTGCATTCAGCACAGGCTTCCAATTCTTCATAGGCCTTGGTGTTGTTGCTGCAAATTGCATAAACTATGGCACCTCTAAGCTCAGCTGGGGATGGCGCCTTTCCGTCGGCCTAGCAATAGTTCCAGCCGCAACAATGACCATAGGTGCACTTCTCATTCTTTTGTTAAAAAAAAAAATAATGGTGGTGTCAGGGTTAATTTGCGAACACCTCTACTATTTTCTTGCTACATCCCTCTGGCACATATATTGTGTATTTCTGCCCATTAAAGCTTAGTCATACGAAAAATAGTCACCTATCCTTTAGTATGGGACCTTTACTTTTGAGTCCTAAAGCAAATGCTTCAATTTCCTTGCCCTTGAGCCAGCCCTGCATTTTATATATTTGACTAGATTTGAATCACGAGCTTCCATAATTTTTATCTCATTTTATGACCACACCTTGGGCACAGGTGCACTTCTCATTTCCAACACACCTAGCAGCCTAGTTGAGCGAGGAAAATTGGAGCAGGCAAAGCAATCTCTGGAAAAAGTTTGAGGAACCAATAACAACACTGAAATTAAAGCTGAGTTAGCTAATCTTATTAAGTCTTGTGAAATTGCAAGAGCTTCTCAGGAAGAGCCTTTTGTGACAATCTTTAAGAGACAATGTCGGCCTCATTTGGTCATGTCCATTGCCATACCATTTTTCCAGCAAATGAGTGGTATTAATATCATTGCATACATATGTGCTTTTTCGATCAGTAGGTTTAGGAAATAACTCGGCTCTACTGAGTGTTGTGATTCTTGAAGTAGTCAATCCTAGTTCAATCCTTGTGTCTACTGGTATTGTTGATCGGTTTGTTCAGAGATTTCTCTTCATATAGGCTCCGTACAAATGCTCATCTTCCAGGTGCATGCTTTAACTAGATAAATAACTGGCACAACTCGTTATACACATAAACAATCCAAGATAAATCTCGCCCTAAATAATTAGTTGATGAGTTTAAGTTCTATACATTGACAATGTTTAAATTTTTTCTAGGGATCCTTTCATTTATGTCCCTTTGGACAAACTTAATTACTGACAGTAGCCCAAATATACAAAACCTATAGACCGATATGTATATTATACTTATAGTATATGTATATTGTAATATAGAATATGTATATTTAAGTATAAGTATGTAAAACCTAAACATTTGCTGGCTATTTTGTAAGCTAGATCACCCAAAGGTATTGGGTTGTAATTAACCTTTTTTTTCTACAACAAGCCAAATAAGGTGACCTGAAAAATAGAAGCACACGGAATTAATTAAAGTGCAATTCGTTAAGGTCTTATTAAGGGTCCAAGTATATAAGTACGCAAAGAGTTTAACTTTTATTTAGTGTAGTGCATAATTCTCTTACATTATCAAGTTAAATTGACTTGCAATAACAAGTGACTTCTCACAACAAGTCTGATCTTGCAACCACAAACGTAGAGTAATTAGCTTGCTATAACAGGTTAAATTAGATTAATAATGCAAAACAACTTTATATTGTCCGTATATATAGCTCAGATCCTTATGCTAATTATATCATTGGATTAATGTTGGTGAAAGTAGCAATTGCTTCTACACTAGCAGCTTCAATAGGTGAAAATGGAAGCAAACATATTAGCAACCAATATGCTGCCTTAGTACTCGCCCTGGTGTGTATCTATGCTTTTGGTTTTGGTTGGTCATGGGGTCCTTTAAGTTGGTTCATTCCAAGCGAAATATATCCCATGAACATTTGATCAACTGGGCAGAGCACAAGTGTGGTCGTGAACTTTGCCACCACATTTGTGCCTCAAACATTCTTGGCCATACTTTGTCACTTCAAGTATGGGGCTTTCTTGTTCTTTGCTAGTTGGTTTGCTGTTATGACCATTTTTATTGTGATGTTCATGTCTGAGACTAAAGGTGTTGCTTTGAATTCCATGCATCAAGTGTGGGAGAACCACTAGTTTTGGGGTAGGTATGTTAAAGATCAGCCTTAATGACAAAGCAAAGAAGTTAAGCTGAAAATAAAACTTTGTTTGTAGTTGCTTTTGTGATCTTAAAAGAGGAATTCTAACATAAGGGCAGAGGCAAATCCAGAATTTCAAGAGGATGAGTTCACCTTAGAATTAAAAAAAAAAGACGCAAAGTGCATTTAGTAGGGTTCGATCCCACAACCTTAAGGGATTAAAGGTAGCACTTAGCCACTACTCCATTTGGTCTAGTTTGAGCATGTGTTCCTTTAGTTAATATTAGATATATTTTACAAATTATATACATAATATACCGAGTTTAGTCGGGTGACCATGTATTCAGGTGATCATTTTTTGTACTTGGATTGTTTGAGGTACTTCTATTGACTAATCATAGTCCCCTTGGAGTTTTGTTTGACTTGTAGACCAAGAAAGAAATTTAGCTCCCCCATCATGCTCATCTCGATCTCACTTCCCATGAGCTTTGCAAATTCTTCACACATGGAGTTTTTTGTGGCACCAAAAATGATATCATCTACATAGACTTGCACAATTAACAGGCTATTTCCTTTTTTTTCAGAAATAGAGTGTTGTTGATCTTTCCTCCGGTAAAACCATTTTCAAGAAGGAACTTTGACAACCTTTCGTACGATGCTCGAGGAGCTTGCTTTAGAACATATAATGCCTTATCCAGCTTGAAAACATGCTCTGGATGTTCATGATTTTTGAAGCCAGAAGGTTGCTTGACAAAGACTTCCTCCTTCAGATACTCGTGCAAGAAGGCACTTTTGACGTCCATTTGAATTCCATATGAGATGAAAATGCTATGAGAATCCTAATTTCCTCTATTCTAGCCATAGAAGCGAACGTTTCATCATAGTCTATTCTTTCTTCTTGATTGTACCATTGAACTACTAGCATTGCCTTGTTTCTGATAGTATTGCCCAGTTCATCAAGTTTGTTACGAAAAATCCATCTGGTCCTTATTACTATTCTATCTGATGGTCTGGGGACCAGGTGCCACACCTTATTTCTCTCAAATTGATGAAGCTCTTCTTGCATAGCAGCTATCCAATCAACATCCTTTAAGGCTTCTTTGATATTCTCGGGCTCTATTTGGGACAGAAAGGCAGAAAATGTGAACATATTTCTCGCCTAAGATCTAGTTTGAATACCTGAGTCTAAGGGAGTAATCACATTGTGAAGAGGATGAGATCCTTTGTGCTTCCATTTGGAACTTTGAATTGCAGAAGTACAAGGACCAACTTCCTAAGTATTGGATCCATCATTTGCATTGATTGACCCATGACTTCTACTCTCATGATCAGTTTCAAGAGTTCCTGAGACAGCATCTGCCACTATATGTTCTGCTTCAAGAGTAGTGATTTGAGAATCAAGTTCTTCTGCACCTTTTGAGGGGCTATCAGCATCGGCTTCATCAACTTGTTTGATTTGATTCATCAACTCCATTTTTCCGTTTGATATCTCAATGGCCTCATTACCATCTTCATCATCATCATTTGCATCCTTGACGCTTTCTTGGGAGTTTGATTCATCAAAGATCACATGCACACTTTCCTCGACACATTGCGTCCTTTTATTGTAGACCTTGTATGCCTTACTGTGAGATGAGTAACCTAGAAAGAAACCGTCACCAATTTTAGCGTCAAATTTTCCCAGTGCTTCCCTTCCATTGTTTAGGACAAAACATTTGCAGCCGAAGGCTCGCAAGTATGTCAGTTTGGGCTTTCTTCCATTTAACAGCTCATAAGGAGTTTTTTCGAGCAGAGACCTGATCATGCATCTGTTTATTAGGTGACAGGTTGTGCTGACAGCTTCCACCCAGAAAATTTTAGACACCCCACTCGCTATCAGTATCGTTCTAGCCATATCTTCAAGTGTTCTGTTTTTCTGCTCCACAACACCATTTTGTTGAGGTGTCCTAGGGGCGGAGAAGTTATGACTAATACCATTTTCAGCACAGAATTCGTCAAATTTTGCACTTTCAAATTCAGTACCAGACCTTATGCTCACAACAGTACACCAAGCTTTACTTGAATCTGTTTTACGAAGGCATAAGCACAACAAATGTTTCATCCTTGCATTTCAAAAATGGGGCCTATGTATATCTGGAATAGTCATCCACAATCACAAAGATGTATTTCTTTCCTCCTCTACTTAGAATTCTCATTGGTCTATGGCCTCAAAGTGCTAACTTCCTTCTTTGGTTTGAAAGAGGATCTCACTTGTTTCCCTTTTATGTAAGAATCACAAGTCTTGTGATCCTTGAATTTTTATTTTGGTAATCTACGTACCAGGTCCTTCACAGCAAGCTTGTGAAGTAGAGAATAGCTCGCATGCCCCAGTCTTTTGTGCCAAAGATCAGGGTCATCTTCCGTTGCGCTCAAACATGTGAGATCGTTCTCACTTTGAGGACCAAAATCTGCAACATATACATTCTTGAATCTCTTAGCAATCAGCACCACTTTGCCTGTAGAAAGATTTGCGACAGTGCAAGAGCATGACAAAAACTTTACTTCATTTCCTTTGTCACAGATTTGGGACACACTCAGCAGGCTATTTTTCAGGCCATTGACATAGTATACATTTTCAATAGCATGAGAGAGTGTCCTTCCAAAATTACCCACTCTAAGATTGTACCCCTTTTTGTCATTTCCAAAGGACATACTTCCACATTAAAAGGCTTTGAGTGAAAGGAAGTCATCTTTTTTACCGGTCATGTGCTTTGAACATCCACTGTCCATGTACCATCTACGAATTCCTTCATTTGTTTTAGCCTTATCTTGCTCACTGTCTTCATCTGCATCTGTCTTGGCCATGAGAGCAAAGATTGACTCATAATCATGGATTGCTGGCTTGTGAGAAGGAATCTTTTTGCTAGGGCGATTGGACCTTTTGACCAGTCTTTGAAACTTTCGAGTGAAGTATTCCATATTAGATTCATCGGTTCTTGTTGGTTTTGTAGTTAAGTGTTCTTCCTCTGGGTTTGATAGTGTAGTCATTTGAAAAACATTTTAGAAAGAACCTACTCTGATACCACTTGTTAAAAGCTATGCGTCTACCAAACAGATTATGAAGAGACCTAATTGTCTACCAGTTATCTTATGCAATGCAGTAAGTAAAGAACACAGAACTTTACCGTGGAAAACTCCTTGCTCAAGGGATTAAAAATCACGACCTACCCCAGTAGGATTTCAACTCCACTAACCGAGCAAACTTCATATTACAACCTCTTGCAATCTAGGAATTTAACTTCCATAAATCCCTCACCATTACAATATACCTATTGTAAGCTACACGCTATGACTACCCTTAGCCAAGCACACAAAACCGTTTGACTAACTCTAGTCAAACCAACTAATACGCCTTGTCTAACTCTAGCGAAGTGTACCACTCAATAGTTTGAAAGGTAAACTGCCTAACAACTACTAAGAATTTAAAGTACCTACAAATAGCTTCTTAACGAAGAGTAGGTTTACAATTTATAGAACATGAACAAAGCCTAAGACAAACTAGAGGACATTTGAATCTTCAGTTGTCGGGATCTGGTCCTTCAGTTTGTAGTCAACTTTGTTTTGAACACTTGGAGAATGTTGTGACGGCTCCACATTTAGAATGATTCTAGGTTTTTCCAAGTGATGCCCAATGAGTTGGAATAAGTTGTTTATATATTAGGAGCATATGGGTAGGATGGAAACCACTCACACGTTTGACTTAAGATAAAGGCGCAGCAGTAGCTCTGCTGTACTTGTGTGCAGTTAGCACCGCAGCTTTATAGCTGTTGCTGTGTACTGCACAAAGTGTGTAGAGAACAAATAGTAGACTAGGTCCCTCTCGGTTGTTTCAGCCGTTTGTCAAATCATCAAAACATAAAATACATAAACTTATCATCAAGATCATCAACAAATTATGTGATTACCAAGAGTTAGCATGATCAGACAGGAAGATTTTTTTTGTTTTGACACAGTAGAAATAGCTTTTATTTTAGCTTTTGATTTACTGCAGATGTAATTTTAAACTTGTGGCATTGCAAATGTTATGATGGTTGCTTGGTTCCTTAATAGCCTTTGTTTGTTGCACTCTAGAGTCTAGACGTAGCATATGTGCTTGGAATTCCTGGCAACTTTTGTTTTCCTCGAACTGTCAGGATTGCCAAACCTACAAATTAAACCACACGTTTTCTCATAATAATTAGGCTCTTGAAATGCTTTATTTTTCGACCTTTTGTCAACAGCATCAAGATTCTTGGACATGGTTCTCTGTTTTGTTTACTTGGAAGAAACAGGTCCCTACTGTTTTGTTTAAGCAAATAATCTGTAGCTGTTGTATGTAACCCTCCATTAGGTTACTAGTTGGATGCTGCAATTTTAAGGATGACTTTTGGCTACCATATGATTGTACCTTGTTTAGGTTTGAATTTAAAATAACCTTCTCATGTGATGTGAATGAGAGCAGGTATTAATTTTCTTTTGATAGAAACTTTTAGGATGATAACATTTGTGTGAAGTTACTGTTAGTGTCTCTTTGTTGTGGCTTTCTTATGGCTGCTGGTGGCCGGATTCAACAAACTGTGAAGCATGTTGATGTTTTAGTTTCTTCTATGGATATTCCACAAAGATAGCAGCATATACAGAGTTTATAACACATCTCGTAGTACATAACAAACTTTATTTTGATGTGATCTGAGTTGAAGAAAGGATTATTACTGCTGGAAATGCTTTTCTGCCACGATATATCGAGTACTAAAGATTATCTGGTAACTCTTGTTGCAATATAGATTCAGATCTTACCAGCAGTTTGGAGTAACAGCCAAATATTATATGAAGCTAAACTTCAATTACATATTTCTGTTCAGCTTCAACCAGAAGTTATTCATCATTTCATCCGGCCTCATTCAATACTCGTGTCAGCTGAGGTCTACTTTGATAACATAATATATTAACATTCAATCAGTCGAACACATAATCCAATGACAAAAAGCCTGCCACTTCATAAAAGAAAATGAGTTCAAAAGTCAAACCTTCTCCGTTTTTTCAGCCACTTTATTGAAGACGCGATTGGTCATTAATTTTGGGGGGGGGGGGGGGGGGGGGTGTGGGAGGGGAATTTTGAATTGAAAATTATATTTGGATATGTATTTTATTTGAAGAAAAAAAATTAAAATTTTATGAGTGAAAAGAAATTGCATTTGAGATAAAGGTCAGAAACACAACCAATTTTTTTTTAAAAAAATTTCTATATGAACCATCATGTGTGATAGTTTCCTACCTAAACTATCACTAACTAGTTAGCAAAACACACCTTAACTATCAATTATTCATTTTTCCTATCTCAACCCTAAACTATCAAGTAGGAAAAGTGAACAACTGATAGTTGACATGTGTTTTGCTAACTAGTTGGTTGATAGTTTAGGTAGAAAACTCTCACATCTAATAGTTCAATGTAGGAAACTAAAAAAAAAAAATACTCCCTTTGTCCCAATTTGTTTGACACTTTTCATTTTTCGAGAGTCAAACTTTTTACATTTGATCATGTGTTTGAACATAGAATCTTTAAATTTTTCGAATTAAAATTTACATATTTGAAAGCTACACAAAAAGCATTGTAAGTCACCATAATTAATAACTTAAAATATTTAAAAGACATATGAAGAAATTACGGTCAAAGAACAATTCGTTTCACCCTTAACTCATTGCATTTAGGTATTGTATGTTTAAAATTTCAAACTTACAGATAAGTTTAATTTTCAATTTTAGTCTCACATGTTTGAATTCGATTTAAAGTAGTTAAATTTTCAGGGTCATTTGGTTGGAAACAAGTTATCACGGAATAGTTTATTCTGAGATTAGTTATTCCACTCCTGCACCCCCCCCCCCCCCCCAACAACCCAATCACACACATAGAAATAAAATAACATTACAATCGTAGGATAATTGATTTCGGGATTAGTTATATCGTGATTTTATCCCAACCAAACCTGAAATAAACTCATCTCAAATATAATCCCGAAATTATTTATTCTCATCCCTTGTACCAAACGAGCCCTGATATACTTTATAAACTCAGTCTATTTCTTAAACAATGGTCCTCCAAGGGGCAATTTGTGCACTTGTCCCATTATTCAAACTTATAGGTCATTTGAACTGACCGCCAATGTTTTTAACTTTGGAAATCAACTCCATTTTCTTTGCCCTTTATTTTGCATCTCGAAAATTGTTGAATGTGAATTAAGTGAGGCAGGCCGTTATTAGCATTATTCAAACTTATAGGTCTTTTTTAAAACTTATCAAATGTAAATAAAAAATCTTACTCTAAGCCCCTGTTTGGATGGCTGTTTCCTGTGGTTCATTAATGTACAGTATGATATTGTATTGTATTATATTGTACTATATTAATAAATACACCATTTGGATAGACTGTATCGTTTATTGTGATTTAGTAACATTTTTATTGTTTGGTTTGATGGTACGATATTGTATAAAAACATGTAAGTTTACTAAAATACCCTTGACTATTAATTACAAACTAGTTTATATATATTAATAAAACTAAAATAAAGAGTAAAATAGGACTTTAAAAACTAAGTAGGTGGTGGGTGGGGATGGGGGTTGTGGGTTGGGGGGTTGGTGGGATGTGGGGGGGTTGGTTGGGGGGGGGGGGGGTAGAGGTGGGAGTGGTGGGGTGGTGGGTAGTGGGTGGTAGTGTGGGTGTCGGGGTGGGGGTAAGCGGGGGTGAGTGGTGGTGGGGTGGGTGTGGAGTTAGGGGTAGGGTAGGTGGGGTTGTAATGGTGGTAGGGTGGTAGAGATGGGGTTGGGGGTGGAGTGGGTTTGGGTGTGATGGAGGTGGGTAGGGTATAATGGAGAAATAAAATACGTAACCACGCAAAAATCACCAAATCCGTGGTTACAAATTTTGAACTTTTCATGGTTATATAACCACGGGATTATACAACACCATACAACACAATTTTAAGAACAATGGAAACAAACATGGTTTCATAGAAAACGATACATTAATGAACCACGGGAAACAACCATCCAAACAGGGGGTAAGTCAATTATCAACTAGTGGTTGATTACGTTACAATTTCTCCTCCTCATTTTCATGCCATTGGAGAAACAACTTGTGTCCTAAACATTCCGAAAAATAGTAGTAGCTGATTTTGTAGAAAGAAAGTTTCAAGTATCTTGGGACTATTATACAAGGAGATGGGGATATTGACGATGATGTCACACATCGTATTGGTGCAGGGTGGATGAAATGGAGGCTCGCTTCAGGAGTGTTGTGTGATAAGAAGGTGCCACCAAAACTTAAAAGCAAGTTCTACAAAGTGGTAGTGAGACCGACTTTGTTGTGCGGGGCGGAGTGCTGGTCAGTCAAGAACTCGCACGTCCAGAAGATGAAAGTTGCGAAAATGAGAATGTTACGATGGATGTGTGGGCACACCAGGCGAGATAGGATTAAGAATGAAGATATCTGAGATAAGGTGGGAGTGGCATCACTGGAGGAGAAGATGCGGGAAGCGCCGCTGAGATGGTTTGTCCATGTGAAGAGAAGAGGCACGGATGTCCAGTGCGGAGATGTGAGAAGTTAGTAATGGACGGTTTCAGAAGATGTAGAGGTAGGCCGAAGAAGTATTGGGGAGAGGTGCTAAGACATGATATGGCGCAGTTCCAGCTTACCGAAGACCTGACCTTAGATAGAAGGCTATGGAGGACTCAGATTAAGATAGAAGGCTAGTAGGTAGTCCCATGCATCCCGTCGTACTAGTAATCACAATTTTGATCTTCATTTTCTTGTCCTTTGATTCGTGCAACTATATGTTGTTCCTTGTACCACAATTATCATATTTATCTGTGGTAGCTACTGCTTCTTTTTCTCATACTGCTTTATCATGGTTTTTTCGCTTTCGTTAGTTTCATTTTCATATTGCTTTGAACTATTTGTGCTTATCTGACCTTTTCTCGTCATTTTTCTCTTGAGCCGGGGGTCTTTCAGAAACAGCCTCTCTATCTTCTGGGATGGGGGTAAGGTCTGCGTACATTTTACCCTCCCCAGACCTCATACTGTGGGATTTCATTGGGTATGTTGTCGTTGTTGTAGTAGCTGATTTTGTATTGGTGAATGTATTTGAAAGTATTCCCATTGTTGAATTGGAATTGCTACTGATATTGGGTCCGGAAAAGGGTCAAAAAAGTCCTTAACGTATAGGAAATGGTTCAAAATTATCTTCCATCCACCTATTGGTTCATAAATGCCTTTTCCATCCACCTATTGGTTCATAAATGTCCTTAACGTTTGATTTTATTATAAAATTGCCCTTACTTTTAATGGAAGATGATGTGGACTATATGAGCTTTTTCATTAAATACGTGGCAATAATTTATTGGTCTACATGTAATTAGACCCCATCCATTCACAACCCAACCGATTAACCCAAACCTCGTTTAAAAAAAAAAAACCAACACTTCATCCTCTTCATTCACCATTGACTGCTATTTTAGAGTTCTTCAGACCATAAAACTTCATACTTTTGGTCTTCTCTTTGGTCATTGTAAGTCACTTGCTGGCAATAGGTATTTCTAATTTGAATTTCCAACTATTCTCTTTCTACCTGAAAGCTATAGCCAATTAAAAAACACAAGAGTTTAGAGTTTAAGCGTCGAGCATGTGGTTACCAAGTTAAAGTGGAAGGCTGAGAAAGAGCAGCAACAGCAGCGGAAAATCGGCATATAATAAGCACAATTGAGGACAGAACGAAAAATATTTAAGGAACTTTTTCCTTAGTGAACAAAAATACGATTCTCAAACATAAGCATTTTAAAGAATCCAAATAGATATTAGATATTATTGCTAAAGTAATTCCATAAAGCCAATAAGTGTATATCTTATTTATTTGAATGAGGCAAATCTATACTCCGATAAAGAAAAGCACATTAAGATTAAAATTTGGGAATGAAAAAAGTAGCTTCGGGTGAGTACCAATGATCCCAATCGCCGGAGAAATTAAATTGGGTTTGGCAAGGTATACAATGAAGAGGATGAAGTGTTGGATTTTATTTTTTTTAAAACCGGATTTGGCTTAATGGGTTGGGTTGTGAATTGCCTGGGTCTAATTACATGTGGACCAATTTTGTCACGTATTTAATGAAAAAGCTCATATATTCCACATTATCTTCCGTTAAAAGGAAGGGCAATTTTAGACTAAAATCAAACGTTAAGGGCATTTATGAACCAATAGGTGGATGGAAAGGGCATTTATGAACCAATAGGTGGATGGAAAGGGCAATTTTGAACCATTTCCAATACATTAAGGGCATTTTTGACCCTTTTCCGTATTGGGTTTTAAAGTACATAATAATCATTGTTCTTCAAACTTTGAGTTTGGAATTTAGATTTTGGTGCGGGAAACTGAGATTTAGAGTGAGTTTGGTATGGGGTTTTCCAATTTTCCCATGTTTGGTTGGTCAAAATGTCTTGAAAAATATTTTCTCTAGAAAAACAAGTTCATTGAAAATGAGGAAAATGACTTCCTTAATGAAAGTAGAGAAAACAAGTTTCACAAATAACATTGCAAATTCATTGTCTTCTCACCACCCACCCAACCCACCCCTACCCCTCGACCTTCCCATACCCTGCCACCCCTGAACCCCCACTCCCCACCCCATACACTACCCAAACTACCCCCACTCTACCTCACCACCTAACCACCCCTATTACCCCCCACCACTTAACCACGCCCTCCTACCCCCACCACCTCTCATTACCTCCATCCCCATCCCTATAACCACCTACCCCCAACCCTACCACCACCACCCTATCTCTTAACTTTGCAAAACTAGGCACTTTGTGTGAAAGTTACTTTCAAAAATAACAACTTTACAAAAGTAGTCGCTTTTTTAAAATATTACTTGCGAGAAGTAGCTAGTTTTCAAAAATAGTTATTTTGCAAACGTAGTCACTTAAGAAAATAGTCACTTTGTAAAATTAGTCACTTTTAGAAAATAGCCACTTTGTGAAAGTAGATACTTTTTAAAAATATTCACTTTTTGAAAGTAGCCAATTTTCATAAATAGTCATTTTGTGAAAGTAGTTACTTTTAAAAATTAACTACTTTGCAAAATAGCCATTTTTTAAAATAGCCTCTTTGTGAAAGTATTAAAATACCATTTTTGCAATGTGCCCTTCTAAGATAGTGACCACTTTGGTAAGTAGCCATTTTTTAAAAGTGATCCAAAAATGGCTACTTTTGTAAAGTGTCCATTTTTTGAAAAATGACAAAAAAAGTTGCTACTTTTGCAAATTTGCATTTTCGGTTGTTTTGCAAGAAATGCATTTTTTTTGCAAAAAATATCCATTTTATGTCACTTTTCAAAAAAAGGCCAATTTATAAAAATAGCCATTTTTGTGTCACTTTTAAAAATGACTAGTTTACGAACATAGTCACTTTTTTGGGTTGTCTTTTAAAGTGCAAGTAGTCATTTTTTTTATTGTCTTAGAAAAAGGACACTTGCAAAGGTATGTACATATTTGGTTATCTTATAAAAATAACCACTATGTGAAAGTTACATTTTTTTCAAAATGCGGGGTGGGGGTAGTAGGGAAGGTTGGAATTGGGGGGTCGTCGGGGTGGGGGGTGGGGGGAAGGTAGGAGGTGAGAGATAATGAGTTCGGGGATTGGAGGTGCGTGTGATTAGGTGGTTACATTGATATTTCCGTCAAACCAAACGCTAGAAAATGTTTTCCACATCCAACCAAACACAAGAAAATAACTTATTTTCAAGAGATAATTTTCTAGGAAAACATTTCCAGCATACCAAACACACCCTCCATCCTTTTTTTTTTTTTTCCTGCAATGGAAGATAGAATCAACAAACAGAGCCGTAAAAATATAAGTGAAAGATGGAGAGAGAGAAAGATGGAGAAAGAAAGAAAAGAATCAGATAGAGAATTGCAAAAGTGGAACGAAGGGGAAGTTGAAGAAAGAGAAAAGACATCATTTAACCCCTGAACTTAGCACGAAAACTCACTTTAACAACTAAACTTAAGTTGTATTTATATACCCCCCTTAACAACTTTCATTTCAATTATTTTTCATCCTAAAAAAATAATACCACTCTCACAAGGTGCGGTGTATTACACTTGCGCCACGTCATTGCCACATTGTTGTCATGTCAAAAATTACCAACACTTCATTTTTTTTGTTTTTCTTTTATTATTTTTTCTCTTTCTCTTTCTCTTTCTCTTTCTTCTTCTTCTTCTCCCTTTTCTCTTTCTTCTTCTTTCTCCTCATCCTCACCCTACTTTAGCAACCACTACGCCACTGCTGCCGCCATCGCAAAAAAAAATATTATTATTATCAGTCCAAATTGGACAACTGCCCTTAAAAAAAATCATCACCATCATCTTTAACCCACACCCACCACCACCACCACCATCATCTCCCCACCAAATTTCATCCAATTCCTTCTCAAATTAGTCCCACTTACACTCAAATTCGTCCAAATTGATTGTTTTGGTTGTTATTGTGGGCCATTATTAGTTTGGACGAACTGCCCTTAAAAAAAAATCACCACCACCATCTTTAACCCACACCCACAACCACCGCCATCATCTCCCCCAACAAATTTCATCCAACCCCTTCTCAAATTAGTCCCACTTACACTCAAATTCGTCCAAATTGGTTGTTTTGGTTGTTATTGTTAGCCATTATGATTATTATTAGCAAACTCATTTCTTCCATAACCATTATTCCATAACTTTATTTTTGCAAGAAAACAAAAATCAAAATCAAGAAACCAAAAAATGGTGAAAATGAAAAGAAAAGATTGATGAGAATATAGAGAGAAAAAGGGATTTGTGGGGTGGGGCTGTGGGGTGAAAAAGAAGAAGAAGGTGGTGGGGGCGGGGCTGTGGGGTGAAGAATAACGTGGTGAGGCGGGGCTGTGGGGCGTGGCAACGGGGGAGGGGGGGCAAGGGTTGTGAAGAATGGGGAAGAAGGAGAGGATGAAGAAGGAGGTTGAAATTATGGGGCTCATCTTTTTTTTTTTTTTTAATTTTTTTTTAATTGTATATTATTTTTATTTTATTTTTAAATTGTATAATAATATATATATATATCAGCAGGTCCACTTTTTGTGTTGTTTACTCTCTTAATTTTTTTTATTTTTTTATTTTTGTCACGTCAGCGTTTGGGATGGAAAATAATTAAAATGAAAGTTGTTAAGGGGGGTATATAAATACAACTTAAGTTTAGTTGTTAAAGTGAGTTTTCGTGTCAAGTTCAGGAGTTAAATGATGTTTTTTCTCTTGAAGAAATGAGGGGAAGAGGGACTGCTGACAAGGCGGGGCCACAAAAACACTTGTGAAAAATAGAGAATGCCCTCGCACAACTATTGTTGATTGTGCCTGATTCATCATAAAACTTTTCGGCTTTTCTGAACAATTAAAGTTAGTTAAATATTCTCTCCATTCACTTTTACTTGTCCAATATTTTAAAAATAATTTTTTATTTTTACTTATTCACTTTTGCATATCAAGAAAAAAAAATTGTTTTTCTTGTTTTACCCTTAGCATTTATTACTCATTTCAAATCATTTTTCCCAGCTTCAATACAATTATACACCAATTAATATGTGTATTATAGTAAAAAAACATATTCCATTTATTAATTCTTAAATGACGTGCACAATTAAAAGTGGACAAGTAAAAGTGAACGGAGGGAGTAGAAAGGAAACACAAAGTGAGCAAAACTGTACGACAAGGCAAGTCAAGTTCCTTATATTTTTGTTATCAATTATTGAGCACAAATATAATAGTGTGAAACCAATTAGTGAACAGGCATGGTAATCCTTTCTGTTTTCTTATTATATAGGAGTATATAATTATAAGGTACAAGATTGCTAACATGTTCATTTAAGAGTTATAAAATACAAAGTCGTAGAAAACCGGTGGTACCATATTACTTACAAGAATGAACTCGTTTGAAATAATTAGACCAGTGAGGAAAAATCATAGTTTCTCTCCATACAAATCGAATAATATGTGTATTTAATTACATATATGACCTTTTAATTGCCATTCAAGACCGGATTTGCGAGTGTTGGAGGCCCCTTAAATCACAGGATATTAGGATGAGTAAGTAAAATTTGTAACTCATGCAGGTTGAGCTGAGTCGATCCATTTTGACAGCTTTATTTCTAAGTTCTGCTTATAATTGGGAATATGAATTGAGGCAATTGCCTAATTTTAAAAATACAAGTTATAAGTTATAATACAAGCCCAACTACTCATATGGATGTCCCCTCTTTAATAGATTATTATGCATTTTGCTAATCGTTCAATATATCTATCAGACTAATTTACCGTATTTTTTGGTCTAAAGTTGACCTAAGCTATTAGAAACTATTAGTTCTACTAAATTTTTTGCTATTAACTTGAAACAGCTTTCAGTAATATTTCTACTAATTCTCTTCCTGTATTATGCAATAACTTGACAATAGTAGTGAAGTGCAGTTAACATTCAAGCTTGAGAACTTGATTAGCTTCACCCATTAACATTCGAATAATACATCAAATACACTTGTCCCCCATCCAGGTCGTGGGTAAAAATTTTCTCGCACTCGATGTCTTGACCAATCCAATAGATACATAGCATGTGTTTGTACATAAACTTTAATACTTAATCATGGTTAATTAAGATGCATTCACATCATATTAAATCACTTAACTATAGTAAATTTATAAAGTTTGGTGTAAACACTCAATGCAACCCCTGATCATGTGATGAATGTGAAATATTTCGATTAAAGTTAACAATTCCCATTAGTTTTAGGGTTTAGGATTAAAAGTGTCAAGTTTATGCATACATAAAAGACTAATTCTTTATTAAAGGGTATATAATAAGAACCAAAATAATTCAACCCTATACAATTAAGGACTATATTTTGATCTTTTTGTCCAAAACTCATAAACTATACGTTCCTATTTCCTTTGTTTCTTAAAACTACATGGTGCAAGAATATTTGATGTATTATCTCGTTTCCGTACAAAAGAAGCTTTCAAATTTTGTTCATTACTCCCTCCGGTCCAAAATAATCGAAGTCTTAGTCTTTAAAAGTTGATCTAAAATAATTAACGTTTCACAAAATCAAAAAAATATTTAGTTTCTATTTCGTAATTTGCCCATGATATTTCCCTTATCCCACTATTGATTACGTCAACTAAGAAGAAAAGAATTTCATAATTAAGGGTATGTCAAAACATCTCTTAATATTTGAAGTTAATGAATTCATTAATTCATGTGCCCAAACTTAAAACCTCAAATATTTTGGACTGGAGGGAGTAATAAAGGAGTAGTTTAGTACTTCCTCCGTTCATGTTTACTTGTCCAGTATTTTAAAAATAAATTTTCATATTTTACTTGTCACTTTTAGCTTATCAAGAAAGGATAATTTTTTTTGTCTGTTTTAATATACACTACTCTTTCCATTTCATAAGAGTTTTTTTTTTTTTTTTTTAGTTTCTGCATACCCTTTAAGAAAGTGTTCACTCATAGAAATTAGAAATGTTTGTATAGTTTACCCCTAATTAAATGCCTAGAAAATAAAATTACTAATGATTCTTGATTATTTAATTATGTATATAAGGATAATTTTCGAAGAGCAAGATCAATTTTTTCTTGAAATCCTACTACATCACTTATTTTAAAATAAAATAAAAAGCCTAAAACACTAGTATTTATTTAAAAACTTTTAGGTATTTTATGCACTTTATATAGTATTTTATACGGAAAAGGGCCAAATATACCGTCGTACTATCGGAAAAGGCCAAATATACCCCTCGTTATACTTTGGGTCCGAATATACCCCTACCGTTATATTATTGGTTCAAATATACCCTTCTTCCGTTAAAGTTGTCCAAGTTGGACATTCAATCCTAGGTGGCATTGTCATTTGATGAGGTGGCATGTACCCTAATCCATTTTACTCCTCCCCTCTATTTATTCTTCCACCATTAAAATTTTCTTCCCCTCCATCACCATTGTCACCATTATTACCGACTAAAAGTAGTAAGACAATAAATGCCAAACACCCAATCAATACGCACTATCTAGTCCATTACCAATATAATACACTGCCCAAAAATCCATCAATTTTGAATGCAGTAAGTAGAAAACAAAATGGAGAAGGGCCAAAAGGGAGTGATGGGTTTGTGAGAGCTGATCAAATTGATTTGAAGAGCTTGGATGAACAACAGGAGAGGCACCTTACATAGCATGGACTATGGGAAAAAGCAGCAATAAGAAGAAATCGTTGGATGATCCGTGCATTAACTACTCTATCGCTACGGCGGAAGCCGCCATAGTCACTACCTCTGCCGCTTCCCTCTCTCTATCTAATTCCTCCAGCGTCAAACCCAAGCAAAGACACGACTGTGAATTGACCCCTTCCAAACTCATTTAAGTTGTTTACACCGTGGAGCAGTCGCTGGAAACGAAAAATTAGCATTCCGGCAAAAATGTGGTGGTAGATCTACCGTCATCGGAAATATGGCTGGAGATTCCACTTCGGAGAGAGGCAGTCAGCAATGGTGGTGGAGAAGGAAATTTAAGAGGAGGGGTAAAATGGGTTAGGGTGCTGAGATGGCATGCCATGTGGCATCCGCCTCATTAAATGGCAATGCCACGTAGGATTGAATGCCCAACTTGGACAATTTTAACGGATGAGGGGTATGTTTGAACCAATAGTATAATGGTAGAGGTATATTTAGACCTAAAGTATAACGAAGGGTATATTTGGCCCTCTTTGGATAATACATGGTATATTTGGCCCTTTTCCGTATTTTATAAATGCTGCGCAAAGCGGAAAAAGTGAACGGACGGACTATATTGTGGAAACCAGAGAAGCAAGAAGAAAACAAGAAGATGACCACTTCTTTATAGTGGAAATTTCCAAAACCCTTTTCTCTCTTGAAATCCCAAATGGATCCACACGGTTCCATTAAAATAAGCGGTTTCAGTAGTAGCAATTTGAGAAATTCAACGTGGAAGAAAAAAAAGAATGGAGTTGAAAAAGAATAATGAGAGGACCCACAGCTGGGCGCTGACCATGTTGTGGACCTGTGGGTATCTGACCCCATGACTGACTACTGTGGCATCTGCGCCCTGCTGACTAATCATGACATACTCAGGTATTGTATGATCAAGGACCACAGACAATTCGATATACGCTGCAACGGCTGGTATCGAACCCGTGACCTCAAGCCATTTTGTTCTCCCTAAGGAGACACCTCTTACCAATTGAGCTGCTGAACTTTATTCAGGAAAGAAGGATGTTGTGACTAAGTATTGCAATATTTAAAAACCTTCCTTGGTCTAGCTCCTTCTTCCACTGAGTTGATCTTGAGGGGCCGGTGGTCACTAATCCCCTCTGGGAGCACTTTAACTAGAAAAGCAGGCATGAAATCTAGCCAAATACTGTTAATAAAAGCTCTATCAATCTTGGAGTAAATTCTCTGCCCACTACTCCGGTCATTCTACGTGTATTTGTTGCCCTGTTGAGGCAGCTCAATAAGACCACATTCATCCACCCAATTTTGAAAGTCTACCACTTCAGCCCATGCCACAGGATTACCACCTAACCTGTCCTCCATGCTTAATACAAAGTTGAAATCCCCTGAGATCATCCAAGGTAATTGACAACTGGAGCCATATTCTGCTAGATACTCCCATAATCCTTTTCTTTCTTCCTTTGTCTTAAAAGCATACACAAAGGTAACCACAAATTTTAACTGCACTGGGACATACAATACTTCACAAGTAATGGCTTGAGCAGTTTTACTTATGAGAGTGAAATTGAAGTAATCAGGTCTCCAAGTAATCCATACTCTACCATTATAGTGATCTTCCAAGTTGTTGATGTGATTCCATCCTCCAAACAAACTTGATGCAATGTTATCAAACTCATCTTTTTTAATTTTTATTTCTAGCAGGCCTACTAAGCCCACTCTCTCATTATTGCAAAGAAGTCTCACCTCCTTTTGTTTATTGGGTACATTAAGGCCCCTTACATTCCAAATGATAAACTTAACCATTCCCAATAATAGGAATGGATTGACTCCCCATGTTTCTAACCACCTCAGTTCCACCTATCGTACTAGTACTAGGGATATCCATAGATTTCTGATTCTTTTGAAGGTGCTGACTCAACACAGGATTCATTTTCCCATCCTTCATTGGAGTAACCCAACCAATCTGCACATTCCCCTTCTGTTGCACCCCAGTAGCAGCTTTGGCCTTCTGAGCTTGATTCACTGTTTGTAACATTTGTTGTTCTAGTGCATTTACCACTCCGTGAGACTTAGGGACACCACCTTGTTGCACTGTCCCAGACTTAGCACCTGCCAGCTTTGTCTGAGCTGGTGGAACAGTCCCTACTTCCTGAGCAATCACCCCTTCCTGAGCTTGTACAGGCTTCTCAGCTGGAGGTTGTTGTGTTCCTGGTACCTGTTGAACCTCCTCTCCTTTCTTAGGTGGGTTCTTCTTCCTACACACTTCATCTGTATTCCCATACTTCCTGCAAAAGGAGCATATAGTTGGTTTTCAGTCATATAACACCTTTTGCTCAATTATGTTACCCCTTTCATTTCTGAATAACACAACTTCAGGAAGTTCAGTATCCAAATCCACTTCTATCAGGAGCCTCGCAAAGTTTAATCCAATCTTCTTTTCTATATTATGATCAGCCATTAGAGGTTTACCTACCAAACTCCCAATTTTACTCAATCCTGTTGCACTCCAATATTTGAAGTCCAAACCTGGAAATTTCACCAAGATAGGAACGAAATGTAGTTCTTCTCTGGTGAATTCCATGTCCTCATTCCAGACCTTCACAATGAATGGTTTATTGTCAAAATGATAAATCCCACCCTGAATTACCTCATTCTTCCCCACTGTATTATCAAATCGCACAAGTATTATACCATTTTTTTACATTGCAATCTACAGGTATTATACCATTTTTTTACATTGCAATCTTATTTATCCCACGCTTAGCCCATAACCTCTGGATGTTTCCCTAAATTACAGTAAATGGGGGATGGGCACCCAAAACATAGCAAACTACTGCGTTCCGCCAATAAGCTATTTCAAATGTATAATCTTCTAATTCAATATCAACAATCGGAATCTCACCATGTTTAGTTGGGGAAACGTACTCCAATTTGAATCCCGCATTTGCAATTTTAGAAATATCATATTTATCCCAAATAGAATCCTTTGATTATACATTGCTTACCTCTTCAACCTCATCTGCCCATGATTTCTGACCAATAGCAGTATGTTGGTTTCCTGTATTAGCGGGAGATTCTAGATTCAATGCACTCCATTGTTCCTGGGCTTGGGTTACCTGTTCCTTCTCAATTGCTATCGTAGTTACTTTAGTAGCCGAATTAGTTTGGTTTGCACCTCCATGGACTAATTCCTTCCCCGATTGTTGCAAGGGCGTCATCTTCACTGAGTTTCCAGTTTCTGTTACTTTAGATTCGTTGTTAGTTGAAGCTACAGATGTACTAACCACTAGGAAAACTTTCTCTTTCCTACCACGATGAGTTTGCGATGTTTCCTGAGCTTCGATTGCCTTTAGGGATGGGAGGCGAGCTCTCTTTCCCGTGGCCGGCGCACGTTAGTTAACGTGCACTGAGAGAGAAGCTTCCCTATACTAGTGATAAGGCTAGTGGTGGTTCAAGAATCCAGTCTTTACGCTTGAAAAATTGTTAGGCAACACTGCTTAGTGTTTGTTTCACTCTCCAAACTCCTTTTGATGCTTCATCCTCCTCAACAAATAAAAGAATCATAAGAAGGGGTCTCCAACATGGAATAATATTCTCTTGGGTTGGAAATTTTGTCAATTAGGAATACGTTGGATACCTGAAAATGGTAATGATCTTGGTTAAAACCTACTCTGACTATTTGAAGTATAATTGAATGACCTCTTGAACACGGACAATTATCTCAATTGTCTTTAGCATCAACTAGAAGTAACAATAACTGTACTTCTATCACATTTCTTTTTAACTCACTCCACACATCAAGGGTGAGATATATTTTCATGCTATTTCCCTACTTTTACTGTTACTCGTGAAAACATCTGTGGGCTAGATCCCAAAGGCATGTTTTCCGTTCAATCAATATATAAAGTTTTGACAAAAACAACAGCTCCCTCTAACTCTTGTTATAACAGCTCCCTCTAACTACTTAGCTATGGAAGATTAACACCCTACCGAAGCAAACACTTTATATCTACTGGGTGTTAGAACAGACTTCCAACAACATCATATCTCTCCCGTACAAAGATCCCTATTTCACCTTTCTGAAAATATTGCCCAAGACAACATGAAGAAACTATGCAACATATTCTCCTTCAATGCACAAAAGTTTATCTCTCCAACAATTCTGGAACTTTAAACATTCATCCAACACCTCCTGTAACAGTCCTGTCAATTGGTTCGAACTTCTTATAAATCATACATCTCCCATACCAACAGCTTCTATCCCTAACAATATCTTTATGCCTTTCTATATGTGGCATATCTGGTGTACTCATAACAAAAATATCTTTGAACAAAAAAACAACTTGGTCGACATCGAATGTGTCCTTAACCACGCCATGGAATGCTTCTACCTCGTAACTTCTAAAGTTGTAATTGTTCCTAAATAATCTTTTCGCATCAAATTCCATCCATCTGCTGCCAATGTTATCAAATTAAATGTGGAATGGGTTGTTTCTTCTACCAAAAAAAAAAAAAAAAAACAATGGCATAGGGGGTGTATTTCATGACAACAATGGCAATTTGGTACTGGATTTGCAGTTAATATTCCTCAGGCACCTGTTTCTATTGTTGAATTATATGCTCTGCTATGTGGGCCGACTATAGCTCAACAACATCATTTTCCAACTATCCATATTGAAACTGATTCACTTCTGTTCATACAAATGCTGGAATCATATAATCACCTTTACTCACATATGCTTAATGATTACAGGCAATTGATCATAATGCTGAATAGTCCTTCCATCCAACACATCTATCGCCTATCGGGAACAGAATTTTTTGGCAGAAAATTGACACAACTTTGAATGGAATCAAGTCGTGCTAACTGCTAATGAAGCTTCACTACAACTTGTTCACCCTCCAACAACTGTAGTGGATAGTTTACAGGCTGAACTTCATCTTGAATTAATATCATTAAATTGTTAAAACAATGGGGTAATTACTTTAAGCTTTGAGGAAAATAGCATACTATTTTTAATATTGTAATTAATTTCACTATAAACGATTGTTGTTGGGTTTGACAATAAACCTTAATGATACAACAAATCCTTCAAAATATGCAGCTAGCAATTCCTTGAGATTTTTCTTAGAACTTCCTTAAGAACAAAGAATCTATTGAGAAAGGATGAGAGCTACACTGATTAAAATTTTGTATACAACAACATAATTATAATGCCAAAGGAACGAAGTTAAGATTTTGAATAAAACATAATGTTCAGACAAATTATCATGTAACAAACTGGGTCTTGAAAGAACGCTTCGTTTTTTTTTTCTTAACTTAAATTTAAAATAAAAGATAGATACCACCCATGAAATTAGATACTACTATCGAATACTAATTATTGAAATTAGTTACCACTAGTAAAACTTTAAAAGATACAGTAAAGTATCACCGGTGAAATTTAACTTTTATTTGACAGTACCTTTTTTCTTTTAATTTCCGGTCTTCCGTCCATATTTCTTTGTCTACTTCTGAGTATAGATATTCATCAGTTTCTGTGGTCAATATTAATTTTTGATTTTTTGTCATTATTGCTTTCATTTTCTCCTTTATTAAAATTCCTCTGCCCCTTCCAAATTTTGTTTAGGGGTTGACTGAATGGTTGCCAGTTGACCTAGTCTCTGGAGGGGCATTTCCATGGATTAGGAGATGATTTCCAGTACTTAAGTATTAAGGGGCATGAAAATAGTTAAAATTTAAGTAATATATAGCTAATTATGTCAGCTGTTGTATAATATCTAAACATATCTTACTTTCAAGATTTTACATTTCACATTTTAAGGAAGCTTATAATATAGACTTAATAGTAAATGGAATTATTTACATTAATAGTGTATAGAACTTAAAACTTCAAAAAATTAAAGAGACTCTCTAGACACTACAAACAATATTACCGAATTTAGAAACACCTTTGACTAGAACATCCACTAGTCAAACCAGAGAGCAATACCAGAGCAAGTTCTTCCTCAAATATATTAAATGTAAGTCCTTCATCTCTAACTTTCCGGTGAACTTCCACCATATTTTCCGGTATAATTACGCTCCGGCAAAGAGGACAAGTGGCTTGTCCCTTGCCGTGCATTAGCCATTTATCTAAACAATTTTCATGGAACATATGATTGCACTTTTCAATTTTCCTCCCTTTATCTCCGTGCTCAAAATCCGATAAACAAATGGAACAATCAAGTGGTTCAGTAGCAGCAAAACCAAGTAATTTCCTTTTTTTGTACACGAACTTATTGCTTTTTTTGTTTATGATTTTCCTGCACTTGTGTTTTTCTTGTCTCTGTGCGTATAAACTGATTGTAACAAAAATCACAAGCATTAGAAACCTTAATGCTTGAGGAAGATATGAGAAGAACAAAATGTTGATAAGATGATTGAAATAAGATAATGATTTAGTGAGAGCCGCCATTTCTTTTTCCTTTTTGAGATTTTAGTTTGTAGGAAAGAACAGAAAGCAGAGCTCTGTTTATAGTTTAAGAAGAATGAGATAGCGGCTGCTTTAATTTATTACTAACATAATTATTTAATGCGAAATTTTATCCGATCAATTGGTCTATTAAAATAAGTACATTTTTTCAATTTATAGCACGCCATACATGTGTATGGTGTAGGCTAAGATATTATTCAAAACTTTATAGAAAGAAGAACGTGCGTGATTTTTAACATTTTCCCCCGAAGTATCCTTTTTCGGCGATAAACAAAACAAAGTTTCCTTTTTAGAACATGATTTTTTTTTTCCGACTTACTTTTAAAAGATTAGAGGAAATTTTAACCTATCTGTGGATCACTTTTAGAGATTGTATAGTTACAAACTTAGAGTAGTAATATTGAACCCACAAACAAGTTCCAAGATCTCAAAATAATTTTTGTTTTCCCTGGGAAAATTCGGCAAATCTCATTGCCGTTGAGAATTCAATTGATTTATCCATTGTTTCGATTGCAAATTCAATAAAAACGTTATTGTGAAAAAAAAAAATAGTTCATGTCCTTGGAGTGTGCTGTCTTGCTAGATCTTTTCTTTTATATTTACTTGACCTCAAAAATGAATTAGATGAAAATGATTTTTCGAAATATATAAAAAAGGATTTAAATTATATGTACTAACTATCATATCTACACTATCTGTAAAATTTAACTTGTTATATCGAGTTGCTTATCATGTTAACACTTACCGAGTAGAACTACCTGCAATTTCCTTATAATTAAAAAAAAAAATAGTATGAATCTAGTAGCTCAGTTGGTTGGCTATGTGATTTTTCACCTTGTTGGTGAGGGTTCGAATCCCCATGTTGTAATTCTCTCCCCCATTTTCTCCCTCCCCTACTCCCTATGTAATAAAAAACAATTTAAAAAAAAAAAAATGACAGCTAGGTCAGGTACAACGTAATAGCGTCGTTCAAATCCAAAGGAAAACTAGATAGAGTTGATTAGAGTTGGTAATTAAATTACGGATGGTGTTACATTCTTTACGTTTAGAGTCTCTAAACAGCTATTAAGCAACTATTGTCAACTTCTAGAACCGTGGATAATAATATTCTTTTTTTCATCTTCAAAGGGAAGTGTCCTAATTATCTAAAGGGCAACTACATTTAAAGGAAAACACGCGTGCATAAAATTCGATAAAAACTTCTGACTATCTACTCCCTCCGTTCACTTTTCCTTGTTCACTTTTAACTTTTCGCGATGTTTAATAAATAATAAATAAAGTGTATATTTTACCATAATGCCCATATTAATTAGTATATAATGGTATTGGTTTTGAAAAATGATTTGGAATGAGTAATTAATGTTAAGGGTAAAACAGAAAAAAAGAATTTATCTTATCTTGATATGTGAAAAATGACAAGTAAAAATGAAAATCTAATTTAGGAATAGCGGACAAGTAAAAATGAACGGAGGGAGTACTGTAGAACTAAAATAATTAACAAAATTTGTCACGGATTAATTGGCATGTCATATTTTGTTGGTCAAATATTAATTAGGTACTTTGAACTTATATAGGAAAAGTTGGGTGATCATATTTTAAAAAAAAAAAAAAAAAACATGACTTTAGGAGATCATTACCCTAATTGCGCAGCTTACTGTTTGTGATTAGCAACACTTGTGAAGTTTGAACACAAAGACTTCTCAATAATTTTTTTTTTTCCAATGACGATCATGGAGTGATATATTGTATGTGGTAGCAAATTATCATGGAGTGATATATTTTATGTGGTAGCAAGTTATCTTATTCCACTTCATAAGAGAACTGTTTCTTTCAAGCATGTTGGGACGGTAAAGAAACAACCCCACATGAGAAAGAGACCGGGAATTTCAAACCTTTATAATTTGACCCATTTGGTTTGATGGACTGCATGAAATACTCATGATATAAAGTTTGGTATTGTTTTATTCCGAGTTTGATTTGTCTTTTTGAATTCTGTAGAATTAATCTTGATATAATTTAATACACTAATTGTTGTATTATTTTGAATAAGACTTAGGAAGAGGTTGTATCCACCATATTCTAATTATATGCATGCTTATCCACATGCGCCACTAATTAATTAACCGGTCTAATATAACATGAAATATGGATTTAAATAGCAACAGATAAAACTACCTTTTATTTTTTCTGAAACTCATCCTCATCCCCGTTTCAGTTTTATTAATTTTAAAAAATAACTAATATTCTTAAAATTTACCCTGTATACATCATTCTTAGAGCAAAGAATCAAACACTTCATGAGTATGGCTCATAGTAAATAATAGGGTATGTAACCTTTTCACCATTCTAAAAAAAATGGTACCTTCCAATATGCTGGCCTCTAGGCACTAGAAATAATTTATACATTAATCTATATATATTATTATAAAGCTAGGTAAAAAGAGAGTGATGTAGCACCTCTCTATGGTCAAAGATTTTATTTATCTTTTTCTCTTTCTTTTTTTTTTTTTTTTCTTTTTTTTTTTTTTTTGCTTTTTCTCGTTCATTCTACTTATTTTTATTTAATAAAATTCCTTTACTTAAAACACATAAAGTTCCGATTAAATGGATATTGAAGTTGTCAGTAACCTTTTCATAAGAAACCCAAACAGCATCAGTTTAGCAACAATAGTGGACTAATTTAATTTAGCATAATATCACGTACTCCCTGCACATTTGCTTTGACAACAATTTGTTCTTACTAATCACCAAATTAATGTTGCAATAATCACTGTATTAATGTTGCCAAACCCTTTCACTATTCTGCATATTGAGTATCTAGGGGTAAAAATTTATCCTGCTCTTGGTACTTTTTCTACAACTTCCACACTATTTAAGCACAGAGTTTTTTCGGAAACACAATGCTTTAATTTGTCACTCTCTGACAATCTCTATCGGACAGGAGTCGCTAAACACCACAGCAAGACTTAATGGTACCATGCTATATTTTACACTTCAATTTGCATTATGTGTTTTAATTTTTTTATTTTCCATTGCAAAAGTATAACCTCCACATCAGCGTTCACTATCTCTGCCTGTAGAAAGACAAAATTGAAGAGCAATATTTGTGAGAATTTTTTGATGATGTTTCATTCCAATGCCCTATCTATATATACAACACTGTTGAATAATAAAGAAAAGAATAATAAATAAACCTATATAATATTTGTCTAATTTCTATTGGTTGTCCCATAACAAACTTTGGAAAAGAATCTTCCTATCACAGTCTAGATGTGCTTGTTGATCAAGCTTATTTGATCATGTTGCCTATATGATTTTGTCAACTTTGGATGGTTGAGATGAAACCAATGTGTTGGGCTGAATTTTGGTTGCCCGTTGAATATAGGAATATTTACCTGTCATAGCTACCTCTAAGACTTATTTATGAATAATAACTACCTTATTTTTTATTTAATTTTTGTAGCTTTATTTTTTAAAATTACATTTCATAACTGGTCCAGTAACTTTTGAAATACATGTACCTCTTTATTCTCCCTTACTACACATTTAAGATTTATCATCTTCTCCAAACCCTAAAAAACATTCTCTCTCCTCTTTTCCCTTCCCCTCATTGCCGCCTCTCTCCCTTCCTTTTTCTATCTCCAGCCTCTATTCTCCTTCCCCTCACATACCCCTCCATCCCTTCTCTATCTACACCACCCACGCCGCCGTCAACACCACCACCACTATTACTACCATCTCCATCTCCAAACTCTAAAAACACCTTAAGCTTCTAGTTCTTCATATCTGAAACCTTAAGCTTCTAGTTAGTGTAATGATGCGTTCCGAAGTTTTCAATTCCACAACAGCAACTTGAACAGTTTCTTAAGAGGCTTCTTCGTGGCCTTAGCGTTCTCCTTAAGGAACTTCAAACATCAAATTCCCCAAATACTTCTTTTTTTTTAATTCCCCTTTCTTGATTGAATTTTTTCTTTATTCCTCTATCTGATTGAAACCTCTTTGTTGGCATGTGATGTGAAGCTAGTGATAAGTAATTATCCAAGCAGCATGTTAGAAAAAGGACATTGCAATGCACATAAAAACTCGTAGCTTTTAGAAGTATCAAGGTAGAGTTGTGGTGGTTCAGTAGGGTTTGTGGTTGTTGAGGTTGTATTTTTTTTTTTTGTTATAGTTTATTTTTTTGCATTCGCTTTGTATTTCGAAGGAGAAAATGTATATTCGTCATTTTTTAGCGTATTTCAATGTACTGTTTCAGTATATTTCAGTGCACTGTTTCAGTATATTTCGCTATATTTCAATGTATTTCTAATTTACGAAATAGTTTCTGATACATTTCATTGTATTCCATTGTATATACGCATACTACAATTTTATATTTCTTAAACAATCAACCATATTTGATTGTATTCCAGTGTATATTTTTCTGTATTTGGAAGTATTTCTAAAAGTCTGGAATGGAGTAATTTGGAGAGAGAAATGTGGGTTGTTATGGAACTTCAGCCGTTATGCGTGATACATGGTTGATTTAATTTGACTTACCATTTAAAATGAAATAAGAGAATATGTTCCATAAATACAGCCTATTTTTACTCTGCCAAATTTTGTATTTTCGTGTATTTCAAAAACGTGAAATACAAGCGAATACAACAAAAACCAGCAAAAAACTTTTGAATAGAGTAATTGTGATAGAGAGACGTTAGCTGTGATGGAACCTCAAGAGGTTTGCGTGAATCATGGAACCAATAATACAAATTACCATATAATTTGAAAAAGATTTTTATTGCCATAAATATAGCCTTTTTTTATTCAACAGCCGCGCTGTATTTCGCTATATTTCACTGTATTTCACTGTATTTAAAAAACGCGAGATACAACTGAAATACAGCCAAAAGCAGCTATGAATTGTAAATCTTCAACTTGTAGCTATAACTTGTTAGAAGCTGTCAAAAGGTAGTTATTTGTGTAAGTTTTACTTGAATATATGTGCCTTCCATCATCTGGTCAGGCCCAATCCACGAGTTGTAACTTATTGGCCCAATAAACTTGGCTATACTCAATATATGATATATCAAGTTTGATATACAGTATCATGTTCCTCTTTCATCTTCTTCCTTGTAATCTCGTTTATTCACTGTATGATTAGGATCAAACTCAACACCCCCCCTTCAAGTTGGAGGGTCCAGAAGAAACCCCCAACTTGGAAAGGATGGAATCGTGGCTAGGGCCAAAAAGGGACTTAGTAAAAATATCTGCTAATTGCGAAGACGAAGGAACAAAATTGAGGAAATTAGACCGGAAAGAAATTGTTGTCGGACAAAATGGCAATCTAGTTCGACATGCTTAGTTCGTTCGTGGAATACGGGATTTCTTGCGATGTGAAGGGCGGCTTGGCTGTCCGAGTGAAGAAGTATGGGTAAAGGCGGTGGAACAGACAGATCGGCAAGGAGGCGATTCAACCAAGTTATTTCAGACACCACCCTCCTCATGGATCGATACTCTGCTTCAGCAGAGGAGAGGGACACATATACTTTTTTCTTCGATTTCCACAAAACAGGAGATCCTCCTAGGCTGATATAGAATCCACTGATAAATCTACGAGAATCAATACACGACACCCAGTCAGCATCACAAAAAGCTAGAAGAGAAAGTGAAGAGTCTGGTCTCATGAACAGTCCTTGACCAGGATCGAGTAGCAGATATCGCAAAGCAGCTAAAAAGTGAGGAAATTTAGGGCTTTGCATGAATTAGGATAGATGTTGAACTGCAAAACTAAGGCCAGGTCTCGTGTGAGTTAGATAATTTAGCTTTCTAATTAATCGCCTATAGATTATAGCATCTGCCTATAATTCACCATCTTCTGCAGATAATTTACACGAAGGATCCAATGGAGACGACACAGGCTTCAAGTGCTCACAATTAAATTCAGAAAGGAGTTCGAGTGTGAAATTTCTTTGGCTGACCATAAGTCCATGATCTTCTCTAAAAATTTCAAGGCCAAGAAAAAAATGTAAGTCACCCAAGTCCTTAATCTGAAATTCTGCAGTAGAAAATCTTTAAGCTTAGTTAATTCAAGTTCATCATTCCTGTGAGTATGATGTCATCAACATAAATAGCTACAATAGAGATAGAAGTCCATGCATGCTTAAAAAATAGTGATTAGTCATTTAAAGAAGAGGAATAGTCTTTGAAATGCAAGGCTGATGCAAGCCTTGCATACCATTGTCCAGAGGCCTGTCTTAGCCCATAGAGTGATTTCTTAAGCTTGCAAACTTGATTAGGATTAGTAGGAGTCATGCCAAGAGGTAATCTCATGTAAACTTCTTCTATAAAATCTCCATGCAAGAAGGCATTGTTTATATCAAGTTGGGAAAGCCTCCAACCTTTCTTCACTGCAACTGCTAGAATACATTTGATTGTTGTCATTTTCACAACAGGAGAATAAGTTTCATTGAAATCAATTCCTGCTCTTTAAATGTCACCTCTAACCACTAATCTTGATTTTAACCTCTCAATAGATCTATCTGACTTTTGTTTAACTTTAAACACCCACTTGTAAGGTAAAGCCTTTTTACCAGGTGGCAAATCCATCAACTCCAATGTGTGATTAGACTGTAATGCCTCAACCTCAGTTTCCATAGCTTTTTTCCATCCAGAGTGCAAGTTTTCTTGAGCAAAACTTGAGGGTTCATTAATAGAAGAGATGGAAGTAAGAAAGTGTTGGTTTGAAGTAGATAATGCAGTAAATGAAAAAATAGGAGGTAATAAAGGAACATCATAACAAGTAAAACTAAAATTAGTTAAGTAAACTGAATTGCAAATAACATCATCCAATTATACAGGCCTCTTGTGAACCCTTTCTGGTCTTGTGGAAGCAGGAGCTGGGTTGTGAGGATCAGGGAGAGCATCAGGATTAGGTTCTGGTATGATTTCAGGTTGATTATCTTGTGGTATCACATCAGGATTAGGTGCTGGAATATCTGCTTGGAGATCAGGAATATGATCATGTTCAGGAGGTGAAGAAAGGTTGTTAGGTGTGAAATCACGAGGAATAGATGTAGGAAAGCTGGTAGTTGGTTAGTGAACAACTGAAAGTGGTGATTTGTTAGAAAAGGGGAAACAGTGTTCATGAAATTGAACATCCCTAGACACAAATATTCTCTTGGATTTCAAGTCCATCGCCTTATATCCCTTCTTACCTGGTGGATACCTCAAGAAAACACAAGCTACTGCTCTAGGTTCAAATTTCAATCTGTTTTGTGAAGGAGTGGATGAAAAACACAAGCATCCAAAACATTTGAGGAAGGAATAATTAGGTGGTTTTCCAAATAGAATCTGATGGGGTGTTTTTCCTTTCAAAACAGAAGATGGAAACCTGTTAATTAGAAATGTAGCAGTAAGAACACATTCTCCCCAATAACAAATAGGAAGATTAGATTAATGCAAAAGAGCTCTTGAGGTTTCAAGCAAGTGTCTGTGCTTCCTCTCAACAATCCCATTCTATTGAGGGGTTGCCACACAAGAAGTTTGATGTACAATTCCCTGAGAAGCAAAAAATTCAGAGATAGTCACTCGCCCACCTAATTCCAAAGAATTATCAAATCTAATACACTTAATTTTATCCCCAAACTGTCTTTCAATCATAGCCATGAAATATTTTAGCATAGTGAAAGCATTTCTTTTAGTGCTCAATAGATAGGTCCAGGTTGCTCTACTAAAGTTATCCACTATGGTAAAAAAATATTTATACCCATTATAAATGGCAGCCTTATAGGGTTCCCAAGTGTCAATGTGTATTAGGTCAAATATTCCTTTTGTCTTAATGGAACTGATTGGGAATGGCAATTTGGATTGCCTTATTAAGGGACAGATTGTACAAGTAGAATCAAGACAATGAGAGTTAGAAATGAAACTGAACTTTTTCATTGATGTAAAAGGCATATGTCCCAACATAATGTCCCACAAATGTGCATTAGGCTGAGAACTTACAGGAATAGGAAAAACACTTGAAACAGAAATACATTGATCAAAAGAAACACTAGACTTAAAGAAACTCTTGGATTGATTGATAAGATGTTGTAATAGATAGATTCCATCTCTTGCTTCACCAAGAGCTAGAGGGGTCTTCACTGAAAGGACCTGTAGAAAACATAGAGTACCAGAGAAACTTAGAATGCAAGAAAATTGCTTGCAAAATTTCTGCACAAAAGTCAAATTTATCCTGAAAATGGAACAAGTAAAACATTTTTTAAAACAAGATCAGAAAAAAGCGTCACAATCCCTAAATGTGTGGCCTTAACTCTAAAGGAATTAAGTAATCTGATAAACAAAGGTGAACTTAAAGGTGTAAGAGTGGTGAAAAACTTGGGGTCAAATGACATGTGTTCAGAAGCCCTTGAATCAATAATCCAAGAATTGGTGTTAATGAGTGAAAAATATGCTATAGGATTCCTGAATATGTTACCAGCACACTGAACAACATTAGCTTGAACATCTGAGAAAGAAGCATCTTGTCCAACACCCTACATGTTCTAGAACATTTGCATCATTTGCATGAACTGATCTTGTGAGATTGCATTGTTTCCACCTTGGTTTGATTCATAGTTTGTCTGTCCTGCTCCTATGACTGCTGCATTGCTCCTTACATTCTTTGTATTCTTAGTGAACTTAAAATCAGGTGGAAACCCTATGATCCTGTAGCATTTGTCTACAGTGTGTCCTACCTTCTTGCAATTAGAACAAACAAGATTACCTTTCTTGTTCCTAGAATCAGCAGCAAATGTCTTGTTTCCCATGGGATATTGTTGTGTGACCATAAAGGAGCTAGAGTTTCCAGAAAAGTTACCATTTATATAGCTGTCTCTCTATTTCTCATCTTGCATCAAGAGAGAATAAGCAAGATTGACAGTGAGTAGAGGTGCTATCATACGAATATTGCTTCTTCCTGGCCCATACACATCATTCAAACCCATGTGAAACTGTACCAACCTCTCATCTTACAGTGACTTGTTTAATTTTTCCTTTCCTCCACAGTTGCAAGCACATGAAAAAGTTGTTTTAATGTATAGAGTGTCCAGTTCATCCCATATCTTCTTCATCTTAGTATAGTAACCAGCAATATCTGATGAACCTTGAACTAAGTCTGCAAGTTGTTTCTGCAGGTGATACAACATAGCTCCATTTGGTTGTCCAAATATGTCCTTAAGATCCTTCCAAAGGTCTTTTGCAGATTTGGAGTAAATGACATTTCCTGCTATCTCTTTTGAGAGGGAATTCAGCAACCAGGAAGTGACCATATCATTGCACCTTGCCCACAGCTTATACTCAGGAGAATCTATAGAGGGAGCACTTGAAACAACATCAATGTAACTCAACTTGTTTTTAGCTGACAATGCTATGAGGACATACCTCCTCCAAGCACCATAACCAGTTCTATCAAAAGGTGTTAAGACAAGGGTCATTCCAGGTGAATCAGAAGCATGAAGAAAATAGGGACTGGTTTGATCCAAATGTGTAGAACCACCAGTTGCAGAGCTTCCATCAGCTGGTAAAGTCTCAGATGTGACAGCCATGAGGTTGAAGTGAAAATGGAGATTGAAAAAGAGAAATGAAGAAAGGAAAGAACAGATCTAGAGCTTTTAGAATTGCTCTAATACCATGTAGAAAGACAAAATTGAAGAACAATATTTGTGAGAATTTTCTGACGATGTTTCATTCCAATGCCCTATCTATATAAACAACACTGTTGAATAATAAATAAACCTATACAATATTTGTCTAAATTCTATTGGTTGTTCCATAACAAACTTTGGAAAAGAATCTTCCTATCAGTGTCTAAGTGTGTTTGTTGATCAAGCTTCTTTGATTGTGTGGCCTATTGATACGCTCAAATTACGCCTTTTAATGGCATAATGCGGACGTTGTCAAATATAGTAACCCAACAAGGTTAGGGTCGAATCCCACAGAGAACAATATGTAGGCGTTTAAGCAAATTAGGAATTATCACCAACAACAACTAAGCCGAACGCATCAATGGTGGTTTTTAGATATGGTTTTGATAAAATACGAAAATATTAAATCTAATCTAGAAAACAAGTAAATTGATCAATGGCCACAAGAATAGAATAAAGGAAACTACTTCTCAAGTAACGATCCAATATATTTCACGAATTACAGATAATGGTAATATTATGTTAATTAGCCTCAGATAATGACTCTAAATTAATTTCTCCCGAAGATTAACTAGACTACCTAATTGAATATCCCTAAAGCAATTAGGAGTATTAAGAATTCCCGATTATGGCTACAAGTGGTAATGTCTATTCCTAGGTCAATTTCGATTAGATGAGGGTAATGCCCCAAATTCATGTTAATTATTCTATCCCAACCCCATTCGTCCTCTTCCGAATTTCAAACAAAGTAAATGGGCGAGTCCTAGGATTAGCTACTCCCTTGAGAAACGTTGAAGAACAAGAATAATTAAAATAACAATAACTTACTTGATTAAAAATAGTGTCGATCAATAAATAAGCACAACAAAAGTTTCAATCTCAATTGTCACCAAGAAATTCCCATAAACAAGGTTCAAATAAAAAAAAGAAAATATACGTAGGAACCCTAGCCTTCAAACTCGTATTTTCTGCCAAAGATGTCTAAGAATTGGGGCTTATGAAATATTTATAGGTGTAGAAAAAAGCTCAAATAAAATAACTGAGTCCAAAACCAATTGCGAATTATTCTTTTTTGCTCAGAAATAAATTCGGATGCGTCCACTGTTTGCTCACGGTCACTGAACAATTCTGCCAAGTACGTCTTTGCAATTTCAATTCTTTTGCTTCTCTTTTCCTTACCTTCATTTAATGCAGGTAATCATTACTTCATGGGCCCATCATCATATGGTAAATCTTTATTTCTCCTTAGCAGTGTTTTAAAAGGCGTTTTTGAGGCGAGCCTCGGGGCGAGCCCCTGGGCGGGGCGTACCAAAAATGCCTCGGGGCGATGGGTCGGGGCGCAAGTCCCCAAAGGCGTACGCCCAGCAATTTGGGGCGTACGCCCAGGCGTTTGGGGCGAGTTTTTTTTTTTGTTGGGGCGTAAGCCTAGGCGTTTGGGGCGAGTTTTTTTTTGTTAGGGCGTAAGTCCAGAAAACTTCTTCAAACTAAAACGAAATTTGTTAAATAAGTCCTTAGTATAATGCCCAAATTTTCAAAAGTCAACATGTAATTACTCAAATATTTTAAAAAGGAACTGAAACATTAAATTTAAAAGTCAAGACCTTTTTTTATTGCTAGAATGCCTAATATATGTTCTTTTCCAATTATTTATCTTGTCTTCTACTATCTCAAAAAAGTAACGAGCAGTCACTTATACTTGTAAGTACGTATAATAGATTGTTCTAATTAGTTTTTTGTGGGGGTGGAGTATGTATATGTGTGTGTGTGTGTATATATATATATATATATATATATATATATATATATATATATATATATATATCACTTATTTATTGTTTTCTTCAATTTTTTACGTTATTTAACCAATTTAAAAGTATTTATTATAATTATATCATTTTATAAAATACTAAAAATTAAAGTCCCATGAGGCTTACGCCTCGTGCCTCGGGGCTTACGCCTCGCTGAGGCAGACATAAAACGCCTCGCCTTACGCCTCCGCCTTTTAAATCACTGCTCCTTAGTCGTCTTCCATTCTTCTACATGCACTTTTTTCCTTTTCTCTTTTCTTCCGTATTTTATTCAATTTTGATCCAAATCTCTTCAATTTTGTACCACTTTATTCCATGCAATTCTTTTTCCAATTATAAAACTTCACGACTTCTTTTTCCAATTTTTGCTCCAAATGACTTCAATTTTGTAATTCTTTATTTCTACACAATAAAAATATAATATCAAGCACGAAGCAATATAATTTATACTCAAAAGGCAATTAAAAGTACTAAAATGTGAGGCAACAATGGCTAAAT
This sequence comes from Lycium barbarum, assembly GCF_019175385.1. Lineage (NCBI taxonomy): Eukaryota > Viridiplantae > Streptophyta > Magnoliopsida > Solanales > Solanaceae > Lycium > Lycium barbarum. Next base: position 135,790,778 of record NC_083338.1, on the reverse strand, counting down.
ATATGCATTTTTGGCCGAACATCACCACCCCATACTTAAATTCTTGCTTGTCCTCAAGTAAGCACTAAAACCACTCTTAATAAATCAAGCCTAAGAATACCACCACTTTGATTGATACCAACAATTAGGCTCTATAGCAACTCAAACCATCAAATATATACTTCCTGATCATCATGCAAGAAATACAAATCAACAAACAAACAACAAACGTCTCTAATCTCAGAGACGGACTCTAACTCATCAAATTTAAGCTCGCTCACCTACTCTGTCAGAGAAATCTAATAACATCACCTATCTATTATGAAATAAGTGCCTTCCCAAGAACAAATAGTCCACACACTCAAATCAAAGAATCGAATGTAAATTAAGGACTTAACATCAAAGCACAACTCTCGCACTCAAAAAAGAAATTCACATGTATGCACAAAGAACCATAGGCTTGCCCATTATGTACATCTCTACTAATTAAGTGTGCTTGAATAGAATCAAATAGGACTTTAACGGGCTATAATGTTGGCTAGGGGATGGGTAGGAAAACTATATAATAGTGACTTACACTTCCCTAAGCACTTACTTTGCAATTTTAGAATTCATCACCCATTATTTTCATCTTTTCACTTTATTTTTCAACCCTCTCTTCATCAATTATTTCACAACCATTTCTCATCACATCAAGAACGATTCATTTTTTTTTTCTCAAGCAACATTTTTTTTTAACATTCTTTCATTTCACATTCTTTGTAAGAGGACCTTTTCATCATTTTGCAGCTATCATTGGTAACCATTTTTTCACTTGAGCATCCCTTTTCTTCAGATTTATCAATTAATATCACAGTCTATGCTACAGTGCTCAAGGAAGCAGGGTGCAAAAATCAGGGATTCAACAAAAAGGATCAAGGCAAAAATACGGCTAACAAATGAAAGGCTACAGGTTCAAAGGGCTAACTAGAGGTACAATTTCTGAAAAGGCTAAAATTTACAAGACATATCAAAGAAAGCCTATAATCATCTTCTAAGCAGAGCAACACTTTTTATTTCGAGGGCAAGTTCTAGACTATGATGCAAAACATGGAATATATGCAAGAAATCCTCACCACACATGGCACAAGTCTCAATCAAGATGGAACAATTCTAATCTAGGACAGATAGGATCATGACAAACTACAAAATAAGAATAAGCTATACACAGAGTCACAATCATGAGCTAGGTGTCAGAAAGTCTGCTATCTTTTTCATTACTCAAGCACTCACAGGAAAGTATTACTCAAGCTCAGGCCCAAATATGCTAGTATCAAACAAGTCACAAGGGTCTTTCTTCTCTCTCCTTTATTACTCCTCAAAAAAAAAAAAAAACTACTCCAAAAAATATATATATAAAAAAATTAACTAGTTCAAAGACCCCCCTCGGGAAAGAACTGAGGGCATAAGAAAGCCCAAGGGGTGGATGATCTATGCCACTAAAAGAGAAAAAGAAGCTATAAAAGAAAAATAAGAGAACGAACAAAAAGAAAAAAATCTCTCTCTTTATATATATAAGTCTAAGAAAAAAAATCTTATGGCATAATCATCCTTGACCTCAAAAATCGGAAGTACTCCACCCCACACTTAAAAATATACATTGTCCTCAATGCATGTATAGTAGAGAAATAATTAAAACAAGGGTGAGAAGTACTCCCTGGGACCCTCTAGGGCCTAGCTAGCAGTATAATCCTCAACATTAATTGTGGGGACGACCCCACACTTAAGCCCAAACATGCTCCTCAGCTTTCAACTTCGGGTACTCAGACTTCCCCTAATCGCTTTTCTCACCATTTGAAGCTTATGAATTGGGCACCCAACTTTGATTCAAGTTTGTGACCACGAGCGGCGGGAATGGTAAGTAGATGAACAAGCCAAGCATAATATTTTTCATCTTACACTTCTTGGCTTTCAAGTAAGGAATGTCGTTCTGCCTTCTTGAGTTTTCAAATTGCAAGATATATGGCGTGTGAACTTCTTGAATTTCGACATCCTCTTTTTCCCCTGGATTGGAGTCAACAACAACTATATTTTTCAGAACAATGATTGACTCCAATTTATATTTTTCTTTGGCATTCCCAATAAACTCATCTTCATGATTGACCCTCAACAAAGGGATTACCTTTCCGGATTGAGCATTGGGGAGTTCATATTGATTCTGATCTGGATCGAATGCCCATGGCGGATTTTCTTCTTCTGTCATCAAATCAAGTTGGAGACTAGTTTCCAAATATTCTTCTAAAGCTTTTTTATTTTCGTTACCCTCACCTAGCAAGCACTCCATATGAGTTTGAACTCACCAATTTGGCCATGCTCACAATAAAAATCACTACTAAACAAGTTTGATGGAAAGATGCCATTTTTTTTTTCAAAAAATAAAATAAAACACAGAAAACAACTATACAAATATTCACAGGTTCGGTTCAAAGCAAGTTAGCTTATTTCCTAAATTAGCCAAAATACGCCAATTGTTCTCCGGCAACGGCGCCAAAATTTGATACGCTTAAATTACACTGTTAATGGCATAACGCGGACGCTGTCAAATATAGTAACCCAACAAGGTTGGGGTCGAATCCCGCAGAGAAAAATATGTAGGCGTTTAAGCAGATTAGGAATTATCACCAACAACAACTAGGCCGAACGCATCAATGGTGGTTTTTAGATATGGTTTTGACAAAATACGAAAATATTAAATCTAATCTAGAAAACAAGTAAATTAATTAATAGCTACAAGAATAGAATAAAGGAAACTACTTCTCAAGTAATGATCCAATATATTTCACGAATTACAGATAATGGTAATATTATGTTAATTAGCCTCAGATAATGACTCTAAATTAACTTCTCCCGAAGATTAACTAGACTACCTAATTGAATATCCCTAAAGCAATTAGGAGCATTAAGAACACCCGACTATGGCTACAAGTGGTAATGCCTATTCCTAGGTCAATTTCAATTAGATGAAGGTTAACGCCCCAAATTCATGTTAATTAATCTATCCCAACCCCGTTCTTCCTCTTTCGAGTTTCAAACAAAGTAAATGGGTGAGTCCTAGAGTTAGCTACTCCCTTGAGAAACGTTGAAGAACAAGAATAATTAAAATAGCAATAACTTACTTGATTAAAAATAATGTCGATCAATAAATAAGCACAACAAGAGTTTCAATCTCAATTGCTACCAAGAAATTTCCATAAACAAGGTTCAAATAAAAGAAAGAAAATATACTTAGGAACCCTAGCATCCAAACTTGTGTTTTCTGCCAAAGATGTCTAAGAATTGTGGCTTATGAAATATTTATAGGTGTAGAAAAAAGCCCAAATAAAATAACTGAATTCAAAATGAATTGGGAATTATTCTTTTTTGGTCCGAAACAAATTCAGATGCGTCCACTGTTTGCTCACGGTCACTGAACAATTCTGCCAAATACGTCTTTTCAATTCTTTTGCTTCTCTTTTCCTTACCTTCATTTAATGCAGGTAATCATTACTTCATGGGCCCATCATCATATGGTAAATCATTATTTCTCCCTAGTCGTCTTCCATTCTTCAACGTGCACTTTTTTCCTTTTCTCTTTTATTCCGCATTTTATTCAATTTTAATCCAAATCTCTTCAATTTTGTATCACTTTATTCCATGCAATTCTTTTTCCAATTATAAAACTTCACGTCTTCTTTTTCCAATTTTTGCTCCAAATGACTTCAATTTTGTAATTCTTTATTCCTACACAATAAAAATATAATATTAAGCACGAAGCAATATAATTTATACTCAAAAGATAATTACAAATATTAAAATGTGAGACAACAATGGCTAAATATATGCATTTTTGGCCGAACATCACCTATATCATATTGTCAACTTTGGATGGTTGAGATGAAACCAATGTGTTGGGCTGAATTTTGGTTGCCTGTTGAATATATGTGCCTTTCATCATCTGGTCAGGCCTAATTCACGAGTTGTAACTTATTGGCCCAATAAACTTGGGTATACTCAATACGTAATATATCAAGTTTGATATACAGTATCTTGTTCCTCTTTTGTCTGTATACAACCAAGTTCATCTTCTTCCTTGTAATCTCGTTTATTCAATGTATGATTAGGATCAAACTCAACTGCCTAATCCCCTATTCTTGTGCATATGCTCCCTTCAATAAATACACGTATAAGGATGAGAGTTCAAACATAAGATCTCTTTAATTTTAATGGATCTTACGTACGCAGCGCGAATACAAATATTAGATGAGCCCCAATACAGGGATCGGATATCGGAGAGGAAACTCAAGAAAAAGAAAGATCTCTCTAACTTTTGATTTTCATGCATAACTATGTTTGCGATATAATTGAAGTACTTTCCTCACCCTGATTTGCCACATATATATCTTTATTAAACTAAATGATGTTGGTTGAACCATTATTATTGCTCTAAAATTCATTGTATTTAATATGAAGCTACGGTAATTAGATGGCCAGTTTATTGGACCTTTTCATATCAATTGTTTTTATGTTTTCCTCCCTTCTATCGGCAGATTTAAATTGATTTGGCAATTTTGCTTAATTGGCAATTTTGGTATCATAATTTAATTTGTACTTCTCTCTTTTACACTGCTTATTGAAATTTACCAAGTAGTGGCACTGATTTTGATTATTACAGAATATGCGTTTAATGTTTTCTTATAACCGCGCGAAGTGCGGACAAATACCCTAGTTCATGTATAACTTGTTTCTTTACCAAAGGATATGGTGCAGCGGATCGGGTTTGAACCCTGGGTATGAAAAAATTCTTGGTAGGGAGCGCTTTCCCCGAGTGGGCCCTACGCGGCGTGAATACAGATTAGTCAGGCTCCAATACGGATACCGAACACCGAATGGAAAACTATTAAAAAAAAAAAACCCTAAGCGTATGAAGAGTCATAGATAAGAACTTTATATTAATATAAAAAAAAAATTGTACATTTTAATTAAGTTTAAGTTTTATTTATTAACAATGTAAAAAATTCTCCACACAATCATGTTAGTTATTAAATAATTATAGATAAATTTCTTGAAAAGAATTAATTAGTTATTTTGTAAGATGATAATTTACCTATTATTACAAATTAAACTTTACTGATATAATATAAAGATATCTTTATATTATCCATGTATATACTTATATACTTAACTAGTTTTTTTGACACGTGTGTGGCACGTGTATATCGAGTCATTTAGTACATATATTTAAAATAATATCAATATTCTTAAAACAAAATATTGAGTGAATAATTATACATGAAAGAATAAACAAGTTTTAGTGGACGATCTATATGGATCATCGGATAGTGATTTATTTGTCAGTGTTAAGATGATTATTTATCGTCTGAACCAACGAAGATGAAAAATCAAAGTTTAATTAGATACATGTGAATTTTTAGGTAAAAACATGTAACGAAGCGTATCTCATCTAATACTTTCTTATAGACGATTTCTTGGTGTATCTGTTCTTTTCATTTGATTCGATGCTCTGCTAAGACTTGAACGACTTATGTTGTCGACATTGGTATATGTCTTGAAAGTGCAACATGAAACTGATCGTGTAAATGTACATGTTATGGTAGATATAATTCAACATGTTGTGGTAAATACAATCCAACATTGATTCTCAAAATTTGTCAGAAAAGAGAAAGCAAGAGAACAGAAGAAACATAAATGACAAAATGAATATGACAATACGATACATGGTGGAAAACAATTACATGTTATAATGGTCAGATATTCTTTTTGATATTAAGTATTGGTGTCATTTTTTGGATAGTTAAATCTAATAATTACTTTCACCAGAAAAAACTAACTCATAGGTGAAAGTGTTCTTTAATTAATAAGATCTATAACTTATAAGACGTAGAACATCTTATATTATTCTACCAAAGAAAAGGTCTTCCAATAGATGAGATATATGTTTTCCAATATATGGAAAACAATGACTGAAATAATGTGTACCAAATTTTGAAAGTGCATATTTAGACATACCGATTTTAACTTATAAAAGTCCATAATTGAAAGGAAAATAAAGACCAAAATTCAAAGAAACAAATAGCCTATTGGTACTACCTGCTTAAAAAAGGAGTATTAAGCTGTAAGTTAATTTTAAAATAATATGTTGTATATATAATTTGCAAGCATTGCATGTGCTTGCTTACTCTTTTTAATACAGAGTGAATAAATGACATTTGTCATCAACAATTTAAAGAAACTAAATTGAAAATAATAAGTTAAAATAGATAGCATAACAAATTGAGGACTGTAACTTAAATCACTGCAGGGCGAATCTCAAATCAATAGACCAAACAGAAGATAATTATGAATTATGATAAGCTTTTTACATACGAGCCAAAAACAATTAGCAAGATAGGTTTGACGGAATAACTGGACACCCATATTATTTTTAATTATAAGGAATATAAAAGGATCACTATCTACCTATAATTTCCATGTTGGTAGGATTTCAATGTTTGGATCTATAAATGCCGGTGAGTCTTTAATTTCATCTGACAATCTTAAATCTTTTTTCGAAATTGAAGAAGAATTGAACACAAAAATAATATGTAGTAAAACTATCGAGGTAGTCCTTAATAAGATGTGTCAATAGAATAACATGATTTTGAATAATTGGATGTACTGATAGAATACTGCACGTTTTTGTACTTAATGACATTGAATAAAACCAAACCAAAAACAAATTATCAAACTAATGCAGAAGAATATTTCGTAATAAATAAAACATAAAAACCAATTAAGCCACATCATACGATGAACTATGTTTTGCAAAAACTTTTGGTCTTGAAAAGCGCAATTATTAAAAATTAAATATCAGCGAAATATTAAAGGAGAAAACATACCTTAGTCGAGAAAGATTATGAAAACAAATGAGCCATAGTAGTAATAGAGTTCGAAAGACAAAGAAGAAAGTTGTAATGTTCTACTAACTTAGTCTATTTAGACTCGTTTAAGTTGTATAAGCTTTCTAATCATTTTATCTTGGATTTGAGTTCAAATCCTTGTCTAACTAAGCAAGATGAAGTATAACAACAGAAAAATAAAATTTCATATCAACAGAACCAACAAGTAGCACGGCAAATCAACAATGTCAGTAAACCACAAATTCTTATTAGGCCCTTATCAAAATTTGAGTCACAAACCCCAAAAATAACATTGGTTTTATCAGAAAGGAAAAAATATTGATATAATTTTAAAAATCGAGACAAAGTGATTTGGTTCGAAAAAAGAACCAAATCAAAATGGATTTGAATAAGTGGAAAGCATTGTTAAACATACTGCCATATTCTTGGCTTGGTAGATTTCGTAACTACTTTTGCTTTTTTGTGTCTCTTGAGAGAGACATGCATAGTTTCATTAATTTATTGACAACTATTAGGAAGAGGTGTTTGTATTGAGTTTTCTTTATTTGTAGGGGTTCTAAAACAAAAGGAAAGAAGACAAAGCCAATAGGGGGGAACCTTTCGGCTTAATTTTCTTTTGTTTTTTTGTTCTCTTATGTTTAGGTTAAGTATAGAGATATTTAAGTAACTTAACTTTCAAGTTAGGGAGTTTATGCTTTTAATATAGTTGTTTACCCCTAAAATGGATAACAGTTAAATTTGTACGCGGTGCTAAGAATATGTGATTTAATTTAATACGACGTCTTGGTATTCGATCAACGATAAAGTAAAATGAAAATATATAGATCTGACAGCGATGAGTGCAAATCGGCCTCGGGTATTAAGAATCGAGGTGAATCCACCATGATCTGATATTGACAATGAACAGCGATGAAAGAGTTAAAAAGATGAATCTTGAAAATTATGATGTCTGCTCAATACATAAGTGTGCCTGTCTCAGAAAAGAACTGGGCAAAAAGTGAAGGGGGCCTCCTCTTTATATAGTAGAGGAGTCCTAACCCTAGTACAAATCTAAATATGGCATAGAATCCCCCAAATAACTGATGGCGCGATCGGTGCCGAAATATCCGGCTGGTGGCGGATATTTCGGTTTTCCCCTTATAGCGATTATCTGTCTTCTCGTCGTGCCCCAGCACCTCATTCTAGCTAGAGCTCGAGAACCTGGGACCTGGCATGCCAGTTCTGACTCCAACCGAACCTAGCTTCCATGTCGAAAGACCAAGGATATCCATGTCCTCAATTTTACCCGTATACAGATAGTCCTCCCATTTCCCGAGGGGAAACATTGACTGCGGGAAATGGATCCGGATAAAGCTGAGTGTGTCGTTCCTATCTGCTTAGGACAAGACGTTCTTGTCAACCTTTTGCACTCTACCCGATGTCAGCTCATTATTACGCCATTTGTAAGAATTCTTGAATCCCTAAAAAAAAACCTTTGGAGCCTCCCCTATATAAAGCCTATATGCCTTTCTTTTGCCATGCATTTTTTATCTTCTCCCCTAAACCTCTCTTTTTCAAAACCCACTGCATGCCCATACCAAACCTTATTTTCTTTCTCTTGGACGTGATCTTCCTTTGATTGTCTTTATGCGTCAATGGTTTTTTTTCCATTACTAACCCAAGGCGAGGACTATTCTGCGTCCCCTCCCCGTTCGCAGCCTCTATCGCCAATGGGAGCCTCCGATCCTAATGAGGAGTTAGGACTTCTGGCTGCGGATATTCTTCCGTCGGGTTTCAAATATGCGAATGACTGCAAGATATCCTATTACCTCGATTCTGTGGAGAAGTTCGGGTCCTGTATCGATTACTACCATTCCCATAGTCAGGCCGGATTGTAACTTTGGTGCGAATGTTGATGTTCGCCGTGCTGGAAATGGGATAAAGATGAATCATCACATTGCAGGTTACTCGATGATCTACACCTACCCTTTTACTATCGGGTTTTCTCTCCCTATACCTCGAGTGGTCGAGGACTTCTGCCGCCGATACTATGTATGTATCGGCCAGATTGCTCCTCAGGTTTGAGGGCTTATATATTGTATTAAAATTTTGGCTAACATAGCCGGGATTCCCGTTACCCTCGATCATCGGCCGCATATTTATATACCTCGGGTAATCCGAGGTGGAATAATTCACTTGCTTCCCCGGGGGACTCGTGGCCTCATAGACTCTGAGGATGATTATGACAGGGGATGGCTTCACCGGCTTGTGATTATACGTACAACCCAGCTTCATTGTCCTTTATCTGTCAATTTCCCAAAAATATGGAACTCCACTCTGAGCCCGATCGAACCTGAGCTCATCGTCACTATCTTTGAATGGGTAGTCTCACTTTTAGAAGCTTCTCGCAACCTGGGTCGTTCTTGGAGGAGAATGACACCCGAAGGGTGGAAAGGCACAAACCACGGTAACTCCCAATCCGTCTGTGAAGTTTTAATTTCTTAGTATGGTATTTTAACTTCGATTCGTAAATTTTCAGGACTTCCAACAAGAAAATCTTCAAAAGGGAAAACCATTGTAGAAGAGGGCGCCGAAGGTTCCGCTCGGGGAAAAAAGACCTCGGCGTCAGCGAAGGCACCCAGTCGTCGAGTCACTACAAGCACCTCGGTTATTTACTAGGGGATTAGCTCTCCGGTCAGAACGTGCCATATCATGAAGACTCGACGGGAAACACCTCGTGAAGGACCCACAACAACTATAGTTCTCGATGAGGAAGATCTGCCAGAATCAAGTATCCCTTGTTCGTCTGCTCCCGAGGAGAACCCCAGGGTTATCTAGTCGGCATCACATACCATTGTTGCGCCCTAAGTTATAGGCCAGAGTTCTCATTCTTCGGCTTACCATATCGGCTCGGGGGTTATCTTTTATTCTAAGTCTAGGGTCGTAAAGTAGGGTTTTTTTTCCTTTTTGCTGAACTGATGTATCTGATAAAATCGAAATTTTGCCATATGGAGTAAATTAATAGAACTTGGTTAACCAGTTTCATACCGGGTTTTACCAAATGCATTTGACTCGTATCTCCTGTTTGAATTTGTACTTATGTTTATGTTTGTGAAACATTCGAACTTTGAGCAATGCGTGAAAAATCGAAACGCCTTGATAGCGAACCCCGTTTGTTATGATCGAGGTGGGATATACCCGACCCTACCCGATCTTGATCGTAATAACTCCGATGCTCATTCTTGGTCGTGTTGAAACCTTGGTTACGGGATCTTTGATCCATAAAAAAAGTGTTAATTGACTTAACCAGGAATCGAAGGCGGCTATGGCTTCGTCCTCCTTGGTTCTCCAATGCATTTGTAGCCTAGTCTGGTTCCTTCTCCCATACGCTTCTCATGAATGGATAGGATCAAAGTCCCATCCGTCATGTCGCTCTGACACCAGCCACGCGTCGTAATCCGGTTTGGAGGGGGGTCGGTTACGGAATGCCAAACATCTCGACCCCCGCCTATAAAAGATAACCTCTCCCTTTCACTTTTTCACTTTCTGAATTTTCACCTTCAAAATTTTTACCATCGAGTACTTGAATACTGATGAAGGAAAAATACGTATATTAATTAAATTGTTATTTAATTTTTAATATTAATATTAATAAGTTTTATTTGCAGGAAATACCATAATTAAATAAATAAATTCAAGAGATCAAAATGAAGAAGAAAGAAAAGCAAGAAACGAGAAAAGGAAGTGCTGCAAAGATGAAATCAATTGTACAATTTTTCCTTGGTGTGGAACCCATCAAACTAAAACAAAAATACAATGGGAAAAGAAAAGAAGGCCACTACACATTTCCATATTCATGCCACTTTAAAGCAAGTGGACTGCAAAAAAAAGTAAAGGACTATCAGAGAGAGAAACCAATTTTCAATTCATCAAATGTAATTGGCCAACTTGAAGACAAGTTACGGGAGCAGCAATTTTAAAATAAGGCAAATGCAAGTTGTAACATTCAACTTGCCAAATCTAGACACTTACGGCCTTTTGAAGACTATAAATAGAGTTGTTTGAGCTGCTTTGAAAAACACCAATTCAGAGAGGATTAGAAAGTAACGGGAGGAGAGCTGCAAAATATATTGTTCCTTTCTTGAGTTCTTCTTCTACTATTTCTTCAATTATTTGGTATTGAAAATTATTCTAGTTCCCGTTTCTAATTAAACTTGAATATTTCTTCTATTTTCTTATTAATGGATAAGAATATTTTCATGAGTTGTATTAACTCCAATATGGAGTAATTTTCTTTTGTGTTGGGAGAATGACAGATCTTGATATTTCTATATAATAGTAGATATTATTCCTCAATTTCACATGTTTGAGCCGAAGCTTTCTATTTAACTTTTATAAGCTTTACAGTTAGATGTTATTTTATTTGTTAATGTTTATCAAATTTATACTACCAATTAACTTGTTACTAATTATGTAATCGAGAGAGGCGGAAGAAGTAACATAGTTAATTGTCGTATTGATAGATGTTAACATTTTTTTTTTTTAAAATAAAGTCCACTAGGCTTGTGAGCCTAGGGCTGATTTTATAAATTTTCTCAGAAGCAAATAAATAAAGAGTCTTTACAATGTAGCCAAATTGGCTAATAAAATTTAAGACTTGAACTAATGACCAACTTAGGACTTATATCATATCCTAAAATTATGCAACGTAAATAGTAAGGCAAAGCTGCATCCGTCCATTTCCCTGTTGTATTGTGTCTTCCATGCAATGTTCTTGAATTTTCCAGTTTGTACCAAACATGAGGTAGAACTATAGAAACGTTGTTGCTTCTAGTAATATCACCATTAGTAGCATAGCAGGAACTGAACCATATTCCTACACTTGCACCATCTTTAAATAATTGAGACCATGTATTGATGGTGCACAAAGGGTTGCATTGAAGCTCAAAGCACTTTCTATGTATTGTCAATCTCACAGTAGGCTGAGTACAAAGTACTAATACCACACACTGTAACAAAGTCAATATATAGATCATGTATGAACTTGCTGCATCAAATATAAAAAACAAACCTGTTGAATTTTGAAATCCTGCAAAAAACCTGTTACCACTTGCTGCATTTAGTAGATACCAAATTGCACACATTGAGGTGGTGTCATGTTTGGTTCTACCATAGCAGCAGCATAGCCTAATCCCTGATACTTCACAGAAATTCCCATTCGTATCTTGATTGATTTTTTTTTATTTTTTTTTTTTAAAAAAAACAGCAACTTAGTGACTGCTCAATGTTGTCCTTTAACTGATTTTTTGAATGTAGTCCTTGAGAGCAAAATCTATTCCCTTTTGATGCAAACCAACCAGGTCTGCATAACCAAGTTGATACACAGAATTACCTTATCCCAATTTGTATAGCACCACTTCTATATCTTGCATGTTGTGATCTGCTAAAAGGCCAATCCCACCAGTAGCAAAGTATGATTTCCATGTGACTCCATAAGTTCAACACGCTTTCTATGTATTGTCACTCCATCAACAGAATGAGCAACAATTGCTAATACCACACACTGATATATAGTCAATACACAGATCTGCATTTGATTCTTGCTTGTTTTGTAATCTCCATTGTTCTGTCTTCTCTATGTTTCGATTGAAAAGCTTGGCTGAGCAAATATGTATCTTCCTCTTTGTGATTTAACCCATATAAAATTGACTTTTGTCCATTCGATTGAGCACAACTTGGTGCTAATACCACGAATTGAACATCCATCAAACTTATATTAATTAAACTCCCCTTTGAGGCTTTCCTGAGTTGGATCTTGATCATATTTGGTATGCATCTGTATTCTCTCCCTTTTTTTTTTTTTCTTTCTCTTTTTTTTTTTTCTTCTTTATCCTGATTACACTATGTTTCGCTGCTTGTTGGTATTCCTTCACTGTGGTTGTTCTGTGGTACCTGTTTAATTAAAAATCCTCCATTTATGTTAGATTGTGTACCTGCAACCATTAGCAAACAGTTAGTGTAAACCAAATCCTTCACATTCTCCTCCCAATGGATTTGAGTGTGAGGACCTCCTTTTCTCCCACCTTCCCCTATATTCAGTCTCCTTAACATAATCTGATTCTTAGATAGGGCAACTGTAATTTGTCACTGTTCACAATTCTTTTACAGTGGCTCTCCATGTCATGAAAGGAATTGAATTGTATGTCCCCTGTGTCCAAAGCTAAATTAGCCAGGTGATCTGCTAATTTGTTTCCTTCCCTATAAGTATGCTCTATCACCACCACCTTTTCCTCAATTATTCTCCAAATTTCTTCCACCATATTAATGATTTGCCAGGGAATTTCCCATGTCCTTTGGATAATGTTTTTCAGCAATAGTGAATATGTCTCTATCATTATTTGATCCCATTGATTGTCTTTTAAATACCTGAGAGCCTGTAAAATGGCCAGGGCCTCTGCCTCGGTGTTGGTGCTTTGAAGATCCTCTATTTCTCTGGCATGTGCTTGTATCGCATCTCCCCTTTCATCTCTTACACAAAAGGCCCATGAACTCCTACCCGGGTTTCCTCTTGAGGCTCCATCAGTATTGACTTTTATCCATCCAATATCTGGAGTTCTCCAAGTCACTGGTGTTACTCTTATCGTTGGAGAATATCTCTGTAATGACTCCACAATCACACTCCAATTATATGGTGCATATCTAAAAAAATTTCTTCTCACCTTCATGAATTGAATCAAAGTATGCATCACCTGGTAAATGAGTTTTGTGATTGACACCTTCCCTTCATGTCTCATAGTGTTTCTTCTCTTCCAAATTTCCCAAATAATAATAGCAGGGACAGCTTGGTTGATGCATTTGACATGTCGTCTACTAGGCATATCCCACCATCTGTTAATTATTTGGGTAACTTGCAAATTCTCAATATTTATTCCCACTGGTCCGCAAAAATACTTCCAGATGACTTGAGCTGTTGGTGAGTGTAAAAAGACATGGGAGGTATCTTCCACTTCTGGATGTTGACAACAATAGCATCTGGAAGGGAATTGGTGTCCCCATTTCTTCAACTTATCATCCAGTGGTAGGTTGAACTTCCAAAATCTCCACATAAAAAAAGATATCTTTATTGGTAGTCCTTTAATCCACATCTGCTTATACAAATTACTGGGTTCTTTTCTTTGTCTGAGCAATTGAAATGCAGAGCCAACTGTGAATTTCCCCCTCGAATCTAACTTCTAAAAAGCCTTATCTGCTTGGCCATTTTCATTTGGTGGATTAATGTGCTGCACAATATGGTTTGCTAAATCCTCAGGAAGGATTCTTCTTAACAACTGTTCATCCCATTGCCCCACTTCTGCAGTTTCTTTTACAAGGATGATTGTGGGATCACACTCAAAATCTGGTGGAGTAATATGGTATAGGGCTCCCAGTCCTGTCTAATTATCAAACCAAAAATAAGAATTACCTTGTTGAAGCTTCCACCATATCTCATGTTCCATCTCATCTCTATGTTTAATCATCTTCTTCCACACATAAGTACCTGATCTACTAGGGGCTATCATAGCATGAAACTTCTTTAAGTACTTATTACTCATGAAAGTTCTCCATAAGGATTGTTTGGTTCTCATGTTCCACCACAGTTTAGCAAAGAGGGATTTAGATATATCTTGTAGGCTTCTGAACCCCATGCCACCTTCTTCTTGTGGATGACATAAGGTTGTCCAAGTTGCCCAGTGCTTACTTGAGTTTCCCACAGAGTTGCTCCAAAAGAACTTAGCAAACAATCTATGAATCTGAGCAAGTACACCACTAGGAGGGTCACAAGCGGATAGTAGGTGTATAGGCATGCTCTGTAAAACATGTTTAATCAGTGTTGTCTTTCCTCCAATAGATAACAGCTTACCAGTCCATGAGCTCAGTCTATTCTGAATCTTTTCTATTATCTCCTTGTAGTGAATGTTCATTCTTCTCCCATAGTAAATTGGTACACCCAAATATGTGAATGGAAAATCCCTTTCAGGAATCTGAGTGACAGAAAATACCAACTCCTTAATGTTATGAGATGTCAAATGATGCATATAAACAGCATTTTTCTGTTTGTTGATCTTCTGACCACTCACCTTCTCATAATTACTCAAAGTCTTCATCACTAATCTCACAGACTGTTCATTAGCAGAGGTGAAAATGATAGTATCATCTGCATATGCCAAATGATTGACATATGGACTCCATTTTGGCATCCCATATTCCTTGTAATCAGCCTCAGTATGCAGTGCATTCAGAGCCCTAGACAAACATTCTGCAGCCAAAATGAATAAAGTAGGGGACAGTGGATCTCCTTGTTTTACTCCTCTAGATGATTTGAAAAAACCATGAGGTTGCCCATTAATCAGAATGGAATACCAATTATTTGAGATAACTCTAAACACCAGATCAATAGTAAATTCACCAAACCCCATTCTCCTCAGGACTTTAGTTAGAAATAACCATGATACCCTGTCATAAGCCTTTGCCATGTCAAGCTTAATGACAACATTTGTAGCCTTTCCTCTAATCCTAATATCATGTAGGCTTTCCAGATGTTAACATTTATTTAGTGACATCTATCTCTTTTATGTCATAATTAATTTTACACTTATTTGTAATCGAGAGAGGCGAATAGTGTATTGATTAGTTATAGCAAGTAAAGTAACTGAAAGAACTTATTATAAAGAGCATGTTTCAGTTCAAGCATATATTTCAGGTGCTTTAATATTACTATTTTGATAATTAATTTGTATAACCGAGAGGAGTGCGATTAATTCTTCAACTTAAGTAATAATATATAAATGTAATCGAGAGAGGCATTTATACATTTATGAGAAATAGAAATTGAAGATTAAATAATTTACTTTATAATAGAAATATCAAGTGAAGTCAGGATCCAACACCTTTTATTATATTTGTGAAAAATCAAAATATATTTCCATTGCTCTCTTTGCGTATTTTTAGTTTATTAACTCACAACACAACTCTTTCTAATTATCTCAAATAGTAATTAAAACAAGAAACGTCTGTAGAATAGATAAACCAATCTCTGTGGGTTCGACATCTTTCTATGCTATTATTTGACAGAGTACGAGTTAAAATATATATACGCCAGACACTCGTCAAATATGCGTATCTTCATATATTCATACATTCATATTTTCAACATCACGTCTTCATCCTTCAAACCTTCATACAGATCTTTATACCTTGCAATTCCTAGAACAATGACCAAATCTTCCAAAACCAAAGCTGTCGAGTCTTCCTCGGTTCCTAAACCAGAATCGGCACTGTTGGAATTTGCCCCGTCTAATTATGTAACAGTCAGGGACTTTACGGTCGAGAAACCTTCCTAGCAAGGGGATCAAGGGGCTGACATATCAGATTATTTGTGCACGATTCCCCCGAATAAGCTACAATGGGTAAAAGAGGACTGTGGCTGGAAAGATATGGAGGTCGTTATTCCCGACCAATCAGAATCCATAACGACCTACGTGGAGGGGTACCTGAATGTTTACACCTACCGTTTCACATTTAGTTTACTCGACCTGGTGATTGTGGATTTTTTCAAGAAATAAGAGGTATGCCTTGGCCAGATCCATCCCTCGTTTTGGAGGATCGTGGTACTTCTCTATTATTTTACAACGAATGTGAACGAACCTTTCACGGTCAGTCACCTCCTCCGGTTGTATAGTCGCCGAGTATTTCGGGGAGACATGATTAAGCTCACGAAACAAGCGAGAAAAGCTCCCTTCTCTATCCTTGACGAAGATACGGACCGAGGTTAGCAGGGAAGGTTCGTCCGAGTCAAGACCGAGGATCTGATTCCTGGGGACAAAATGTCTTTCCCCGAGAAATGGAACTCGATTCGTAAGTGGCCTTCATTTTCAAATATCCTTGTCGTATCCTTGATGTTTAATTTTACTAATTCTCAATTTTGTTCATGTGCACGTAGAAATCTCTCGAACCCTCGGCGCGGTTGCTAATATGGAGGGATGGGTTGGGAACATTTGTTCTCAGCTAACCTACGCCGGGCGCAACTGGCGTGCGCTATCTTGGTCTAAATGAGAGGCCGAGAATCATAGTGAGTCCTTCATCGGGGTGCTGTCCCGTTTTCTTACATATTACGCCACGATTGATATGCTTATTCCGTCCTTCTTCTTTTTGCAGGCCTTTCAAAGGCTACCAAAATTCGAGGGCAGGATGATGAAGAGGCCTCGGCCAATGAAGCGAACATCGAGGCTCCCGGTCAGGGACATCCCTCCAAGCCACCTACTCAGCATCAAATCGATCCTCCGAATCTTCTCGTGCTCCTTTCGAGATCAGTAAAAGATCGAGGCTTACCATCAAGGAGCCCTCCACAGAAGATGCATGGGCCCAGGTTCTGGATACCGATGCCATCGACCTACTCAAGAGTCACTCTTATGATGAAGTCCAAATGTTGTTCAGGCGTCGGCCTTCCAATGAAAATATCAACTAAAAGCTGGAAAGCTCGACAGAAACCACTCCACCTTTGATGGAAAGTTCAAACTAAGAGCCACTGGGCTCGAACAAAGATGTCCCAAGACCGGAGGGTGTGGAAACCATTGGGCAGAAAGTCGGGGTGCTCAAAGATGTTGTTCTTGAGCCTCTATCCACACGAGATTCGGGGCGATATACTGCCGCAGCCGCTGAATCGAGGGCAGCGCCTTTCACGTCGAGCTCAAAGGTACCTTACATTTCGCCTTTATATGGTATAGGTTCTATCCTTCCAATTCAGACTGTGGCTTTGGCTGAGACCATTATTTGCATACATGACTAGCCGCCGCGAACAATGGATATTTCATCCGACGGCGCTAGGGCCAAAGGCAAAATGGTCGAGGACCCTGTGGGACCAGAATAGGTATCAGGCCATCGGACCGAGAAAGGTGATGTCCCGACCACGGGCTGTTCGGGATTCGAACACTTGTCAATCCCCATAGCCAGTCACTTCGGTGTCAATTCAGGGCCTAGATTGGAGAAAACTTTTCCGGTCTCCAGCGTAGACCCGAAACGAAAAAGGCAGGTCTCGTTTAAGGTACCGACCGACATGAACATGTTGTCGGGCCCTGTCGGGGTGGCCAACTACCTGTACCCTTTAGTGACCGAAGAGGATCGGAAGAAAATAGAAAAGGTCAGTGAATCCTTCCTTTTCAACGAGGCCCAACATGCTTTGAACCGGATACGTCTTGTTCCCTTTGTTTTTACGCTTAACTTTTGTCACATCCTAACAATTACTTATCTTCCCTCTATAGGCCTCTGTGCTCTATCACGCAAGCTTCTACCGACTTAGGATGGAGGTGGACCGTCTCAAGGAGGAGCTCGAGAAGAAGACTCTGGATGCAGATGTGCTCAGGAATCTTTACGGGCAGAAACTGAAGTATATCTAGAGTCTTCCCGACCCCTCCATCCTTCAGTCGGATCTGGCAGCGGCCCGAAAAGAGACTGCCGAGGCCAAATGAGAGAATGACCAGTTAGCAGAGAAGGTAAGGGCTTTCGAAGTTCATAATAAGCCATTAACAGTCGATGCTAACCTTACGCCTTCTCAGGCCCGGGCTTATGTTGTTACGTCCCGTATTTTTATACATTGCGACAACCCGGATTAACTATGACAATTAAGGGCCAAGACTATTCCGGGATTTGAAGTCGGGACTTTTGACCATTTGATTTTATTTTGAGACATAAGTTGAATATGAAATTGAGGGCATTGGACACTTAGGAAAAATTGGGACCACAATTCATAAAATTGGAATTTAAAAATCTAGCACCAAAAGCCATGGTGGCCGTGTGGACTTGAAATGGTCCCACACATTGTGTGGCAAATTTTAATTGGTCCAACACATGTGTGGGCCATAAACAAAGGGAGATATTTGTGGATACTTAAAAAAAAGAAGACTAAGTCATCTTTCTCATTTCCCACTTCTACACTTAAAGAAAAATAACAAGACTTGGAGAGCCTCCACTCCCCCATGGTTCTCGGCCACAACCAAGAAAAATCAAGTCCCATTTTTGCCTCTCTAAAATTATTTCTTTGGTATAAACCCACTATTTGGAGGTCCCTAAGTAGCGTGGAAGTATTGTTTGGGTCATTCAACCACTCATTTTGCCCATTTGCAAACCCTAGCCTATTGGTGGATTGGAGAATAAAGGTGAGTTCTAATCTTGTTTTTGGAGTTATAAATGTTGTATGCATATTGTAGTATGCTAAAATGGATAAAAATCATGGAATATGAAATGTTGAAGTTGGGTCTTGTGTTGGGTGTGTTGACCGTGTGAAGTATATGTGTGTGGTGTGGTATTGGGTTGATGAATTAATTGTTTGTAGCATATTGATTGTCGTAGAGTGGAGAAGAGAATAAAAATCATCGATACATGTATATGTGTAGTGTAGCCGTGTATATAGCCTCCAAATGGTAGCAAAGAATGAATTAATATCGCTTAGCGTCGTAATGGTTGTTGCGATGATTTGTATGTTGGAAATGAGAGTTAAATGTCCCGAATTGATATAGTAAGCGTTGCGGACTGATTTGGAGAACTTTGTGCATTTAATGCAATCCTTATATATGAGAACCATTAACATATGAATATGTGTAGTGTGAACGAATGTGAGTCATAGATTATGCCGAATATCGCATTATTATCGCTTAAGCGCTTTCGTGTCGTCGTTACGAATTCTAGTTTGGAATTGAGCATTTAATGACTTAAGATTGATGTTGAGATTGTACGGGTTGATTTGAGGGTTATTGTGCGTTGATGTAATTTGTATATTTTATGAAAATGGTATCGTTATATTGTGAATTGTGATACAAAACATGAATTGAAAGTCGGAAGTGTGCCCAGTGGGCTGCTCACGGATAGGGGCTGTTTTCGGCCAAAAATTTGGAGAAATTGTGGATTGTTGGAAAAATTATGTGAATTGTTTAGAATGTTCTCGAATGTTGTTAGTATGAGTTTGGGTTAATAATCGAATGTACAAACGATATTGTGGCTTGAAAGTAAGCCATTGAATTGAATAATTGGAAAGTTGTCGAATGGTGTAAAAGAGAGCTACTATTATTATTTTGCCTTTCGAATTGATTATCGATGTTGCTAGGTTGGTTATTGTGGTTGTTGTTGTTGATTTTGAGCGAGTTAAATTCTCGGGATGGCCTATTTACAGGGGAAATGCTGCCGAATTTTCTGTACAATTTAATGTTAGTTGGAATAAATGGCTTAAGTGCCTATGTTTAATATTGGATATTCGTTGGCATATTTGTAGACCTTGGGGAGCCCGAGGCGTAGATTGGAATTTACTTTAGATTGGCCATCTTGGAGTGCGTACGAGGTATGTAAAGCAACCTCCCTTCTTTTTGGCATGTCTTAGTTTTACATAGGCTAGATTAGAGCCTTAAGGAAATTCCAAATCCGAAATCCGAGCATGATATGATCTATATATGTTCCTTGGCACTTTTATGTATGATTTGATGAAATATGAACCTTTATGTATTTGAAATAATCGCTTTCCGGACTATGCGCAAAAAGGTTTCACTTTAAAGAACTTCGAAATTTCTGAATGCCATACATTTCACATAAACGCTCGGATTGCTCCAATATTTTTATAAAATTTTGCATTATGTATGATACGTATGTTTTCCATAGGCGGGCCCGACTTGAGTAAATACCCGTCCGTGGGTCCCGCGACTTTCCTTTATGTAATTCAGAGAATCTTTGAAAGAATTTGGTATGATTATTATTACGATTTCAAATATGATCATTTTACTTATGTTTGAATTTATGATAATGATTTTATGCATATGACTACTCACGACTCTACTCGTGCATTCTGTTATTCCTTTCGCCGAGTCCCGGGCCGGTTCTGTTGTCGTGCGCATTTTGATATACTCCGGAGTTATGTTGTGTTTATGGTTCACCGAGCTACTCGCAAAAGAGGGTCGGGTTCCACCTATATTTGGTGTTATGCTGTGTATGGCGTTATGTTGTGATGTGATATGTGACGGGGATACGGAGATTTGAAACTTTCTGGTGTTATGGCGCCATCGACGGGTGGGCGACCATATTCTTCTGTACCCTATGCATTACTTACATATTTTTGAAAGTAAGCAAATTTTGATATGTTGGATTTGCACTTATGTTTGGTACTTCCATTTCGTTTATGTCTCAGATTTGCTTTCTGTATATTCTGCTTTGCATACTCAGTACATATTTCGTACTGACCCCCTTTCTTCGGGGGCTGCGTTTCAAGCCCGCAGGTACAGATGCACAGTTTGGTGATCTACCCATTTAGGACACCCTCTTCTGCTGTTTGGAGTGCTCTTCTCATTTCAGAGCACACATTTTGGTATATATTCGTTCGCTATGTATATATGTATTTGTTCAGGGGCACGGCGGGGCCCTGTCCCGCCATAAGATTCGGTTTGTCTGTTTAGAGGTCTGTAGACGTATTTGTGGGTGTGTGTGCCTACTTCTGTACGGATGTGTTTGCATGACTCTATTCGTTATGGCAGCCTCGTCGGCGTGCATTTTGTATATGTTTGTGGCAGCCTTGTCGGCGTGCATTTGTATATGCGTTTTGGGCCGTTGTGCCATTTGACAGCCTTGTCGGCTTTTGACATATTTGATAGCCTTGCCGGCTTTTTGATATATGTGCATATGTTCGGCGATGTATATTCCGCTGCTTCTTCTGATTCTGATATAATGTTTTGTACACGCAATCGCGCAAGATAATATTCGTTCTCAACTCTGTTTAAAAATGATGATTTAGTTTGTATGTCTGTTTGGGTGCCCAAGTAGGGCACTAGTCGCGGCCCACGGGGCTGGGTCGTGACATATGTGACCCAGATTGACCAACTTCGGGCAGAACTGGACGAGATTAAACCCGAGCTCAATGTCTTTAAAGAAAAATGACTGGTGCTGTCGCCGAGTGGGATGCTCTCAAGGAGCAAATTCGGGTGATGTCAGAGCAAGCTGCCGAACTTCGGTCAAAACTTTCTTCGGCCGAGTCGGAGCGCGATGGCCTTGGCCGAGATATTACCGATCTGTGGGCCAAACATAACAAAGCCCTGGGCCAAATATCGAGCTACGATAGTATGTTGGCTCAGTATAAAGCCGATGTGACCGCTGTCGAGAGGGTTAGCGATGCTCGGGCCGAATATATGCGGCGTTTATCCCGAAGGGAGACTCTCTAAGAGATTCAGGCTACCGGGATGGATTTGTCTGATCTAATCGAGGAGGCTAAGGGGCTTGAAGCAGAGGCAAAGGCCATGTATGATCTTGAGGAGTCGGATAGCGACCTCGAGGGTGATGCTGAGAGCTCGGGTGAAGATTAGGCTTATGAGCCTTGTATTTCTTTTTGTCTTTTGGACTCAAGGTCGTTTGTTTGTGCTTTTGTAAATCCTTGACTTATATATAAGAAGATTTTTGCCCAGCTTATCCATCGTTTTTTATTGCCTTGTATTTTGTGTTTAAGAATTAAAATATTCATTGCCTCGATTTAATGTTTGTCCGATATACGCCATTGCCTTAGCATGTATCACTGCTTTAGCAAAAGTAAATTTAAAGTGACAGTGGCTCGTTCTTGAGTGTGTGTGGTATGCAAAAGGCCTTGTTTGCGAACTTAGACGTCTCTGAGTTGCACAACGTGGTCGTTTTTAGACCATAGTCTTTAACTGTTTAGACCGTAGTCTTTTATCGTTTAGACCGTAGTCTTTTAGGTTAACGCATTTCATATTTAGACCATAGTTTTAGAGTTTACGCATTTCGTATATTTGGTGGTTCGGTTCGGTGACAAGCAATATTAGATATTTTGAGGAATTTCCTCATTTTTCTTGATGGAACCAGAAACAAATTTATGATAATTGCTGTGGCAAGAACAAGCTAATCGGACATGATTCAATCGATCGTTTGGTCCTCTTACATCAAATCCTATCATTCAAGCCTTGGCTTTACATAGATATCGATTAACCCCGAGTATGATAGTCCCCTAGTCTTGAGTTCGAAGTGTGAGAGCTCGAGTGCTATTGACCCGATATGGGCAGTCTTCAGTCCCCAGTTCTTGACCGGTCTTCTATATTTTAGTAGCACGCTGTACGATGCTGCCTCATTAAAAACCTTACCGGAAAACCCACTTCGGGACAAAACCGATCAAAGGGAAAAAGAGTGTAGCACGTGCTTTCAGTCCTAAGTCTATGACTTCTCGGCTTTTATTGTGCTGCTTTTGATGTCCACTTCGATGTATGCCTGCATGTTTAAACCAAAGGAAACATATAATAAAAAGGTCACTTGTACCTTTAACAATTGTATCGTTTTAGGTGTGCCACGTTCCAGTTATTTGGAAGTTGTATTCCATTTAAATTCTCGAGTTGATAAGAACCTTTCCTGGTTATGCGGTGACTCTATATGGCCCTTCCCAATTCGGACCCAATTTTCCTTCGTTGGGGTTCTTGGTGTGAAGTGTGACCTTCCTTAAGACCAAGTCCCCAATCTGAAAGTGCCTAAGGTTAGCCCTTCAGTTATAATATCTTTGCATTCTTTGCTTTTGACCTGCTAACCGGACGTAGGTAGCTTCCCTCTTCTCGTCCACGAGATTCAAACTGGCTGATATTGCTTCGTGGTTCGAGTCTTCTGTAGCATGTTGAAATCTTAAACTTGGTTCACCGACCTAAACAGGTATTAGTGCCTCGGTCCCATATACTAGTGAGAACGATGTTTTTCCGGTACTCGATCTTACCGTTATGCGGTAGGCCCATAAGACCTCGGGTAAAATCTCCTTCCATCGGTGCTTAGAGCCGGTCAGCCATTTCTTTAAGTTCTGCAGTACAATTTTATTTGTCGATTCAGCTTGGCCATTCGCGCTCGGGTGATACGGGGTTGACAAGATTTTTTTGATCTTGTATTCTTCGAAGAACTTGCTAACTTTGTTGCCTATGAATTGCTTCCCGTTGTCACATGCAATTTCCGCGGGAACCCCGAACCGACATATTATGTGGTTGTAAATGAAGTCAATGACCTCCTTTTCCTTGACCTTCTGGAGCGCCTGTGCTTCAACCCACTTAGAGAAATAATCAGTCATGAGTAAAATAAAATGCCCCTTACCTGAAGCCCAGGGCAATGGCCCCACTATGTCGATGCCCCATTTCATGAATGGCCGTGAAGAAAGCACCGGATGAAGCTCCTCTCTCGGCTGATGTATCGATGTAGCGTGCCTTCGACATTCGTTGTATTTTCGAACAAAGGATCTGGCGTCGTTCTCCATCTCGTTAAAGTAGTAACTAGCTCTGATCAGTTTGCGGACCAATGAGTCGGCGCCCGAGTGGTTCCCGCAGGTCCCCTCGTGTATTTCTCTCATAGCATAGTCGACTTCGCCCGGCCCCAAACATCTCGCCAATGGGCCATAGAACGACCATCGGTATAGCTGGTCGTCGACCATGCAAAATTTGGCTGCTTTGGTCCGAAGGGCCCTTGATTCCTTGGCATCAGACGGAGTTTTCCCCGTTTGAAGGTAGTCTATGTATGTGTTCCTCCAATCCCAAGTGAAGCTGGTCAAATTTACCTCTGCGTGGCCTGTCTCGATGATTGAACTCATAAGCTGCACCACAGCGCCGAAATTGAATCCTTCTGATTCTACCGATGATCCCAAATTCGCCAGTGCATCGACCAGGTTATTCTGGTCCCGTGGCACATGCTCCAGTGTCTATTATTTGAATTTATGAAGGACCACCTGTAGTGTCTATTCATTAGATCTTCCTTGACCTCGAATGTGTCGTTCACTTGATTGACCACCAGGAGAGAATCGCACTTGGCCTCAATGATATCGGCTCCCAAGCTCTTCGCTAGTTCTAATCCTACAATCATAGCATCATACTCGGCTTCATTGCTAGTCAAATCAATAGATTTAATAGAATGTCTTATCATATCACCAGCTGGTGGTTTGAGAACTATTCCTAACCCGGACCCTTTCCCATTAGAAGCACCGTCCGTGTATAAGGTTCAGACACCCGAACTAGTCCCCGACGCGAATAGTAATTCTTTATCGACTTCGGGGATCATGGCCGGTGCAAAGTCAGCCACAAAGTCTACTAGTATTTGGGATTTAATAGCGGTTCAGGGTCTGAATTCAATATCATACCTGCTAATCTCGACAGCCCATTTTGCTAACTGTCTCGAGAACTCGGGTTTATGCACGACGTTCCTTAACAAGTATAATGTTACGACACATATGGGATGACATTGGAAGTAAGGCTTTAACTTCCTAGATACACTCAATAAAGCCAATGCAAGTTTTTCTAAATGTGGGTACCGGGTTTCAGCATCACCTAGGGTCCTTCTCAAATAATAAACATGGTATTGCGTACCTTCTTCCTCTCGAACGAAGACTCCACTTACCGCGATCTCAGACACCGCCAAGTATAGATACAATTGCTCATTCTCCTTCGGTGTATGTAGCAAAGGAGGGATCGATAAATACCTCTTGACTTTGCTAAGGCATTCTGACACTCGGGGGTCCAGCGAAGTTGGTCTTTTTCTTTGATTTTGCAATGGTGCTATAACCTTCTGTTGAGCTTGCAACTGTGCCATAGCCATGACCAACTGGTTTTGGAGTTGTTGCAGCGTGACTCCATTATCCCCACCGACGGGCACGTCGCCTATCGATGACTCGACCGGGTTAGGATCTACCGGGTGTTGACACTCAATTTTGTCCCGCCTTTCTGCCGAAACATTTATTTGCGCTTCTAATATTTCTGATAACTTAAGAATAATTATTAATATTTTATTATAAATTAGCTTTTATTAATATCGTCGTTTTCCATTATCCAACTATAGTCATTGGTTATTATCACTATTATTACCGCCATTATTATTATTATTACTACTACTACTATTATTGTTATTATTATTTTTATTATATTGCCATCACTCAATATTATAATCGTCATGATCACTTTAACATTTCTATTTATCGTCTTATGCAAAAACGGATCGCATTTATTTTACTACTTACTTTTGGACTTTATAAACGTTATCGCGCAACTATATTGTAATAAATATATTTTTAATATTTTAGCACTCGCTAATATATAATTAACTAAAGAGTGTCTTTCATCTTAATTTAGGGGGCCCAAACAAACATAAGGAAGAAAGCATATTAAGTCCAAGATAAAAGACCTCATACTAGCCCAATTTGTATAAAAATTTGATCCTTAAATTGGCCACTAATGACCCAAAATAAAGCCCAAATTCGTCCATTTAGCATGGCCCTAAAGTTTCAGCCCATCCATCCCAAATAACCCTAAACTTTTGCAAACCTAATCTCTACTCAAAGATCAGCCGCGCCCTTCCTTTCTCATCTTTTTCCTCTTCTACAATAAGATACACCTCTCTCCAACCATGGTCAGAAGAACGCACACCTTGTTTTGGGAAAGATTCATTTTTTTTAAACCAGAAAGTATAGAAACATACATTGCTTTCACTCTTGATTTTCAAACTTTGCCATTTTTTTCGACCATCTGACCTGCAAATCTGTCCAAAAATCTGAACATTTGGATTTAAAATGGAGTTTTGACCAAAAAATCCCGCCCAAAATCTTAGAACCCTAAGTTCGTCCTATAAATACTATCGTTTGGCTTCATTTAGAAGGGAGCTTGGCTGCTATGGTCCCTCTCTAAACATAAAAAAAAATACTCTCCATGTCATACTATTGTGTGTAAACCCGTCAACCGGTTCAAACCGGACCGGACCGGTAACCGATTATGGAACCGGCCGGTTTCCGGTTAAAAAATCGGAACCGGCCACCGATTCCAGTTTACCGGTTACAAATCCGAAACCGGAACCGGTCCGGTTCAAACAGTCCAAAACCCTTTTTTTTGTATTATATATATATATAGTATACTGACTAACAGGCTAACAGCAACTCAGCAATACAACATACCGGTCCACTTACTATCAAATCTTCAATTTCTTCCTCTTCGCCTTCTTCCACTTCTAAGTTTTGGTTGCATCGCTCCGATCTAATCCAATCGCGAATGCACACTAGTACTTGCAAGCTAAAGCCGGATAATGAATGTTTATGGTCTCCAATTTGCTGTCTTCCTTGGCTAAATGCGCTCTCCGAAGCCACGGTTGATACTTGAACCGTAAGGATATCTCGAGCCATTCTTGAGAGTATCGGATGACTTGCCTTGTACTTCTTCCACCATGGTAAGACGTCCAATTCATCCAGTTCCTTGATATCCACATTTGGCTGCATCAAATAAAAGTTATATTCATCAAAGTTTGCACTACAAGAAGAAGTTGGCTGTGAATGTAAAACTTTTAAATGCTACAAACCCGACAAACCCTTTTTGCTACTTTGAGAAATAGTAGGGCGTGGAGCAACGGGTGTAGCACGTTCTTCCAAATTAGAATAACGAGTAAAAACTTTTCTAAACTCGTCATCAATAGCGAGTTCGGCTTCAGCTAAAGATGGTTGAACTCCCTGTTCAATTTCTAAAAATGTATAAATTGACCAACCAATGTTTTAGTATAAGACACTTTTAAACAAGGATTTAAAAGAGAACCCCTAACAATACCTATGTTTAGTAATAGTATAAGACACTATTATTTCCACCACCATCAATACCTAAATTAGGTGTTTCTTCCACAAATGTTTCCTCATTAAGCCCACCCCTAACAATACCACTACTACTACCGGCACCACGTCTAAATCTCTTTGTCATTATTAAATAGTATTAATTTAAATCACACTCAAATAAATCACAAGAAAATAAATTGCAACAAATTGCTAGAATTAAATTGCGAAAAATAAAGATAGAGTTGGAACGAAGGTACCAAATTGCCAGATTAATTTCCAACAAAGTGAAGGCGGCTAGAATTGCAAATCCACCGAAGCTACTTCGGATTGTTGCAAAATCACTAACTCCACCAACAATATTATAATTGCGAAATTAATAATTGAAACTATAATAAGACTTTATAATATTTATTTGAAAGAAATTTAAAGTGGCTAATTGTTGCAAAATAACTATAATTGAGAGATTGAGATTTGAGAGAAAGAGAAGAATGAATTGATGTGGATTAAAATGAAAATGAAGAAGGGTTTATATAGGGGTGGGGGATGGATTAAAGTGTTAAAAAAAAATTGGGGGGGGGGGGGGGGGGGGGGGGAGGGGGGAATGAGTTTATGGCCGTTTGGCAACAGCCATTTTTGCAAATGGACCGTTGCCAACGGTCCAATAACGGACAGCCCAAAAGCTATATTAAAAAAAAAAAAATCACCGGTTTAACCGGACCGGTAAGTAATATACGGTTAACCGGTTCCGGTTTTACCGGTCCGGTTACGGGTTACCGGTTAAACCGGACCGGTTGACGGGTTTAGTCGTGTGTAGATTAGCTTAGTTTCAAGTTTGTTTTTATGAAAATAGTTAGTAGGGCGGACAGGTAGTAGGTCTGGGCTTTGGCAAGAAAAAAAGTTAAAGTAACTGTAAGTTTAGAAGTGCAAGATGTCATTAGCAATTCGTTTGCTATGTAATTTCTTACTGCAAAAAAATGTAAGATTGTTCGATTATTTGACTTCTTTCAAAATTTTAGTTTCAAAAGTAGAATATTTTAGAATTTTTACAGAGGGAAAAAGAAGTATTTCGATATAAAGGATCCAGCTATATGATGTTATTGGAGACTTTTGTTTTTCCTTTAGTTAAGTGTCACAGTCCTTTTTCTTTGCATATTTTCATGAGTTATTGAACCAGGCCTGACGTTTTTACTTCCAAAAAAAAAAACCAGTTTAGAAAACTAAAGCCCAGTGAAATTGCTATTGAGTTAGATGTTAAATTTTCTTTCTCTGTTTTAGTGTTTCATTCTACGGTTTTTGTCTACATTCCGTGTAGATTAATATCAGCTTCAATCTCATTTGAATGATAGTTTCCTATTTCCAAGGCTTTCACACGTTAAGGCATGAAACTATTTGTTTTTATTGTAGGCATGAAAGCATGTCCTTGTATTGGTCTAAGTTCATATTGTGTTTGAATATGTAATAGAGGTCATAGCTTTTTTTTTTCTTCTTCTTCTTTTTTTTTTTGTTTAAGAATTTAATAAGAAGTGCTAATGTCTAGTTTTAATAGGAGTTGTTGAACACACTGACTGTCCTTTACTGTCGTGTTGTCGGATTAGCAAAATATGTATTTGTTCAAGTAATAACATGTTGCAGTCACTGGTTTGTTAGGATCCCTATCCCTAGCCTCCCTTTTAAATAAGAGAACAAGCTTTTGGTTTGGGTTTTGAAACGGAACATGAGTTTATATGTACTCCTAAAACTAAAAGGATATAGCATTTGAGTTTGAAGGATGAAGGTGTTTGTTTTTCTAGTGTTTAAATGGATTCATGTTTAAAATGAGCTGCTGTATTATGAACCCTTTTTTAGAATTCTAATCTGACTCAGATCTGTTAATAAATTATTATGATAAGTTTTACGCATTAGCATTCGCCTAATCCTACTTCATTTACTAAATGTTCTTGATTTAGTTAAATTATTGTTTCAAACTCATTTAATCAATCCAAATGACTCATATTTTCATTCTTCCTTTATGTCCTAGAGATCGTATTTGTAGCCTTAATTTAGTTGCTTAGCCTCATTTCTCTTATTGTTTGAATTTGTGTCCAGTGTGAAAATTGGCCTTAGTATATGAAATGTGCTTTAATTTCTGATTAGTTATGAGTGAAAAATCGTGTGTTTCTTTTTCTTTTTTTTTTTATCAGCCTTTTGCATGCTATTAGATAGAGAAGTGTACTTCTAATCCTTATCTCCCTTTTTTTACATGTACACTTCGGAGCGAAATAGAGTCTTCATAAAGACTCACTGTCCGAGCAGTCTCATTTTGAGACTATGCCGCCACTGGACCTCGAATGCGCATTTCCATTCATTTCTCTCGCTCCCTCGAACACTTCTGAACAGAAACACAAGGGAAACCCGGGATTTTCATTTACTTCTTAATTTGCTCCTTTTCCTCTCCTGGAAATGGTCGAAACGAAAACGAGAAAAAGAGGGAGGGGAGAATAGCTACTGCATTGTTTAATTCTCCTTGTGATTAATTGTCTCGGTTTGTTCTAAGTTTTGATTGTATATCTTACTTATTTAGAACTACCAGCCTTAAACGTTAGAATACTTTAACTATTAGAGGGGTAATGGGGATATCAGTTTTTTTTTTTTATATAAAATCTTGAGAAGTATTATTATTTTCGAAATTTAATTGAGCTCACCTCCTGAATGGTTCAACTACGATTTTTAGGACTCTAAAAGCTTCAAAATCAACTATATATTTTTCAAAGGGAAGCTGAAGATATTTGTAATGATTTGAATGTGTCTTTGAAATTTCTCTTGAAAATAGGTTGTTGTTTAAGTGCAAAGATAAATAAGATGTCTTATAACTTTCAGAATTAACGTGATAAAAGAGCTGTAGGATTCAGTTCATTCGTAAGATTTGAGTCCATTTTTGTTTCACAATTAACTTTGGGGCTTTGAGTCAAATCAGTTTTTAAAGCTACCTGTTAATACCAAATTAGAATCAGTTTTTTTTTTATTTTTTTTATTTTTATCTTTCATAATAAGTTTCTTTAAGGTGCCAGGAATTTAGCTGGATAAAGGTTTTAAAGTTTTCTATTAATTTCTATCGTTTAGCTATCAAATAGTTTTTCAAATCATTCAACTTAATGCTACCTCTAAGTGTAAGTTCTCCAACCGTTCATACTAAAAATATATAAAAAATTTCATAAGTCTTTACCAATCTATTATTTTATGTACTTTTGCATATTATATTAACCTAAGTTTGGCCAGTTAACCGTAATTAACGGATTCTAATGGATGCCTAAGACCTTCCCATTAGGATATTTAGAACCCTTACCTAAAATTTATTAGGTTAGTAAGACCTTTAAAGTTGGAGTTTAGTTTAGCATTACTTAGTTAATAATTAGGTGTCCTAATTCACCGTTAAAGTAATTAGGTGGCGACTCCTTAAGTTAAATAATTAGGAATCATCAATATGTTGCACTCCACTTTGACCCGATTAAAATGGGGTATAACACCGGGGGCACGTTGTTATTAGGTACCCCATTGTCGTTTTCCTCGTGGTGGCTTGATTCAGCGTGAAAGTTGACAGAATGAGAGTCTGACATGTCGGGTGAACCTGAAATCAAACTTCAAAGAACAAGTGTAAAAATATCGAGTGTTATCAGAATTCGTATTAAACCACCACTATTATCCAAGGGCCCACGGTGGGGGCCAAACTGTTTACCCTTAAAATGGATAACTGGTAAATTTATACGCGGTGCTAAGGATATGTGGTTTAATTTAATACGACGTTTGGTTATTCGACCAACGATAAAGTAAAATGAAAATATACAGATCTGACCGCGATGAATGCCAATCAGCCTCGAGTATTAAGACCCGAGGTCAATCCACCGTGAACTGATATTGACAATGAATAGCGATGAAAGAGTTAAAAAGATGAATCTTGATAATTATGTTGTTTGCTCAATACATAAGTGTGCCTGTCTCAAAAAAGAACTGGGCAAAAAGTGAAGGGGCCTCCTCTTTATATAGCAGAGGAATCCTAACCCTAGTACAAATCTAAATAAGGCATAGAATCCCCCAAATAACTGATGGCGCAATCGTTGCCGAAATATCCGGCTGGTGGCGGATATTTCGGTCTTCCCCTTATGGCGATTAGCTCTCTTCTCGTCGTGTCCCAGCACCTCGTTCTAGCCCGAGCTCGAGAACCCGGGACCTAGTGTGTCGGTTCTGACTCCAACCGAACCTAGCTTCCATGTCGGGAGACCAAGGATATCCATGTCCTCGGTTTTACCCATATACAATAGTATATATATATATATATATATATATATATATAGATTGTAACATGTTACGGAGAAGGTGCATGCACGATTTTGATACAGTTAAGTTTCTCATAAGCTTCCTTTGTCTAGTCATGATTTTTGTTTTCTAGACTTATTCAAGGTGTTTTGATTGGATTCTTTTTTAAAAGTTAGCCAAGTTTTGTTAGTCAACCTACAGAGTTAGTCCCACGTAAAGGTCAAGTTTTATTATCTCGTAGGATACGGAATTCACATTGATTAGGACTAAGCCTGTGCACGAATCGGTTCGATTCGGTTTTGGCTATCGTCGAGTTGAAATTTCGAATTTCGACTTTCTAAAATTCTCAACCAAACTCGATCAATTCTAGGTTCAATTTGATTCGTTTTTATTATTTCGGTTCGGTTACACAAATTGGTTTGTTCGGTTTATTCGAAATTTCAACAAGTAACTATTTTCATTTCAGTTTTAGAGTAAACACAACAAAAAATAATGAGATCCTAAATTTGCAGCCTTATAACCAAGACATTAACCAAGAAAAAAATCATAAACTTGCAAGCATAATAGCATATAAATAGCAAAACAAGAGCTTGAAAACTTGTGCAGGCATACAAATTCGCCAACACCACATTACATATACCAAATTAATAATCCAGCATCTTACAACCTGCAAACAGACAAGCCTAATAACTCAGTTTGCATCCTCAAAAAAAACAAAAAAGAAAAAAACTCTAATTTGTACAGCCGAAGATCAAAGAACAAAAAAACCATGGGTGAAGGTAATGGCCAAAAGGAAAAGATGGTTCGTGAGAAGAACGCTGAAAAGATGAAAGACCAAAAGGGAGGTCAGCTTGAGGCCAACGAAGAAGGACATGAATATCCAGTGCAAAGTGTGCATGCAGACATTCATTTGCACCACTACCGAAGTGAAATAAATATTACTTCACTATTAAGTATTAAGCGTATATATAGTTAGACTATTAGAGTATTAGTCATATTAGTCATTAGTGACATATAAATTCGGTTTGTTCGGATCGGTTCGGTTGATAATTGAAGCCAACCGTATTCGAGCCGATAAACCGTAATATTTTACAATTGCATTTGTAAATCGAAATCAAATTATTTTATCCGAATTGTTTCGAATCGGTTCAGAAATTCGGATTGAACCGATTTGTGCACAGGCCTAATTAGGACCGTCATGCAGTCCTTTTTGGATTTATATCCTTCCACGACCTCTTAACAGTAGATAATTCTTTTTTTCTTTTTCTTCTTTTCATCGTGTCACCAATGCCAATCATTTGGATTAATTTAAATTCATAACGCATAAAGTCAATTAAAGAAGAAAGTACTTTCTGCTAGAATTTTTTTTTCATCCGTACCACCTCAAATATAAATATGAGGTTTTTTCCATTTAGATATTAAATTAAAAAAATCACATTATCATGAAATATCAAAAGATTTGAATGAAATTTTTGTTAGATAAGCTTTTTTCAAAAAAATAAAGTAAAAATAGATAGACAAATTTTGGAAAAACGTTAACAACACATCTCGATCGTTGACTCCCTTTTCGTAATGCAGTGTTCCCTTGTTGTAATGCAATGTACTAACACATTTTACATGGATAGTTTAATGCTATCTAAAGTAATTTCAGTTGGTCTCAAAATTTTGGGAGATGAATATTATCTTACTCAAGGTAGAGCAACATTTCTTCTTT
The DNA here is from genome assembly GCF_019175385.1 of Lycium barbarum. Classification (NCBI taxonomy): domain Eukaryota; kingdom Viridiplantae; phylum Streptophyta; class Magnoliopsida; order Solanales; family Solanaceae; genus Lycium; species Lycium barbarum. Next base: position 135,757,273 of record NC_083338.1, on the reverse strand, counting down.
TAATCATATGATTAACACACTTCTTTATAAGTTAAGCAAATTAAATCTATACTTTTGATGTTTAATAATTTAAATGACAAGAGTGTAATATTAAGAACTTAGAAAAATGGAGAAAAGATGAAACGAAGAGAAGCCAAATTCAAAATTATGTTCCTCACTCATTTACAAAAGAATATTTTTCTTTTGAGCAATATTAAATAAATAAAACAATGTATTAAATTTGTGAATTGTGATAGTTAGACATCTTTGACTAGAACATCCCTTAGTCAACCCAGAGAACAATAGAAGAGCAAGCTCCTGACTGGTGGAGTCATATATGGTCCAGTATGGTTACTTCTATCTAATATAGATCTTACGCATCAACTTGATCCACAAAATGTCCTGCGTCCCTAACAGTTTATCATGGATAATCTTCAATCTTTAAGTCAATGTTACACTACAATTCTTCCTCATAAATTTTTTAGCTAGATGAACTTAATTTGTTTTACAAGTAATCTGACATGTTATAAAAATCGTTTCTCACTCTTAAAAGACAAAGTAGAGCTTACTATAGCCAGCCTAGACTTTTCAGTGAAATATTAATTATATATGAATTGCGTAATTTTTCTCAATTATAATGATATTATGGATTAATCACTTGTCGCGGTGTGTACTTTTCAAAGCTTGCCTTGTTATCTATATCTATCTACCTATTTATATCTATATATCTATTTATATTATTATAAATAACGTGAATATAAAGGTTGGTTGACCAAAATATCTTTCAAATATTGAACGACTTTTATTCTCTTTTAAGTTCAAATCTTTTCTAAAAAGATAATTTTATATTGGATAGAATTGTAATATTAACTTTTTCTAATATTTAGGAGTCTAGTTCAACTTCAAAACAACAACAACAACAACATGTGGAGTCTGGGAGGGTTAAATGTACGCAGACCTTACCCCACCTTAGTAGGGAGGTTGTTTCCGAAAGACCCTCGGCTCAAAAGAAAACAAGGGGATAAAAGTCAGATACCGACAGGCAAATCAAAGCAATGCGAAAATGAGAAAAAACAAGGGTAAAGAAGTCATCATAAAACAGCATGGAGAGACAAGACCCAACACATAAAAGCAGGAAACATAGGGCAATAAAAGGTAGAGCAAAGCTACGCCTACTAGTGCGACAGAAAAGCGAGACTACCTACCAGCCTTCTACCCTATTCTGAGCCCTTCACAACCTCCTATCTAAGGTCATGTCCTCGTTAATCTGAAACAGCGCCAAGTCCTGCCTAATCACCTCTCCCCAATATTTCTTTGGCCTTCCTCTACCTCTCCTAAAACCGTCCAAAGTCAACCTCTCACACGTCCACACTGGGGCATCTATGCCTCTCCTCTTCACATGCCCAAACCATCTCAACCTTGTTATACCCCATTTTAACCGGAGTCAAAATGATTTACAACATCCCGATAATTCCGGGGTTAATTAAAGTTAGGAAATCACCACCTAATTACTTATGGTGAATTAGGACACCTAAAGTTTATTAAAGTTATTTTCTAAAGTTAACTCCGTTTTAATGTCTACGAAACCCAAAGATCTAGGTAAGGGTTCAACTAATCTAAAGGGAAAGTATTAGACACCCTTTAAAATCCATTAACAATGGTTAACCGACCGGACTAAAAAAACGAATGTCTTGAAAATCTCTAAATGGCAAAACACAAGACCAGCCACGTTAATAAGCATAACTAATATTGAACTGATTTAAGAAAGTCCTGTTAATAAGTATAAATAATACTGAACTTGTCTGAGAAAAACCATGTTAATAAGTATAATAATGTTGAACTCGTTTAAGAAAAGCCCTGTTAATATTATAGGACGTGTGAATAAGAACAGACATCATGTGTAAACAAGAATCCTAACATAGCAAGTTCTACGTTTAGAGTTTAAATAAAAACTCGAGCCTTCAAAATGTTTGACAAAGCATGGATAAGATATTTGGCCTTTCTTTTCAAAAAATGGAGTAAGGCAACTTTGGGCAAAAACAGACCATTTTTTACCGATTCGAGATCGAAGCTTACTCGAAATACAATCATTCTTTGACTAAAGTGCTGGCTGAACTAACGAGTAATATCTACGATTAAAACATCTTAATTACCGCTCCCTAAGGTTAAGCACTTGAGGCTGTATCATAAGGGGAAGTTCCGGGTAAAATATTCTCACTACGAGGTTTAAAACCATAGCCAACAATCATCCAAACAAACCAGAAAAACCACATGAATAGAGTATGAGAATCAGAGGAATGAAAACAAAATGTTACGTGATGTTCACTGTTCGTTTTGTCCCTTTTTTTGTTTTCTGTTTCGAGAGAGAGAGAGAGTGAGGGATGTCGGTGACAGAAGATTGTAGAGGCAGACTCTTGGTTTGGCAAAGATATGGAATCCTGTACTAAGACTCCTTGTGACGTCGGCGTCATTGAGTCTCAAGTGAAACTCTTCGGCTCTGGTATTCATACAAAATAAAAGAAAAATAGGATTAGAATAATGATAGGATTCATAACGAATATTAAAATCAGCGGGGGAAACTCACAATTTGCAAGCAAATATTTCGTAAGTGTCATGATACCCATAACTATCCAAATTTAACTCTTGCTAACAGTGAGGTTTTTTTTTTATATTAGTGCTCTAACTTGGAAGATAAAGATTTCATCATTCTCTGTTAAGTAAAGTTCCTAAAATTAGTTTTTACAAGTGACAAATAAACCAAAGAGTAAACAGAGTTTGGAATTTTGAAATACAGTGTGAAGAGACGTATTCCAACATCGTACACTATTCAAAAATTGGTGATAAAGGCAATCACGTATAATCCTAAATCATGGCTTCTACTACAACTTGTTGTCAATATCCAGATTTGCACATCCAACGACGGTGATGTTTAACTATGTTCAACCATTTTGATTTCATCATATAGGCAAATCTAGGTTGAGGCAAAGAAAGTTTCCATTCATGTTTTCTTGTCACAGTATTCCACATCATTTACAAAAACAAATTAAAATCAGGGGACCAAACAAACATCAAGATTCCAGAGAAAGACTACTACAATAGCGCATGATTTGTTAACAATATTTAATCACAAATTAATACGGTCGTGTATCAATTATATAAGAAGTCAGACATGGTTTCCAACTTCTAAATCATGCTTGGGACCCAATATACACACAATATTTGAACAAATAAATTAGCAACATTCTTTAGCAAATCAGATCATTTAACTCTAGAGAAAGTCTAACACATCATTTCTAACTCATAAAACATATACTACAAGAAATAAAATCAGGTTTAGATCTAGCAGAACTTTAACACAGATTTAGACTATTCCACCACATAACGGAGAGCATGGGCTTCACCAGTAAATGCACAAACAGAACGAAGGTTGATCTCCTAACACGCAAGGTAAATGTTTTGGCACATATAGAACGCTCATGAGCATTTTGTCGAATACTCATAATTTAGGCGACGTGCAACCGGAAAACATGACCTTAAATTTAAACCAATGAATGTGATTTTAACAACATCCGGGATACCAATCGCATAAGCAGAGCTTCCTCATAACACTTCGACAAACGTGATTCAAACAGGGCAAGGAACAGGATTCTAAAACAGACTAAAAACAGCAGTCATGTTTCGCTATCATTCATTTTGTATGTTCCATTTTACCACAATCTCAAGCGAAACAAAGAAATGGATAAAGGGATTGGATTTACCTCTTGCGGGTGCAGCGAACTAGGACGTCGAGGTCTCAAATCTACTCTCTCCTATGAAAAAATCCGATCCTCGACACAAAATGAGTTCGACGATTTCTATTGTGGCTAAGATCTGCCGAAACAGAATGGAATTTAAACAAATCTAAGATTTAGAGTAGTTGGGGAAATATAGAAATGTTAAGCGTGGTAAAGTTCCCAAGTCGTTCAAAAACGTCTCCTTTGCTGAAGATATAATGTAGCATTTTATAGGAGACAAAGGTTAGAGTTTTGGATTTTTAAATTTCAAATTCGAAAAAACGTCAAAAGAGGTGTCACGGATTCGAACAAAATTGGTAAAGCTTTCTTTTGTGGTCAGAGTTCAGAGGAGAAAAGAAGGATTTTACACTAGAGAGGAAAGAAATAGCCATTTGAGGGTGAAGGGAGGGATGTCACGAGTTGCGATTCAATCTCTGCTTTTCGATTTTCTTGTGTAGAAAAATCAGAATTATAAAAATTTGTTGGCCTCTTATGTTGACTATATTCGAAAGTTGCATGGAAATGGAATGGTCCAGCCCCTGCCATGGCTGTGAAAGGCTGGTTTTGTTTGGAAGAGGAAAGAGATGAGAGAGAGAGGAGTTGTGCGGCTGAAGAGTAGGGTTTAGATAGAATAGATATGGGCCGGGTCGTTGAAATGGGTAATGGGTTGCGGATTGGACCTGATGAAATGGGCTCCATATTTGGCTACTTTGGGTCTAGTTAATTGGGCTGCTAACTTGGGCTCAATTTGGCCGAATTTCATGGCCTTTTCTTCCTTCAATTTAAGGGAGAATGACGTATATATACATAAGAATAGGGTATATTTATAAAATATGATGATACTTTTCAGTTTACAAAACATAACAATAGATTTCTTACAAAACATATATGAATATTTTCGCTCAAGGCATAAAAATTTCGCTCAAAATTTGTGTATGAAATGTGTATATCTCGCTCAAGGCTTAAAAATTTGGCGTAATATTTTGTGTATGAAAATTGTATAACAACAACAACAGCCCAGTGAAATCCCACATCTTGGGGTCTGGGGAGGGTATAATGTACGCAGACCTTACTCCTACCAAGGTAGGATGGCTGTTTCCGAGAGACCCTCGGCTCAATAGAAGCATAAAAAGGGGGTCAGATAAGGTTAAAAGATTTAAAACGATATTGCAATGAAATAATGCAAGCGACACAGTAAAACAGGATAATCAAGGAATTCAAAGCGATATGGAAATGCAAATCACGAAAGCGGCACAGATAAAATAGAGTAATCAAAGTACAGAAAGTAGCAAATAATAACATAAATCAAAGCACAAGAAATTATAATGCGCTAATGCGCCTACTAATAAGGAAAGATAACGAGACTTATATACTAGTCTTCTACCCTAATGTGGGTCCTCCACACCTTCCTATCTAAGGTCATGTCCTCGGTAAGCTGTAACTACGTCATGTCCTGTCTAATCACCTCTCCCCAATATTTCTTTGGCCTACCCCTACCTCTTCTGAAACCATCCATGGCTAACCTCTCACACCTCCGCACTGGGGCATCTATGTCTCTCCTCTTCACATGCCCAAACCATCTCAGTCGCATTTCCCGCATCTTGTCTTCCACCGAGGCCACTCCCACCTTATCCCGAATAGCCTCATTTCTAATCATGTCGCTCCTAGTGTGCCCACACATCCATCTCAACATTCTCATCTCGGCAACTTTCATCTTTTGAACGTGAGAGATCTTAACTGGCCAACACTCCGCCCCATACAACATAGCCGGTCTAACCACCACTCTGTAGAACTTGCCCTTCAGTTGTGGTGGCACCTTCTTGTCACATAGCACTCCTGAAGCTAGCCTCCATTTCATCCACCCTACCCCAATACGATGTGTGACATCATCGTCAATCTCCCCGCTGCCTTGCATGATAGACCCAAGGTACTTGAAACTACTTTTCTTTTGGATGGCCTGAACACCAAGCCTAACTTCCACGCCAACTTCCTGGGGTGTCTCACTGAACTTACACTCTAAGTACTCTGTCTTGGTCCTACTCAGCTTAAATCCTTTAGACTCCAAGGTATGTCTCCAATCCTCCAGCTTAGCGTTAACTCCGCTACGAGTCTCATCGATCAGGACTATGTCGTCCGCGAAAAGCATACACCATGGCACCTCACCTTGAATTTGTCGCGTCAATCTATCCATCACCAAGGCAAATAAAAACGGACTAAGAGCTGATCCTTGATGCAACCCCATCACAACTGGAAAGTGCTCTGAGTCCCCTCCTACTGTCCTTACTCTAGTTTTGGCTTCCTCATACATGTCCTTGATCACCCTAATGTATGCTACAGGTACACCTTTAGCCTCCAAACATCTCCATAGGATTTCTCTTGGAACTTTATCGTAAGCCTTTTCTAGGTCGATGAATACCATATGCAAGTCCCTCTTCCTCTCCCTATATTGCTCCACCAGTCTCCTCACAAGATGAATGGCTTCTGTAGTTGAGCGTCTCGGCATAAATCCGAACTGGTTCTCTGAAATAGACACGTCTCTCCTCACCCTCATCTCCACCACTCTTTCCCACACTTTCATAGTATGGCTTAGTAGCTTGATACCTCTATAGTTTTCGCAACTCTGGACATCCCCCTTGTTTTTGTATAGAGGGATCATTACGCTCGACCTCCATTCTTCGGGCATCGTTGCCGTCTTAAAGATGTATGAAAATTGTATGAAATATGTATATCTCGCTCAAGAATTAGAATTCTCAAAATTTCCGTGTTTGAAAATTGTATAAAAATGATATGAAATATGTATGTAAGTATATAAAATACAACAACATTGTATACAACTTTCATACACATTTAATACAATTTTAAATCTCGCTTCGAAATGCATATGAAATTTAATACAACTAGAACAATATTGTATACAACTTTCATACAATATTAATACAAATTTAGTACAAATGTTTCTTCTTGTTAAATGTACAGAAAGAGAATTAACACTAAAAAGCTAATTTACATCTTCATTTCTCTGATTTGTTGAGCAGTGTGTCTCTGATTTACGGTTAGGAGAGAATAACATTTTAGTAGGGTTTGCGTTTTGATCCATAACCCAAAAAACTCATAAATGTAAGAAAGATCCAAAACTCAATAAATTCAAACAAAAAACTCCTATGTCAATTCAACTGAAACAGTAGATCTAATCTAGGATGGTAGCAAAAATGAAGAAAGCAAGGAGAGGATGGAACGTGAAGGAGGACAACAATGCCCTGTATATAAAAATGGACATGCCTGGGCTTCACAAGGAGTACGTGAAGGTATCAGTGATAAATATCAAAGGAGAAGGTGAGAAAGAATCGGAAGACGAAGAGTATAGAAGCAGGTATTCAACTAGGCTGGAAATTTCTCAACATTTGTATAAATTGGATGAGACTAAGGCAGAGGGAAGGGCTGAGCTTTTTAACTTTCCAGATCCGTTATGTTTTGTAATTATGTTTGTATGGTTTGTAAATAAGGAAAAGTATCCTCATATTTTGTAATATAGAATCTTAAGTAGTATTATTAGGTCATTTTCCCTCAATTTAATTCCCTTTGGGCTTCTTAGTAATTAATTTCTACAACTTCTAAGTGATTAACTTGTATATATATATTATGATGACAATTAGTGATTAATATGTAGAAAATAAAGACTTAATAAAATATTGACTTATAATTAATTTAACGAGTCCAAATCCAAAAAATGAAATAGTGACGAACCACTAAAAAATTGTGATAAAGTAATGCTAGTAATATTGATAGTAAAATAGTGAAGACGAAAGTAATAAGATTGGTAACAATACTAATAGGAATAGCAATGAAAATAGCGGTGAAAATAAAGTATTTAGCTCGTTAATAAATTTAGAAGCCCAAGGAAATAAATTGGAATAAAGGAGGGACAAAATTGGGTGTCAACAAACCTCGCTTCCCGCATCTTGTCCTCCACCGATGCCACTCCCACCTTGTCCCTGATGTCCTAATTCCTGATCCTATCTCTCCTAGTGTGCCCACACATCCACCGCAGCATTCTCATTTCCGCGACTTTCATCTTCTGCACGTGAGAGTTCTTGATTGTCCAACACTCTGCCCCGTACAACAGAGTCGGTCTAACCACCACTTTGTAGAACTTGCCCTTAAGTTTTAGTGGCACTTTCTTATCACACAGCACTCCAGAAGCGAGCCTCCATTTCAACCATCCTGCACCAATACGATGTGTGACATCATCGTCAATATCCCCATTTTCTTGTAAAATAGACCCAAGATACTTGAAACTTCCTTTATTTTGAATGACCTGGTTACCAAGCTTCACTTCCACGTCAGCCTCCTGAGGTACACCACTGAACCTGCACTTCAGTACTCTGTTTTGGTCCTACTCAACTTGAATCCTTTAGACTCTAACATTTGTCTCCAATCCTCTAGCTTAGAGTTGACTCCGCTGCGAGTCTCGTCTATCCAGACTATGTCATCCGCGAACAACATACACCATAGCACCTCACCTTGAATTTGTCGCGTCAATCCATCCATCACCAAGGCAAATAGAAATGGGCTAAGGGCTGATCCCATGCAAACCCATCAGAAATGGGAAGTGCTCTGAGTCTCCTTCTATAGTCCTCACTCTGGTCTTGGCTCCTTGATATATGTCCTTGATCGCTCTAATGTACGCCACAGGTACACCTTTAGCCTCCATGCATCTCCACAGAACCTCTCTTGGCACTTTATCGTAAGCTTTCTCTAAGTCAATGAATACCATGTGCAAGTCCCTTTTCCGCTCCCTATACTGCTCCACCAATATCCTAACAATATGAATGGCTTCAGTAGTAGAACTCCCCGGCATGAATCCGAACTGGTTCTCTGAAATAGACACGTCTCTCCTCACCCTCATCTCTACCACTCTTTCCCACACTTTCATAGTGTGGCTTAGCAGCTTGATAGCTCTATAGTTGTTACAGCGTTGAATGTCGCCATTGTTCTTGTACAAAGGGATCATTGTACTCCACCTCCATTCTTCGGGCATCTTCGCCGTCTTGAAAATGACATTAAACAACCCAGTCAGCCACTCCAAGCCTACCCTTCCTGCACTCTTCCAAAATTCCACAGGAATCTCGTCAGGTCCGGTCGCTCTTCCCCTGCACATCTTACGGACAACACCCTTAACCTCGTCGACCCTTATACTCCTACAATAACCACAATCACGATGCCTTTCAGAGTACTCCAAATCTCCTAACACAAAGTCTCTGTCCCCTTCTTCGTTTAAGAGTTTATGGAAGTACGACTGCCATCTCCGTCTAATGAGAGCTTCCTCCACCAACACTTTGCCATCCTCGTCCTTGATGCACTTCACTTGATCCAGGTTGTGTGCCTTCCTCTCTCTGGCCTTGGCAAGCCTGAATAACTTCTTATCCCCGCCTCTGTCCTCTAGTTCTGCATAAAGGCGTTCAAACACCGTCGTTTTCGCTGCCGACACTGCCAACTTCGCCTCCTTTCTCGCCATCTTATACTTTTCCCTATTCGTCCGCTTCTCTTCGTCATCCTTGCTTTCTACCAGCTTCGCATATGCCTGCTTCTTTGCTTCCACTTTACTTTGGACTTCCCCATTCCACCACCAATCCCCTTGGTGCCCACCACGGCGACCTCTTGAGACTCCTAGAACCTCTCTAGTTGCTTCTCTAATGCAACTGGACGTCCTATCCCACATACTGCTCGCATCTCCCCTGCTCTCCCACGCCCCCAAAGCCATCAACTTCTCCCCTAATTCTTGGGCACTAGACAAATTCAAACTCCCCCACCTGATCCTCGGCCGGTCATCGGCGACCCTCTTCTTCTTCTTCTTTCTCTTAATCTCCAAATCCTCACCAATAGCTTATGTTGGGTCGTAAGATTCTCACTCGGAATGACATTGCAGTCTTTACAATGGCCTTTATCATCCTTTATAAGGAGCAAAAAGTCTATCTGCGTCGCAGCCACCGAGCTACGAAAGGTTACCAAGTGCTCTTCCTTCTTAGGGAAACTCGAGTTAGCTACCACCCAGCCAAAAGCCCTAGCGAAATCTACGAGTGAGACTCCTCCTCCGTTCCTGTCTCCGAAGGCAAAACCCCCATGCACATCATCATAACCCCTCGAAACAGACCCAATGTGTCCATTGAAATCTCCTCCTACGAATAACTTCTCAGTAAGCAGTATACCTCCCACCACTTCATCCAAATCCTCCCAAAAAAGCCTCTTAACCTCCTCGTCCAAGCCCACTTGCGGCGCGTAAGCACTAATAATGTTCAGGGTAAACCCTCCAACGACCAACTTAATCGTCATCATCCTGTCATTAACCCTTCTAACCTCGACCACCCGATCCCTTAGCTCACTATCAACTAAGATGCGTACCCCATTCCTGTCTTCCGACTTACCCGAGAACCAAAGCTTATACCCGTCTACCTCCTTAGCTTTAGGTCCTACCCATTTCGTCTTCTAGACGCAAGCAATATTAATCATCCTCTTCTTAAGAATCTTAACTAGCTCTATGGACTTTCCCGTTAAAGTCCCAATGTTCCAAAACCCTACTCTCAACCTAGAAGCTCCCTTAACCCCCCCCCCCCCCCAGCCCTTGTCCCCGACCGAGAACATAACCCTAGTCTACCATCCCTCACTAAAGCCACTAAAGCAAACAAACACTAGTCAAAGGTTTATCCAAGACAAATAGAGGTCAATACTAAAGCACAAGTTAAGCTAAAGGCAACAAAGTGAAACAAATATACAATAAAGTAAAGCAGGCAAAATTTGAAAGGCTAAATGGATACTGCCCACTAGAGGTACCAGCTCCAGGTAAAAAGAACTTGTTCACTGCCGAAAATTCCAGTTCACGCGCGGAAAATACTGTTCATGCAGGAAAATACTATTCACCGCCGGAAAATACTGTTCACCGCCGAGAATCAATGTTCGCCGCTGTATTCTGCCAGATACTTGTGTACCTACGCAGACCTGACCGAAAACCTACTAGGGGAGGATTTCCTGGTGCAGGGTAGAGGAGGAAAGAGAGAGGAAAAAAAGAGAAGAGAGGAGAGGAACCTCTAGCCGGCCGGAAAACGTACCGCAGGTGGTCGTCGGTGTCAGCGACAGAGGAGAGGACGGATAGAGTGGGGGGGGAGCAGATCTTACCGTTGGAGAGGGTGAATAGAGGAGAGACAGAAGAGAGGCAATGAAAACGCTGAAAATATACTAAAATCTTAAAACTAATGTACACCCATATTTCCTTTTCATTTTTTAAATTTGAGTTAGACAGGGAGAAGGATTCCTACTTACTCTTTTTTTTTTAACCTTAATGTCAAATCGATTATATTTGTCAATATAGGAGGTTAAAAATTAAAGAATACACCGATAGGATAATGAGGAAAAATGATTACCTTTCTGCCGAGTATGAAAACATGGTTATAATAAAATGAAAGAGAACTCAACCTATTGTAACTGATTTGAACCGAAACAATTATTTCTTTGAATTTTAATAATTTTAGTATAGTCTTGAAGATTTTATCCAATATGCCGGACTTTAAATTTTAATTAAATTTTAATAGAATATTATTAAAATAGGCTACATTCATATTTGATAAAATAGTTGAGTTGTCGCCATTAATATATATAAATGAATTTTTTTTATTTGCCTTTTTCATTCAAGTGTCGTGCTGAATATAAAAATAATACAATTTATAGGCACTTCAGTCATAGACAGTAAATTTCACCGGTGGTTATTTAACTTTGAGTTTAGTACGTAAAAGTTACTTTCTATTTTGGAGAGTCATGTCATATTTTCTGTACAAAATATAAGAATTCAAGTGAGATTTATATTTCAGTTAACTTGGCTAAAGTTGGATAAGATGACTTTTATGTTATAAGAAATAGAAAACTATTTTTGTGTGATGAACTTTAAGTTGGATGACTAATACGTAACAAAAATAGAAAAAATCTTTGGCCTGTCTTTAAATTTATATTTATTATAGGTTTTTTCTTTTCTTATCGTAAGTAGTTTGGATTTGAAATAAAATTAGGCAGTTGGCTTACCATCTTCTATTTGCATATTATACAGGTATATTTGCTGCTAGGACTCTTTTTATCTTCTTTTTCATGTTTAAGTCATACATTCCTTATGCACTTCAAATTTTCCGCAAGATGTAACTATCCCTAGCCAACCTCGATTGTGAGGTCCTCTGATGATCAACTTAAATTTCTTGAATAATGTACACAATTTATTTTGACTTTGAAAATTTTTGGAAGCTTCTTTTGTTGGAAACTGTAATTACTTTTGCTTAATTTTTAAGGAGATGTCACTAATAAATTTAAATAATATATCCGGAGTAATATTTTTTACTATAATTGAGATTAAGAATAACGTGCAACTGCACGTTTATAGAGACTAGTATTATTATAAAAGCACGAATATAAATGTTGGTTGATCAAAATATCTTTAAATATTAAACGACTTTTATACCTTTTAAATCTAATTCTACGAGATTGCTATGACTATTTTGGTAAATGTAAAAAATGTCACAGTTAAAATAGAGTTTAAAGCAAATATCACTTCTAATTTTCGGTTTCAAAGCAAATTAGTTAAAGAGTTGCTATCACATTTAGATTAGGAAGCATCAAATTAGTTAAAGAGTTGCTATCACATTCAGATTAGGAAGCATCAAACCAATGGTCTTATTTCCTGGGAACTGGGAAGTGCACGTTGAAATGTTTAGTCTAACAAAGAAAATGATTAGGTAATTATTAGACAATAATTTAATAGGCTTAGGTATTTTTAGATTACTTTATATGTTTGGTCTTAAAAGATAGAATAAGAGTCATTAGACTAACGTAAAGTATTAATTTCAAGACAATGGACTTTTATAACCTCTTAGTCTAATTCTACTAGATTTCTATGACTATTTTTGTAAATATAAAAAATGTCACAGTTAAAAATACTATGTTTAAAGCAAATACTACTTCTTCGGTTTCGAATCAAATTAGTTAAAGAGTTGCTATCACATTCAGATTAGGAAGCATCAAACGAATGTCCTTATTTTCCTTGGGTGCACGTTGTAATTTTAAATCTAACAAAGAAAATGATTAGGTAATTATTAGACCGTAATTTGATTAGCTTAGGTATTTTTAGATTACTTTATATGTTTGGTCTCAAAAGATAGAATAAGAATCATTAAACTAAAGTAAAGTATTAATTTCAAGACAATGGCTAAAGTAACGTTGAATAAAATTATAATCTTAAAGATATGCAATATCTAGGACCTTGAGTTCCTTATTAACTAATAATAAAATAACATTAAATTAAAAATAATAAAATTTTATGTTGAAAGAGAAATAAATAATTGAAATTATTGCTTCTTATAAATATTTCATCACGAAAACTAACATGGTTACGGGAGGATTTGAATTTATTTATTTTTTGGTTAAATAGTGTATCTTACCTTTGTGATCAACTTAAATTTGTTTAAAATAAATAATTAAATATTCTTAAAACTGAAATATGTTCTTATACTTTAATTTTGTTTAGTAACGAATTTCAACACTTTTATATTTATAAATGACAATCAATAGATATATGGTCACTTAATCCCTAATATTGAATTATCTTAGTCGTAGCACATTTCTTGTGTGAAGAAAAGAAGAAAAATATATATATACACCAATAAAATCATTGTCAAAGAAATATTAAGTGGATATAATCTTATACTATAATAATATTTTTGTACTTCGTAAATAAATGTGTGAAATTATAAATAATAACTGAATATTTTTGTGATGATTGGAGTTGATAGGAAATAACGTGCAAAGTGTATTATTAATATATAAAAGCACCAATATTAAATCAATTTTCATAAATGATAAGTTTTACAATTGTTAAGGACAATGTATTTGACTTGGAGTAGATATTGGACCTCCGATCCCAAGTTGTGCTTGAAGTTCCAGTATGTGTATAGGAATCTTCAACTTGAAGATCCACCTAAAGACTCCAATTTAGAGTTGAATATCTAGGAATCCGCATCTATGAATCATATTTTATGCTAATTAATTCTTCAGTTTTCTAATTATAGGATTTTATACTACAAAAATCACTCTTTTCTTTTCTCTACTAATAAGAAACTTAGAAGAAAAAAATATCTTACAAATTAATGATTGACTAGCAGATCAATTTTTGTTTGTTTAGTTATTTTACAAATTTGATAATCTGCATTATGTAGCATAAGGTATGAGTTTTTTTTTTCCTATATCTATTTCTTGTGATTATTAATTACATTAACTTATTTTTCATGAGGTGCTGACTCGTGAATTGATATATATCTATTTATGATTGTTTGGATGTATTTTTTTTATGTATTACTTGATTGTTTTAATAGAAATATAATTATATTTTATTTTTGTGATCAACTTAATTTTTTAAATAAATTAACTAAATATTTTTAAAATTAATTGATATTCTTATAATGTAATTTGTTTAGTAACGATTTTCAGCACTTTTGTATTTGTAAATGACAATAAATAAATATATGGTCACTTAATCTCTAATATTGGATTATCTTAGTCGTGACATGTTTTCTGTATGGGAAAAAAGAAGAAAAAAAAAAATAATGAGAACAACAATTCTAAAGAAGTAAAAAGTAGATACAATCCTCACTACTAAAAAAACAGTATTTTCCGACCTCAAAAAACCAACCTCAGTTGAGGTCGGAAAATAACCGACCTCATGAGGTCGGTAAAGTCGTAATATTTATTTTTCGATATTTTTAAAAATAAACCGACCTCATGAGGTCGGTAATATTGTACCAAAATGTCAAAAAATAAAGTACCGACCTCTCTAAGTCAGAAATTCATTTGATACAAAATATTATAATTTTATTTTTAATTTAAAAGAATACGCTAGGAATAGGAATGGAATGAACCTTATCCAATTTCTCATTTGCCAACTCCAAAAATTTCTCATGAGATTTGCTTTTCTGTTCAAGGGTACAAGAAAGACATGGATAATGACCACATTGGGCCTGGAAAACTTGGAATGATTACAGAATGCTTACCGCCTTCGATTCGGTCTATTCTAAGTGGTCCATTGGGTAAGCAGCCCGAACGAGAGCAGAGGCAGCAGGGCAGGTATTCTCAAAAAAGAAAGAAAGGAAAACAGGCAGAGAGGTAAGAGCGAGTAAGACTAGGTTATAGCAAGACAACAATACCAATATCGTGAGATCGATATTCTTTTAAATTAAAAATAAAATTAAAAAATAATATACATACCGACCTCACGAGATCTCGGTATAATTTATCAAATAAAATAAAATACAGACCTTTGTGAATCTTTCCCCTTTCTCTTTCTTTTCCTCTCACCTTCTCTCTCCCCCTCTCTCTCTCTAATCCTAGTGACCACATCAACAAAAGTGGGTGTAGTCACTAGTCCAGGAGACGGACAGATCTCTCCATTGTGAGATGAAAATAGGCAAGGCAACTAAGAGCAGCAGCAGCACCACCAAGTTGTGTGGCCCTCTTGGGTGCCTTTCTTCTTGTAGATCTGCTCTGGGCTTCTTCCTCCTCCTCCTCTTTCAACTGGGCATTTTCTACTTCCAATGTTCTCGTCTTTCCTAATCAAACCCTCCCCAAGGTAAAAGAAAGTTCTCCTTTTGTTTTCCCTTTAACTATCCTCCCAACTTTACTTTGATGAGTTGAAGAATGAAGACATCCAGCTTAGATTGAATTCAATCCGGCGCTTGTCTACCATCGCCCGTGCTCTTGGCGAGGAGAGAACTCGGAAAGAGTTGATTCCGTTTCTAAGTGAGAACAACGATGACGATGATGAAGTTCTTCTTGCAATGGCCGAAGAGTTGGGGGTGTTTATTCCATATGTTGGAGGGGTTGAACATGCGCGTGTATTGCTTCCACCCTTGGAAGGTCTTTGTAGTGTCGAAGAGACTTGTGTTAGGGAAAAGGCAGTTGAGTCATTGTGCAGAATTGGGTCTCAAATGAGGGAATCAGACTTGGTGGAATCATTTATTCCACTTGTGAAGGTTTGTTTATTGTCTTAATATCTTCAAAAGGCTGCTCGACTTTATTTGTGTATGTTATATAGCTCTAGCAACTCTTTAAGATTGGGAAGTCCTATTTTCTAGTATAGCTGTATAGGTCAGCCTGCTGTACATAATGTTATTCCTTTTTGTCTTCTTTTTGGTTGGTATTGTATGCTTGAGATCTTAGATTAAGGCTGCTGCAGCTTCAATATGCTAGCTGCTGATCTCAATTAGCTTAATAAAGAATACATACCTTACCTTTTTTTTTTTTAAAATAATTTAAAGAATACAGCTAAAAAAAAAAAAAAAAAAAAGAAACACATATTCGCTGGCTAGTCAGCGGATGCCTAGAAAAATGTTCAGCTATCTTCCTTCTTGGTATTTCGTGCTCTGTCTCACTTTGACTATTGCAAAGTCCGTAGGAGAAATAAAGGTTCATGGTTTATTCAGTCAGCAGGAGAGATTCTGGGAATAGATAATAGACCACCTGTAAAAAGTTTCCTCACCTAGGCTTATCCCAAAAAGAAAGGTCACACAAAACGGGAGCTTATGTATTTTTTGAAGATATCACCTAAACATAGATGGTGTCTGCTGTGTTTGTTAGTTTAGGATCTTGGGACACCTGAAATATAAGCTAAGTCCAAGCTCGAGTATTACTACTTGTGTTTAAAATGCTAGTTCCTTCATTGGTTGAATTATTTATTGTGCAAGTTAATAGCCCAATACTCGTATCATAGACATGATCCTTCGAAACTGATCCTTTGAGACGTAGTGTAACATCTCCATGGTTTCTTGTAACCAGAGACTGGCTGCTGGAGAGTGGTTTACTGCTCGAGTTTCGTCCTGTGGGTTGTTTCACATTGCCTATCCTAGTGCTCCAGAGCCATTAAAGAATGAGCTGAGAACCATCTATAGCCAACTTTGCCAAGATGATATGCCTATGGTGAGGAGAGCAGCTGCTACAAATCTTGGAAAGTTTGCTGCGACTATTGAACAACCCCATTTGAAGACTGACATCATGTCAATGTTTGAGACCTTAACACAGGATGGTATGGTGTTTCCATTGCGTGCTCTTTGTATTTTATCTTTTCTTCGGAATGATGCAATTTGCTTTCTGAAAGTGGTCTCTGCTTAGAGCAAAAACCTTTCTTGATCCTGGAGTCCTTGAATAATGAGCATCTTCTACTAATTCTGTCTGGATCTTAAAGGTTCTCTTAGGTTAACATAGTGTCTGGGGTTAACTAGTATACATTTTGAGAAAATTTATTGGAATGAGCATTTCCAAGTTGGCTCTGCTTTGATCTGATGACTGGTCCTAGCAATTGGGCTGCTCAATATGCTCTCTGAGTATATAACAGTTCAGTTTTATTTTACTTTTTCATCTTCTGTTGACTCTAGTAGCTGAGCTCATAATAGTGTCTAGATATGAGAGAAGTATTGGAAATAACAGTAAAAATTAGAGTTGGTACACCAGTCTTTGTTCAACTGTGCAATGAACATGCGAAGGTGGAAGTCACTTTAAATACAGCATGTGTTTGTGCTCTTTTCTCCTTATAACCTTACTTTTCTTAAAAAAGCCTCTGACTGAGGTTCTTTTTTGTGTGCACGATTTAGGTACATCTTCAAGGGTCCTTTTTGGTTCCTTAGATTTGAGTGTATACACTCATCTGAGATAGAGGAACAATTATCATAGTCTATATTACTTGGACTGTTTCATTTTGTCTTAATGTAGCAGTTCATAAGTGTGGGTGATACTTCAGATGGAGCCTTCAGAATACATTTAAACTAGCTAAAGGTTGAAGCTATCCATAATCAATCACGTCTAAAGGTTGTTGTACCCGAGCCATGTGAAATTTTGGAAGCTTCAACAATATCTTCTTTTTTGCCTCTCCCCTTTTATAGAAAAAATTCTAAAAGCCTGATCCATTTCTATTTGTCAAGGACTAGCCTGATATGTGCCTTTTTTTAAAGAATTGTTCTCTTTCGGTTTACCATACCAATATTCTATTAGTGGCTAATAGTTGGTGTCATTGTTGAGCTCTATTTGGTGTACTGAATTCATATCAGTGTGACTAAGTAGGAGTTGGTTCTATTCAGATCAAGATTCTGTCCGTCTATTGGCTAACACTGCTGCTTTGTCAGGTTACAGTGGCGTACTGGCTGTAATTACTGATGTTAATTACCTCTTTATATATTTGAACAGGATAAGTCTTGGCGTGTTCGTTACATGGTTGCAAATCAACTTTATGAACTTTGTGAGGCAGTTGGACCGGAGGCTACGAGGTAGTTATTACTTATTTGTGATGCTGCGCATTTATCATGTTCTTTAATCTGTGTTACGATGTACACCTTTGATAATTCAACCTTGCTAGTCAAATGATGTATGTGGTTTTTGGTTGCCTGAATCTTTTGTTCTTTCTTTTTCATGCTCGGAACTGAACATGATGTGAATATCAACATTGCACAAATTTTCCTCACCGCAAGGATTTCTTTTTCTAGTTTTGGTTTTCTATCAAGTTCTCTCCCTTATGACTAACTCACGGCCATCATAAAATTCATCAGGACGGATTTGGTCCCTGCCTACGTTCGGCTACTTCGTGATAATGAGGCTGAAGTGCGTATAGCTGCTGCTGGGAAGGTGACGAAGTTTTGCCGTATTTTGAGCCCTGAGGGAAGGTGACGAAGTTTTGCCGTATTTTGAGCCCTGAACTTGCTATCCAACATATCCTTCCTTGTGTAAAGGTAGAAACTTTATGAAGTTCCTTTCCAATTTACTGTCGCATATTCCTATCTTTTGGTTTCTCCAGATAATGTCTTCTTGGGTGATTCCTTTTGTTAGTTCATCTGTAGAGTATCAATCATTAAATGATCCTTAATGATTTTTGTAACTTTAACTAAAGTTACATTCCTTTTTATAGGAACTATCATCAGATTCATCCCAGCATGTTCGTTCTGCTTTGGCTTCAGTTATCGTGGGAATGGCGCCTATTTTAGGAAAGGTATAAATATCCTCGTCAGTGCCACCAAAATGCTGCTCTCATGTTATGGTCTATAGTGGTACAGTAAAGTTCAGGTTCTGTTCATGTTGCTTCTGATTGTTGTCCTAGTATAACATGTTCATTCCCTTGTGCTGCTGTCTGCTTAATCCTTCTTTAACTTTTCTTACCTTTTCTTGACCAAATTTAAAAACATATTTTAGCAGTATGTTATTGATTACTTTGTAAGCACATGTTTAGCAGCAAAAAATTTGGTTGTTAACATGCTCAAGTCACAAACATTTTCCAAATTTTATCCCCAAAAACAAACATTTTCCAAATTTTATCCCTAAAAATGTAGGCATGATCTAATTGTGGGTGAAGCAGTGTCTTGCTTATCCAACTATTCATTGAATGTTAGCTAATTGTGTGGCTTTGACATATAGCTGATGTCGCTGGTTCCCTAATATGCTGTAAGTTAGCAACTTGACTGATAAAGTCCCCTTATGCACAAGCTTTTCTGAGACCTGATCAATTACTAACATTTACCCATCTTTCTTCTCTACAGAAAATAGCACAAAAATGTCACGTGAGATACGAAACGATCTATTACTTCTTGACTATGAGATGTTAGATTTTGTCACTTGAGCTAGCTAGACTCATATGCTTTTTCCTTTACCTTTTTTCTTCTTTTAACAGATTGATCATTTACTTTTCATTGCAGGAAAAATGTGTGGTGCCCGGAACATGAGACGCAGCTAGCTCAAAACTTCAAGAAGAAAGCTCAGCGCTTACTATGTTTGAATGTTAACGTTGTGGTGGATTTGTGGATTGTGTAAGTGTTTTGTGGGTGTTTGCGAGCGGTGAAGTAGTCTAATGTTGTAGACTAACTTAGTCTAATGTTGTAGACTAATTTAGTGTAGATCTACTAGTTTAATGTTTTGTGGATGTTTGCAAAGGTTGTGAAGTAGTTTAATGTTGTGTAGATGTTTGCGAATGTTGAAGTAGCTTAATGTCTCTTCGGAATGTTTGAATGACGTTTTGATTCAACTTTGAAGTAGTTTCGAATTGAAATTGACGTATTGTTGGTTGTAATATATGTGATTGTTGAAGTAGCTTAATGTTTTATGTTTTTTAGTAGTTTGGTGAATTGTTGGCAGCTATTTGAGTTGGTTTTAGTTGAATATAAAATTGTTTTCATCTTAACAAGGGGGCAGCTGGAAGAGCAGTGGGATCCTACAATTTTTTTTGCAGAATACCGACCTCATGAGGTCGGTTTTCTGCAAGATATTCCTAGAAATTGTAAATTACCGACCTCATGAGGTCGGTTTTATACATAATATTTTCAGAAATTACAAATTACCGACCTCATGAGGTCGGTTTTATGCAAAATATACCATATATTCATATAAATGAGGTCGGTAAACTCATATCATTATATTATTAATATAATTTACCGACCTAATGAGGTCGGTATTTATTTAATTAATACCCAGCTAAAAAAATTTTACCGACCTCATGAGGTCGGTAATAATTCCGACCCACTATTTTTCGACCTGATTTTGAGGTCGATTTTTGGCCAAAACCGACCTCATGAGGTCAGAAATAGCCATTTTTTGAGGTCGGTAAAACCTATTTTTTTAGTAGTGCCTATACTATTGTAACATTTTTGTAGCTCATAGAATAAATTTATATAATTACAAATAATGTTATCTAATATTTGTTTTACTATGATTGAGATTGTTTGGGAGTAACGTGCAACTACACGTTTATAGAGACTAAATATTTTAAAAGCATGAATATAAATGTTGGTTGACTAAAATATCCTTAAAATATTGAACGATTTTTATACCCTTCTAAACTTATTTTTTCTTCAAACACATTATTTTGTATTGCATAAAATCATAATAATGAAGACTATGAGATCAACTAAAACTGTGATGAAGACTTACAAATTGTATGTAATAAGGATTCATGTAAATCACAACATATGCGAAATTACTCAAACCTAATACGGACATAAGCAGTCTAATAACAATGTGGAAAAGCATGCATTGAGAAACCATTATTACAATTCCTCTAAACTTTGTCCAGGTAAGCTTGCGTAAATTTTGAATAGCGTTCGATATTTTTTTTGTTGCCCATACTTTTATATGTATGAATGGCAAAAATATTGATAAATTTTAATTTATAGAGTAGTATTTGTTTTTCTTTCCTCCTTCTAATGCTTGGGTTTTGTAAATAATGTTCTGATGATATTCATTATGATTGAACTTATTTTAAAATGCTTTAGGAAAACTATAAAATTTAATAATACGTGTAATAGTTGTTGATGACACAATTACAAATTAATCACTTTTTAGTGTAAAAATTGAGGTGATTTGCTCAAACACTTGAGAAAACGTCTCCAAAAATTGCTTCTATTGGATTGAAGATATTGTTTAAAATTCTGAACAAAATTTATCATTAAAATAACGTAAAGAAACAAAGGTTGAATTTAATTGATTATTTATGTCAGAAGTTAACTACATGTTGAACAAAATACAACTAAACAAAGAAAAATTGAGCAGCTAGCCAATCATTAATTTGTAAGATATTATTTATTAAGTTGCTTATTAGTAGAGAAAAGAAAAGAGTAATTTTTGTAGTATAAGATCCATAATTGAAAAATCAGAGAATCTATCTTTTAAGATTCTAAGAATATCTGATTATGTTAAATTTAGATATTAGGTGACCACACCAAATGCAGTACAATTTATTATTTTAACAGAAAAATTATAACAACCGACAAGGGAGAGACTAGTACTATTAAAAGTCTCCATTCACTAAAGTACTTTAGTACTTGAAATTTGGTTTTTTTCAAAGAAGGTTCTTGTGACCCAACTTCTTATTACAAGTTACAGCTATTAGCGACCTATTAGTCAAATTTATTTCGAGTAAGTTGGGGAAATAAAATTTGATTGACATGTGGATACATTACGACGTATAGTCGTGACATGAACTCTCATTCAATGCAGTGGCGGAGCTAGAAATTTGATGAAGGGTGTGCAAATTTTCTTCTTACTTATGTTAAGGGTGTGCAAAATTGAATAGATACTCATTGTAGCTAACATTTAACCTATGTATACCACGTAATTTTTCGACGAAGAGTGTGCGCCTGATCACCTTCGCCGAAGGTGGCTCCGCCCATGATTCAATGTTGTTGCTTTTAATTTGCCACTAGCTCTATTGTTTCCTTCTCACTGTAAGGAAATAAAGTACTAGGTCCCAGGCTCGTCAATTTGGTTGACTATTCTAATGATGTTTCACTTTTACTTTTCTTTTTCTTTGTAGCGTTATTTCAACATTTCTGGTCTACTAATAGCAATTGAATTAAGTTTGTAAAGGCCGATAATATAAACAAAATATACATTATCTGTATAATTTAACTTATTAGAGCATATTATATATGTTCACCTAATTTTCACTTATTATAAATATAACTATACACCAAATTTTCACTTATTATAAATATAACTATATGTACGTTGACGATATATATTAGATGACATGAATTAAAGACAAATAAGAAACATAAATAATCTATTTCAAATTCGGAAATCTAGTTACACTTACAAAAATGATTGACTTGTGGTTTTACTTGACTTGATTGGAAGGAACTTTTAACGGAAGTGGTTCATCGATTTGAGTGATTCCTAGTACATACGAACGTTCAAGAAGAGTTTAAACCGTTATCTTTACTTATTTTAACTATGATAAAATAACTTTTTTTACGTTTTCAGTTAATAAAAATTAAAGTCATTAAGATTGGCTTATTATTCCGCTTGCATTATAAGAATGCCTAATATGATATTCAACACATTTCATTAAAGCCATTATTTGCAAGCTCTCCTATTATAGGGGTTGCTTAAAATAGGACATAATATTTTAACTTGTTTTCTCTTTGTTTGAGTTCTTGAAAGAAAAGAAGGAATATATTTTACAGAAAAGAGATTGAAGTACTACTAGGTTCCCCACAAGCAGGAAGACCAGCTGTTTTCGTGCACAAAATATAGCACACTTCATGCTTAGTAAGACAATCTCGTACTAGTTACTGTAATTTTTAAGTCACCAAATAGTGCAAGTATTTTTCGTTAACAAAGTATAGACATTATGTTTTTCAATGACAGTAATTTTGGCTGCCTTTTTTTTTTTAGTAACTTTCATTGACCAGTAATTTTAGGAAATATTGAACTATAAAATATACGGAAAAGGGTCAAATATTCTCTTGTATTATTGGAAAAGGGCCAAATATACCCCTCATTATACTTTGAGTGCAAATATATCCGAATCATTATACTATTGGTTCAAATATACTCTTCCTCTGTTAAAGTTATCCACCATATGGACATGTCATCTTATATGGCAACGATATTTGATGAGATGGATGCCAGGTAGCATTGCCACCTCATCACCCCTAACCTATTCTACTCCTCCCCTCTTCCACTACTGAAATTTCCACCCCTCCCTTCACACTTCACAAACTGCCTCCTTCTTCCCCACCCACTCCTTTCACCCCCATAAGATTGCAGTCCACATAAGGGTCTCATTTATATTATCTTATACCTTCTTATCTTTTTTGGGTCTTTCAATGATTATCAAGAATCAGCAAAGCTCATGTTTTTACATTCTTATTTGAGTACCACATTCATGGTTTTGCTCTTTCCATAATCTGCTCTCCAGTAATAGCTTATTGGGGTTCTGAATGGCATTGGTTCAACAGTTACTAAGTTGCTGCTCCATCCTGGTAAGAAAAAATTTCAGACTATTTCTTTGGCAAAAGTTAAAGCAGAAACGTGCTATGATATTGCGAGTTTCATAATTAAATGCCATTATTCAGTTGGCCCATGTTGTCATGGTTTTCTGGGCTTAAATGTCAGGCCAATGACAATTGATTCACGGTAATCGTGGCAGAGGGGTGAAAATTGTAGTGGGGAAGAGGGAGGAGTAAAATGAGTCAGGGGTGATGAGGTGACATTTCTACTTGCCATCCATCTCATCAAATATCATTCTCATATAGGATGGGATGTCCAAGGTGGCCAACTTTAATGGAGGAGGGTATATTTGAACTGATAATATAACGGCAGAAGTATATTTGAACTCAAACTATAACAAAGGATATATCTGAACCTTTTTTTCTCATTTTACCCTCAATATGTGTTAGTTGTTCTAGAAAGTAAATAAATAAAGTGAACATTAAGTGAAAAGGGATTAATATAGTGAAATATTAAAAATATAAATAAGGTAAATTAGTCAAAAACTCTTGATTTTCCGGTATTAATTCACATGGGTCAAGTCCAGTAGTGGGCAACAATAGTACGTGTCCAACAGTTTTATATTCAAGGCTCCAAATGAACACCTTTCCATTACAAGGTCTATTTTGTAGACCAAACTGATCAATTATATTGTTCTATTTTGTAGTGAATCCTCCGACTTATCCAAGTCAAGGACTTTCTCGCTTGTTTAGTAAAATTAAGTTTTTGGCCTTATCTTGCAGGTGACGATGACGTCGAGTTGACGGCAGAGAAAGACTTGGCATTCAGGCAAGCCACCCGGTGGTGAGTTCATTTTATTTGAGTTGTAATCAAGGAGCTATGCATATAGCACTCAGATGAGGCTTAGTGCAAAACTAAACAGAATAGATTCAAGTTAAGTTATCCCAACCCAACAAGGGTTAATCTAGCTACAAATGAAAGAGTAAAGCACATTATCTTCATTCTACTTCCAATAAGATGTGTTATGCACAGTGACATTTGCCAATCTTGTTAAAAATCAATTGAAAAAAAAAAATCAAGAGTGCTTAGTGTTTGGTCCCAGATAGCAGCTCCTGATGAACTGCCCAGCTAGGCACGATCGCAAACAGACACAACTGGGGCGCCACTTGCCTTAGTGAGCTCGAAAAACAGGAAGGAAGGGGAGG